>NC_087203.1:49963234-49988234 GCF_015104395.2 Macrobrachium nipponense | reverse complement strand
AACTTTTTAATGCCTGAGAATGTTCAAGGAGGAATTTTGAAAACATAATGGAAGCATTTTTTCTGAGAAGGTAACATACCAGCAGTGAGAAATATTCTTGATTTTCATAGCTCTGTGACTACTATTTTATAATACAACATTGTGTTAAATAGGATTTACCACTTCTCTGCAGTTAACTGATATCTTTAAAGATACAGTAATCGTTTGCATGGATTAATTTGTCAAAGCTTTGTTTAATAAATTTTGTTACGAATGCCCTGACGAATTTATATTGTATTGCTGACTGGTTACCTTTCTAACTGTTATTTATCTCAATTCTACTTCACTGTAGTTAATCCATTCACAAATTAATTTATTGTCTGCTGGATAAAAAAAATTATTTTCTAAGAAGTCATAGTAATTTTCATTTTCAGTACTGTAAATATTTCGACTGCTTTTTTAGCATTAGTTGCACAGCAGATGTAAGTATATATGATTAATGAGTTTTGGTATGATCTCTCAATTCTACATTAAATGGAAGGACCTTGAGCAGTTCTAGAATGTTCAATGAAAACTTGCATATTTACTCATTATTATTTAGTATTAGAAAGACCATATGCAGGAGTCTTGTATACAGCAAAGACTTAACTGAAATTCAGTGTTTGACATAATATCAGTTATTGAAAATGTGTACTTATGCTTAATGAGACTTTACTAAAATGGGGAACGGGGCTGTACAGTTTTAGACTATAGTGGATATAAGGTTGCTCATTCCTTTTGGTTTACTACACTAAAGCAAAATTAAGGAAAGTGAATTTCCCTACTTTGATTATGCAATCACTTCTCACCTCAATTACTAAATCAGGAAGGATGTAAACCATTGCCTTTTTGTAATTAGTGATATCAAAATATAATAAAAGGGATACCTTCAACCAAAAACAAATTATATTTTAATCATCACCTGACCAAATCTACCTTGTTAGTCAAAATTTCATGAAAACACGCGGTCCTTGCAATGGGTAAGGTGGATTGTTGATCAAAATAGCTTTCTGGAAGTTGAATTCTACACCAAAGGCTAGAATTTTAAAACTGAATTTCCAATTTAGTCAAAAGCTCCTGGTAAGTTCTGTTAACACTAAATGAAATTACTTAAAAAAAATTCATCCCAAAAGCTGTAGTATAAGCTTGATAGTTTGACAGGAAATCCGAAATTGATGAATGAATACAATAGCCCAATTTCATAATAAGTTCAAGCGTGTCCCTGCTTAGGTGAAATCAGTAGCCATGGAAGATGGAATATTTACAATAGACCAAACTCACAGTACGTTCGCGTTTCATTGCTTAGTCGAAAGCAGTTACCAAAGAGAGAGATCCAAATGCTTATGGAAGGTATTCCAGTGACTGGAGGTAATTTTGCGATAGCAGGCGTTACTTATTCAGTACTGGTGATAGAAGTTCACTATCGGCGTGGTTCGGAAGTCACGTAAACCGTTGGTCCCGCTGCTGAATAACCACCGGTTCCATGCAACGTAAAAATACTAGACAAACCAAAAAAATACTTGTTTAATCTAGAATAATTGCGCTGTTGGTAGACTTCGATTGTAAATTTGTTCCGTAAAACAATATGCAATATATTTAGAATAACTTGTAAATAAGCATAGTAGCATACGCTGATAAACTGCGTATTTAAATGGAAAGGCTTGAACCAATGGTTGGTTGGTTGGTTTTATAAATTTTAGGTGTAACACCAAGCACTGGGGCAGCAAAGGCCATTCAGCGCTTACTGTATAACTATGAGACTATAAGACGTGTTATATCATATAAAGCAGGTTTATTTCTTTGAGGTAATTTACTATATTTTGAAGCGGGGCATTTTCTCCCAATAGTTCTTCAAGTGCTATATTATATATGTTGTTGGATCTTCGTTTTCTTTCGAATTTTTTGCATTCAGTTAGCAGATGACGGACTGTGACCAGAGTACGACAATGGTCACAGTAAGGGGCATGTCTTTCCTCGCCTTGCAACATCAAGTATTTGTGTGTTAAGTATGTATGTCCTATTCTTAATCTTGTTAATATGACATCTTCCCTTCTTTGACATTGTTGTCTATTCCAAGGTTTTACAGATGATTTAATATGCTTTAATTTATGATTCAATTCTAGCCATTCTTTTTCCCATTTGGATTGACAGTATTCATTTATTGTTGTTTTAATGTCATTGTAAGGAATTTGTATTTTTTTTGATAGACTCCTTTTTTACTGCCTTTTTGGCTTCTTTATCCACTTCTTCAATACCCTTTATGCCCACATGGGAAGGGACCCAACATAGTTTTATATTTATAGATTTCTGTTTTACTATGATATCAATCCACTCCCTTATTTCTTCAATTACGGGATGAGAAACTGTGTATTGTCTTAGCGCTTCTAAAGCATTGTAAGAATCCGTGTATATTACAAAGGTATCGTTTGCCTTTCCCACCATAAAGGTATGTTTTATAGCCTCTAATATAGCATTTATTTCTGCAGTGAATATCGAGCATATTTGGGGGGATTTTTTCCCCTTTTTTATTTTTATATTTTTTGTTTTTTTTACTACAGCATAGCCTACACCCTCCTTCGACTTGGAACCATCTGTATAAATACTAATGTCCCGTTTATGTTTTTCCTGGTGTGACAGAAATTCACTCCTTAATTGTGCATCTGTTACCTTCTTATTAAATGATTTTTCACAGATTTCTATTTTAGCATGTCTCCACGGAGGTATTTTAGGAGTGGTTATTTTTGATATGCTACTTGTTCCTAATTTTAGATGTTCTATATCAGGTTTTAATCTATTTTCCAATGGTTTAGAGGCTCTTGGTTTATTGTCATAATTATTTGTTATGTTCTTCATATATTTGGTGTTTGGATTATCATTAAGGTTATTTATTGTAGCTATATAATTTAATCCCATTTCTTCTCTTCGTACTTTCAGGGGATCTATTCCTGCTTCTACATACAGACTTTCCACGGGCGAAGTTCTGTAGGCTCCAGTGCATAGTATAAATACCCCATGTTATATATGACAATCCAGTGTTTTGTTAATAGGGTTTTAGAAGCACTACCATATACTTGACATGCATAATCAAGTTTACTTAGACAAATAGCCTTATTAACTTTTATCAGAGGGGTTCTATCAGCACCCCAGTCATTATGCGCAATTACTTTTATTATATTTAAGGATTTTCTCACTTTTATCGCCAGTTGCTCTATATGTTCTTTCAATGTAAGTTTTTTATCAAGTATTACACAGAGGAATTTTTTCTCATCATCATATTCAATTATATCATTATTTATGAATAAAGTAGGAATTAATTCCTGTTTTCTTGATCTTGTAAATCTGATTGCTTTTGTTTTTTGCGGTGAAAATTTAAAACCCTTGTTATCGGCCCATTTTTTTACCCTATTTATGGCTGCTTGCAGTCTGTTGGTTATGTCCAGCGCTTTTTCACCACTACTATATATGACGAAGTCATCTACAAAAAGGGATCCTTGGACTCCTGGCGGGATCATTTCAATTATCTCATTTATTGCTATCGCAAACAACGCCACGCTTAGTACACTACCTTGGGGGATTCCTTCCTCCTGGATAAATGAATCAGAGATTTCTGCCCCCACTTTCACTTTTATATATCTTTCAGATAGGAATTCCCTAATATATTCATATAAATTGCCTCCTATTCCCCATTCTATCAATTTTTTTAAAATCCCTCCCCTCCAGGTGGTATCATATGCCTTCTCTAAATCAAAAAATACTCCTATTGTTTGTTTTTTACCAACCATTGCATTTTGTATCTCTCTTGTAATCATTAAGAGGGGATCTATGGTACTTTTATTTTTCCTGAATCCAAACTGACTGTTTGACAATAGCTGTTTATTTTCTATTACCCATATTAATCTCTTATTCACCATTTTTTCAAATATCTTACTTAGACAACTAGTAAGGGCTATTGGCCTATAGCTGCTTGGTGACTCTGGGTCTTTTCCTGGTTTTAAGCCTGGTATGATTAAAGATTCTTTCCAGGTTTTAGGTATGCTGTGAGAGTGCCATAATTCATTTAAAATTTCTAATAAGAAGGTTTTGCTTTCATCTGGTAGATTTTTTATCATCTCATATCTAATGTTGTCTTCCCCTGGAGCTGTTGGACTTGCAAGTTTCAGGACATTTTCCAGTTCTTCCATGGTGAAAGGAAGATTATAGATTTCCTGATTATTAGAGTTTATTGGTATTGGGACATAATTTTTGATTTTTAATTGGAATTTTTTTGTATAGTTCGAGATACTAGATGTTTTGGCGAAGCATTTACCCAATTCATTTGCTACTAGTCTGGGGTTTGAGATATAGTTGTTTTCTACTTTTAATGTAGGTAATGGTTCTGGCCGATATCTACCCTGCAGTTTATTTATTTTCTTCCAGATTTCTTTGTCTTGAGTTCTAGAATTTATATTATTAATATATTTTTTCCATGAATTTCTTTTGGCTATCTGAATATTCTTTTGGCTGCTTTGCTTTAGCTCTCAAATATGCAATTCTATTGGCATCACATTTATGTCTCAGATATCTTCTAAAGCATGTCCTCGTTATCTTCCTTGCTGCTTTACATTCATCATTCCACCAGGGTACCAGTGGTCTAATCGGATTGCCTGAGGTAACTGGAATAGTTTCATTTGCTTTATCATCTATTGTTTTTACTAGATGTTCATAAGCATCTATGTGGTTTGTAAAGTCAGATAGTTTTTTGTTAATCACCGTTTTCTCTTTATATAAATTCCAATTTGCTTCCTCCATTTTCCTCTTCGGTATATATGTTATATTAGTATTATTTTTTTAGCTCAATTTGTATTGGCCAGTGGTCACTCCCAAATAAATTATTATTTACTTTCCAACTGAAATCTGTGGCAATTTTCTGGGGAACATAAAGTTATGTCTATTGCAGAGGTGCTATTATGATAAACATCAAATCTTGTTGGAGAACCATCATTTAAAATAATCAAATTTTTGTTATCTATAAAATCTAGGAGAATATTTCCTCTCCTGTCAGATGATGTACTTCCCCACATGGGATGTTTGGCGTTGAAGTCACCTACTAATAAGTAAGGTTTTGGTAATTGTTCTATTAGATTTTCTAAATCTTCCACTTGTAATGGTCTATTATTTACAAGATGATCTATTAAGCGACTTTCTAAAGACGGTTCCATATATATTGAGCATATTGTTATTTTTTTTTTTCAGGAATACTTGAACTGCACATGCCTGTATTACAGAGTTAATCCTAATAGGTTGGCATTTGATTGAAGAATGCGTTATGATTGCAGTTCCTCCTTGGCTGTTGTCATTTAAAATTTGTGTTGATTTCCACACATTATAATTTATGCTAGCATTGAGAACATTGTTACCTATTTTAGTTTCCTGTAAGGAAATGATATTTGCATTACATTCTCTAATTAAAGATTTTAAGTTTTCATTATTTGATACGTATCCTCTAATATTCCACTGTAAAATTTTAAGAAGGTTTGGGGTTTTGTTTTAGTATCTTTATTTGTTTTCCTGAACTTTGAATTTTATTGAAGTTGTATAATTTTGCTGTACTTTGTTCTTCTTTTGGTGGGTGATGTATTTCTACTATTGTTTTCTTTATTGGCTGAAGAGTCGCAGATGTTCTTTTTATTAGAGGTGCATTTAAATGGCTTTTGCTCTTGGGTTCTATTTCAATACTTTCTTCAATTTTATCTGATGTTTTAATTTTCTCTTTTATTTGGGTTTCTCTTTTTTCATTTTTTGTTTGCAAACAATTTTCGTTGACTTTGTCTTCTCGGTATTCATTTTTTTCCATATAGATTTTGGGTCTTACTGATTGTTTAATTTGTTTCTTGGATTTGGGTGGGGTTGTTTCAAGTAGTCTTTTTTTGTCTTTTGACTTAGCTCTTGTATTTTGCTTGTCCTCCACATTCATCGTGTCTTCTTGCATTTCTGATGTTGGTAATATATTATATAAATTTGTGTTGCTTATATGTTCTGTAGCTTCCGAGCTTGAATTTTGGGCCTTTAAATTATGAGTATTTTCAGTTTGATTTATACTGTGTAATTTTGTAGGAATTTGGTTTTGCGCTTCTTTATTTACTACCTCTTTATATGTGTTTTTCCTTGCTGGGTCTTGTAAACCTCTTACTTTTAGTTCTATCTTCGCTTCTCTTATTGACATTCCACTTCTTTCTTGTAAGATTTTTAATTCAGTATTGTATAAGTAATATGCGCATTCCTTTGATCTTGAGTGGTGATTCTGACCACAATTTATGCAAATTGGGTTTTCACAGTCCCATTTTGTGGTGTGGTTGTATGATCCACAACATGCACATCTTGGAACTTCTCTACAAATTTTATTTGAATGGCCATATTTACTACATGATTTGCATTGTAGTGGTTTGGGGATATATGGTCTTATCTCTCTCGTCTGCCCTAATACTTTAATAGTTAAAGGGAGTTCATTTCCTTCAAATTTCAATTTAGCTATTTGTATATTTATTTTTGAATTTTTCCTACTTGGGATATCATAGATGTCACATTCTTCAATGTTTTTGTATCTTTCTTAAGCGAGTCCCATCAACATATTCTTATCTATTAATTCATCGTCATTATTTGGCAGGATTATTGTACCACAAATACTATTTAGTTTATTATGCTTGGTGACTTTTATTTGTGCGTTATCTATGTTCGTAATTTGTAAGTAGTTTTCTGATTGGGCTTTAGTAGTGGTTTCCACTATCCATGTATTTGTTTGTGTTTGACGAAATTTCATGTTTTCTGATGGGTATCTGGTCAGTAAATAATTTTCTAATTTTAAATTTGAAATTTTCTTTTCACTTTCTATTGTCAAAAATCTTGTCCAAGTGTCCTTTCCAAAAAGTGATTCAAATAAAGCTAGAGAAGGGCTAGGCTGGAATTTTCTTTTGACAAATCTTTTTGGCCTAGTAAAAGGCTCCATAGTTGCTATATTTTGGGTTGAAGTGTCCAAAAGGGTGCCCTTGTTCGTTTCCAGGGTCAGATGGGAATTTAGTGTCATGGGGTCACATTTTCCGGGGGACTGAGTTCCATAGTCAATTTCCATTTTTCATTTTATTTGAAATTACAGAGAAACCAACTGCAAGTCATGGAAAAAACTGGGTCTCCTCTCAAAGACTTCCCCCTCACCAAAGACACATAGCAGATACCAACTCCCATATGTCCACTCCCTACCCTACCCCAAAGGGATGGCTCTAACATAACATGATTGGCTCAAGTGTAAGCAAAACCCGCTTTGATAGGACCGAGGGCATAGCTAGTATGCAATCATCCCCACTCATGTTATTTTAGAGGACAATCCGGATAAATTGCCGAGAGTCCTACCGTGGAGACTATACCGGGGACTATACCTCCCCGGATTCCGTAGGCAAGTCCCCACATGTAGTCCCGCCCCAATAAATATTGATGTAGAATCACATCAATATCCTCAGGGTCCAAACATATTCGAGCGGCGGGCCAAACCGCTATAGTTCCTGCCATTTGGATCAAGGTAAAGCCCAAGTTCAGAGACCCAGCTCCTACCTAACCTGCACGAGGGTTTTAGTGAAGAGAAGGACAGCTAGGGGGAGCAACTGAGCGAAAGAAAGTAAGAGATTGGAAGATGATCAAGTAAGAGAAAAATTGAGACATTTAGATTCAAACTAGGAGATAATTCTCCCAGTTCGAAAGCCCTCTTGCCCGCTACGCAGTTTCAACCATAGGTTGGAAATGCGTAACTCCGTCAAGGCAGTCTCAACTTATGAGAGGCTTGAACAAATGAAGAAAAATTACAGTGCCCAATGGGGGGCCTTTGACTTGGAGCTGGAAAATTATGAAACTGGCTTTCCATACTGAAGATAGGCGATCCCCAGACTGAGAACCACATTTGCATGATCACTAGCAGGTTAACGGCCACGTTGCTTATAGGCTGCAGACTCCACATAAAGAATTATACCACATGACATAGCTGTAACCAGCGAAATATAACAGACCACGAAGCTCATCAGCTAAAGTGGTCTGGTAAGACTTTTTTTTTTTTTTTTTTTTTTTTTAGTAATATAATTCCTCACCTTTCTTAACCAGCTACCAGGTAAGCTATGGACCTTGTCAAACGTTCCATAAGTTAACGGCTGTTGCAGAGCAAGAGCCCGTGTCAGCATGGGGTTGGCTATGTCTAATTGGTACCAGTCAGCCTTCCTGCTCGGGGATTTCCCTCCGTATCTTCAAATACAGAGTCAGTCCTGGCGAAAGTCACGAGTTTCTTGAGCATTTGAGTAAAAGCTCTCCGTCTAGCTATAGGCCTGTCATGAGCTTTCGAGAATGCCAGCTCGTGCCATCCAAAAAGCCATAGCTCCTTCCGGTCTCAGAGGTCCCAACATGACCTCGGAGCAGTTTTTTTGGTAGGTTACACAGGCCCCTGTCCCAATGCTTCTTGGTCTTAGCTACACACGAATCGGTTTGCCTAAAAATTTGGTTACTTAATGGAATGATGAGCATAGTGAAGGGAGCATGTTATACTCTCTCTCTCTCTCTCAGCCGAAGTTTGATAGGAAAGTTTATGATAAAAAACAGGCCAATAATATATTAAAATCCCAAAAATTACCGGCAATTTGACTGTCTTGTGATGGTCATTAGGATATCTGATAGGAATTTTGATTTCGGTAAATAGCAAAAAATTAATTACATATATATATATATATATATATATATATATATATATATATATATGTGTGTGTGTGTGTGTGTGTGTGTGTGTGTGTGTGTTATTTGTGGTGTTTTACCATATGAACGAACTGGACTGTAATGTGCATCTTAATTTCAGTTACAATTTAAACAATTCGGATGGCAAAATTCCTTTCAAATGTCCTTTTGCCATCATAAGGCAACTCTGTTACCAATAAATCTTATAAATCTTATACAGTGGTACCTCGAGATACGAAATTAATCCGTTCCGAGGCGGCCTTCGTATCATGAGCTTTTTGTATCTTGGACCGCATTTTACATGTAAAATGGCTAATCCAATCCATGCCCTCCAAAAACACCCCAGTAAATTTCATAATAAAGCTAAATTGACCTATAAACAATGAAATACTACAACAATTTGGACCATCAAATACCTAACTTAATACGTACTGCTAATATACCTGTAAATAAAGTATATTAGTGTGCATGGTATACAAGAAATACTGTACGTACATACGTACGTATGAAGTAAAATGTGGAAGCTTAACTTTCGAGTGAGGCTAACTCCGAAAGTGGCGACAAAGGAGGAGGACAAACGGCAGATACGTACGTACACTTAACTTTACGAAACATAAAAAAATGTAAGGAAAACATACATAAACTAAACTTTACGAAACACATTAACAAAACTGTAACACTTAACTTTTAAAAAAACTAAAATTAAAAAAAAACAATTCTTTTGTTATTTTTTACATTATTTACTTTGAGTTTTTATTTTTTTTTTTTACAAAATTTCAGCTTCTTCACCACTTTCAACTTTCTGTATTTTAGTAGTATCACTTGGTTTTTTCTTTTTGCTTACTACTCCTACTAAATGCCTCTTTAAAAAATAACTATCCAAGGAAGATTGTGTCTGCCTACTTTTAACAATGTTTCTGAAACGACTCAGGCAAACGTCATCGAACTGTGCAAGCATACGACCTGTGTAAGCCTTTTCGGGGTGTCTCTTTTCTACGAATGATTGCACCTTATGAAAAGCAGCTAGAGCATCCTTAATTTCTGCTGTTGTCATAGAGTCCTCATCCTCCTCCTCTCCGCTGCTAGAGAACTCCTCTTGAACGACGTTAAGTTGCATGGCCTCCAACTCCTTCAGGTCATCCATCGTAAGCTCCTCTTGGTGCTCCTCGAGAAGGTCATTGATGTCGTCCTTGTAGACGACCGGCCCCATGGACTTGCCGAATGCAACGATCTCGTCAAGATCTGGTTGCGAAACAGTTTCAGAATCATCAGCTTTTCTGAATCTGCAGCACCAGCTTCGCCCACGTCGAATCCCTTAAAGTCTCGGGAGGATACGGCATCAGGCCAGAGTTTCCTCCACGAGGAATTCAAGGTTCGCCTCGAAACCTCCTGCCAAGCTTGGTCGATGAGTCGGATGCATATCCCGATATCGAAATGCTCCTTCCAAAATTCACGCAAGGTGAGGTTTGTGGTATCAGTGATGTCGAAACATCTGTTGAAAAGATGTTTCGTATACAGCTTCTTGAAGTTCGATATCACTTGCTGGTCCATGGGCTGGAGGAGAGGGGTGGTGTTAGGCGGAAGATAAAGAACCTTGATGAAGGAATACTCCGCTAGGATATCTTCCTCGAGGCCAGGAGGCATTTCAGAGGGAGGCGCTTCTTTCCAAGAATTTCTTCACTGTCAGGCCGAGACACAGATTTACCCGCTCCGTGAACAAAAGCCTCATTACCCAGGCTTTTGCATTAGCCCTCCACATCACTGGAAGCTTCTCCTTAAGCATTTTGTGGGCCTTGAAGGCTCGAGGAGTCTTGGAATGATAGACAAGTAGGGGCTTCACCTTGCAATCCCCACTGGCGTTCGAACAAAGTGCAAGCATAAGCCTGTCTTTCATAGGCTTATGCCCGGGTAGCTTCTTCTCTTCCTCCGTGATGTACGTCCGACGAGGCATTTTTTTCCAAAAATGGCCAGTCTCATCACAGTTGAAGACTTGCTGAGAACTGTATCCTTCCTTGATCATCATCTCGTCGAACGTCTTTTTAAAGGCTTTGGCCGCTTTCGTGTCCGAGCTGGCCGCCTCCCCATGCCGCACCACCGAATGGATGCCAGTCCGTTTACGGAATTTCTCGAACCATCCATGCGAAGCCTTGAAGTCTGGGGTTGGCGTTGATGTCCCTTCTCCTCCGTCGTCTTTGGCCTGGGCAATCAAATCGCCGAAAATAGCACTGGCCTTGTGGCAGATTGCCGTCTCTGTTATCGTATCGCCAGCGATTTCTTTGTCTTTTATCCATTTCATCGTGCACGTGGGTCCTCTTGCTGGACAAAATAGTGACGCCCTTGGAAGGTGTAGCTGCTTTGATGGCATCCTTCTGCTTAAGGATGGTGCCTTTTGTCGACAGATTTCGGCCGCATTCCTTGGCAATCACACTCAATCGCATACCAGCTTCATACTTCTTGATAATCTCCATCTTCATTTCCAAAGAGAGCATCCTCTTCTTTCCGTGAATTTCAAGTTTCTTGGGACCTATGACTACGTATATACTGTACATAATTATGTTATGTAGTACGTATACGTATGTAGTAAAGTTCTCACACAACACGCTAAAGTATACTACAACGAAATCACTAACAAATTTACGTTAATAAACGAAATCGTTAGAATTAACAAAAACTGCGTGCGTACGATACAGATGATGCCGTGCAGTGGCCGAAGAAGCATGCCGCTACGTAGATGCATGATGGGAGGGATGCTGACCAATAGGAGAGAAGGATCTCATGGTGGTGACTAGCATCAGGAACCAATGGGAGAGCAGGAGGATGGTGGCGAGTCTACTTAGTTGGCGGTGCGAGAGTTTCAAAATTGTTATCTGTGGTCCGGGCGAATCTCGGACTTTACAGCAACAACCTTTCATATCTTGAGCAATTTTCGTATGTAGAGCCCATGGTCTAGATACAACAGGTCAGCCAGCGTGCAGCTTTGGGTATGAATCACCAATACTGTGACGTCACGCACCCTGGTGTCTCACACGCGGTTAACCAAAACAATATGCTACCCATAGTCGTAAGGTAGACTATAGGACTTGCTTTGTGCCCATATATCTTTTTATTCCTTCATTCATTCTACCATTGATAATGCCAAGTAACTGTGTAGTATTGAGCTGTTCTAATACACATGAAAAAACGAAAAACTCCAATATAAAATACCATCTAATTTGGACAATGATGAGATTCCACAAGTCAAGGAAAACCACTTCTACCACTTTTCTTTATTCGGTGAAGTCTACAAAGAAGAAAAAACACAAAATAAATGACAAATAAAACTGCACAAAGTAATGACAAAATGCGAACTGCTTATGGTATAATGAAAATAAAGACAAAATATTTAAATGCAAAGAATAAAATAGATACAACAAAATACAACTTAATAGTGACTAATACAGTAAATATTACTATCACTCACAAAGTCCACCCGACTATATGTAAACAGTTATCCAAATTTAAAACAAGAGCATATTCACATATGGTCTGTCAGTCAGACCTTGCTACTAAAGACCAAACGTTAAAATATAAACAGCCTGGAAGCAACCACTAGCAAATAGACAGTAACCATATTAATGCTCGTTTAAGGGTAAACAGCATTTGCAGACACCCAAATCTTTAGAGTAATAAATACTTAAACAGCACAAACAACCGTTTGAAAGTCTGCTACACTCCCGCCTAGTGGAGAATGCAATGAACCACAATAATTTAAAGGACTTTCGAAACATATACATATAGAGAGAGACCAAATCAGTTTGGTTTACAATGTAAATGAAATTCTGCCAATTTAATTTTGAGCATCTTTATCTGCCTTAGCTTGGAATCCATGTTGAAGCTCTTGTACCGTAGCAATTAAGCAAAGTTTATGAATGGGTCTCTCCCAGTGAACCACCTTTCCATTCTCCACTGTTCGAACAGTAACTCTTCGAACAAGCACATCTTTTCCGGGATGAATCCTCTCAACAAGATCGCGCCTCCACAGTCCCCTAGGAGCGACACCTCCCTTTAAGCCTGGTTCCAGAAGAAGAACCAAATCTCCAACTGGAAGATTCTGTTTGGGATGAAACCATTTTGATCTTTGTACTAGCTGAGGAGGCATATAACGAATCCAAGTCTCCCAAAATATCTGAATTCTCTGTTGAGCTACCTCTACCATGCTTCTCAAGTTCACTTCGTTACTGGCATATGGTTGTAGAACTGAAGGTTGCCAGTGAGGAAACAGTAAGTCATTGCCGGTTATAGTTGGGGACTCAAGAGGATCTGGTCCGTTTAGGAAAAGTGGTCTTGAATTAACAAGGTACGTCACCTCTGACAGTATTGTTTGCCATTCCAAAGCACTGAATATCTTGTGGTGATAATCTGTTACTGCATCTAAACCTCTTCTACAGTTTCTGATCAATGATTCAACAACACCATTCATATGAGAAGCGCGAGGTGTGTTGAATTTCCACTCAAATTTTGTCCCAGCAATTGCAAACTTGTCCTTTATTAGGCTCTCGTTCCAAGAATTTATCCACTTTTGCAATTTCTCTTGAGCCCCTATGAAATTGCGTCCTCTGTCACTTACTGCCAAAACTGGATGGATTCCATGATTACAAGTAAATCTTCTCCAAGCACAGAGAAAAGCATCTGAAGACAATGAGTCGAACAATTCAAGAGATATGACACGAGTGACCGTGCAAGTTATGATCATTATATTTCCTTCAGTGCTTGCATTACGAGTTAACTTTATTTTGATAGGGCCAAAGAAATCTAATGCAACTCTGCTAAAGGGGGGGGGGGGGGGGGGGGGGGGGGGTATTGGGCTCACCTCTGAAACTTGGCAGTTCCCCCATCTGTTGGCCCAACAATAGGCGACGTCTGGTTCTGCAGAAACAACACTTGAAAGCAATGTCCTTAAATAATCTTCCTCCTCCAATATTGTAAACTCCACGCTTAAAAGCTAAAGCAATTGCGACTCTATATCCTTGATGACCTGTACATCGATGAATCATCTGAGCGAATGCTTCAGCCAGGGAAGAATTCCTCACCAATAAAACTGGATGCTCTGCTCGTATGGGTAAATGGAGCTTTATGTAGTCTGCCTCCAATTCTTAAAATGCCTTTTTCATCCAACTTTGGGTCAAGCTTTTTAATCTGTTTATGATTAACTTCATCTTGATTATTTAAAGACTTCTGGCTTGCATTAAATAAAGCCAGTTCTGCTTCTTGTATTTCTTTAGGTTCTAGATGACTTTGATAGTTTTCTGGGTTTTGTTGTAATAGCAAACGGTGGCAGTAAGTAGTTATTCGTACAAGTCTATTCCAGTCTGAAGAGAGTTCTGTAAATCTTTCCTCAAAACTCTCATCAGCCAAAATTCCAACAAATTGGATCCTTTTGAGAGATTCTGGTGTGTACTCTTTAACAATAGAACTCTTCTTTTCAAAATCATATGTCGGTTCCCCAAAATCACAATCTTGAGAAATGTTCAGAAGAAAATCAGGACCATTGATCCATCCTTGTAGTTCACTTGGCTTTATTGGCTTGGTTAATGCATCGGCAGGATTCAATTGTGAAGGAACATAGCAAAATTCTTTTGAAAATCCTGGCAAAGCATCCTGAATCTCCTGAACTCTAGCTGACACAAATGATTTAAAGGTTCTAGCAGGAGAGCGAACCCAGGCCAACACTACTTCTGAATCGGTCCAAAATTTCATGGTACTAACCCTGCCAACCACTTGCAAAACAAGCAAGGCAAGTCTAGCCATAACCACAGCAGCAGTAAGCTCAAGACGTGGAATAGAACGCTGTTTCAACGGAGCCACTAAAGACTTTGCGATGACGAATTTCAGTTCTACTCCATGAGAAGTATTCCATTTCAGCCAGATCACAGAACCTAGGGCAGATTCACTGGCATCACTAAATCCATGAAGTTGAGGGTCTCCTAGAGAATCTTCTGGCTTTATCATCCGATCTAGTCTAAATCCAATTAGTTGATTCATTTCACGAACTAATCCCTTCCACATTTTGATTTGTTCTTCACTCAATTCATCATCCCAACCAACTCCACTAGCCCATAAATCCTGAAGACAAATCTTGTATCTAACTATTACAGGAGATAACATACCTGTAGGATCCCACAACTTTGATAGCAAACTAGCAACCTTCCGCTTTGATAGTTTTGAAAACTCCTCACTGAATTTGTCTAGCTGAATAGCCACACTATCCGTAGCCTTATCCCATGCATGACCCAAAACTCGTGTTTGCTTGTCTTCTGGGCATCGGTCAACAAAGGGGTCATTAGAATGCCATTCTTTTATTCTGAAGGAGCCCTTTCCTAATATCCGATCCACCTGATCCATGGCTGCAATAGCTAATTCACTCTTATCAAATGATTCAATCACATCATCCATGTACATGCAACAGTTAATTAACTGTGCTCCAATAGGTTCCTCCTCCTTGAATGTATCTGCCAAAGTGCGTACAGCCATCATAGCTATGTCTGGTGCTGGTTTATCCCCAAAAGGAAGGCGCAGCCACTGCCAGTGACGAATTGGAGAAGATAAATCAAAACGCCATACAAAGCCGGTTGATATCTCTGATCCTTTTCAGCCATAAGTATTCAATTAAAAAATTTTTTAACATCGCCTGCAATTCCTATGCTTTTCATTCTTCAGTGAAGAAGGCAATACAGAAGAGAGTTCAAGAAATCTGGCCCTTTGTAAAATCCATCATTCAAACACAAGCCATTGAACTTGGCTGCAGAATTCCATACGATGCGAACCTTTGTTGATTTGTGTAGCTGATATACAGCATGATGTTGTAAGTACCATCCCTCATCTCTGGATTCCTCTGGATATAATTCTCTGACAAAGCAACTGTCAATTAATTTCTGGACTTCTTCGCTATATTCATCAAAGTTTCCATTTTTAATTAATTTTTTTTCTTGGCTCCTAAGTCTTATTTCTGCTTGAGGCTTGTTACACTCCAATGCTTCAGGGAAACCGGGCTTCCAAGGCATTTCCACAGTCATGCGACCATCCGCATTAATGCAAAGCTTATTTCGACAATGTTTTATGAACTGAGACTCTGCTATTTCCTTATCTGAGCAAACACACAATGTTGTTGGTGTCATCAGATGTATATAATTTCTGCAAATCCTCCAAATGACTCAAAAACTGGACCCTGGATGCAGCATGTGGTTTGGGTTTTGGAATATTCCCTCCAAAAATGGTCCATCCCAAGATACTTCTGACGGCAACTGGAGACGATTCAGGAGACACAGAGTCTTTTACGCTCTCAACTGGCATTATAAGGAAATAATAGTCATAACCAATGATGATATCAATTTCTGCTTCATCTGTGGGTAACGTTCCCTAGGCAGCGTTCAGATGAGGATACTCATCAAAAATATCCCCTCCAACTGCAGGAATGTTATGGGCTGGTTTCTCAATTCCAATTGCAATTACATTGTATGACTTAATTCCATTCACTGGTGTAATTTGGATAGAAAACTTGGCACTGCTTTCCTCAGCAATACCTCCTCCAGCTACTCCATATCGAAACTTGAATGGTTCACATTGCAAGCCAAAATGCTTGGCTGTGGATAACTTAAGCAATGTTGTATCAGCACCTGTATCAATAAACGCAACCACGCGATGCCATTTTTTCTCAACATCTTGCAGTTCTACATACGTTGTAGGGGAGTAGCGTCGATGAATTTTTCCTTCCTGGCTTGAGTTCAGGGTCCCTACTGTGTTGAATGTTGCATCTGCATCTGTAGCAACCTCCCGTGCATGACCAATGTTGCACTCAGAAGCACTTCCCGACAGAGTTAGATTCACGTTCAAAGCAGAAGTACCTCCCGCCCGTGAACTTTCCAACCCAGAAAAAGTCCTTGGCTGTACTTTATTTCCGTATGGTGGGCAGGCTACAAATCGATGATGATAAAGTTGGCAATCTTCACGTTTCTTATCCGGGCGTGTACAATTGATTGCGTTGTGGTTGGCTCTAAGACAAAAGAAACATCTCTTACTGCTCACAATCATCCTTCGTCTTTCTTCCTTGGTTTTTTATATAAAGATAGAACATTTAATGATCAAATGAGTTTTATCTATGCAAAAGGGGCAAGCCCTCCCATCATCAACCAATGTAGCCAAGGATTCATCACATTCTGAGCTTTTGTCTCTAAAATAGTTGACAGCTGACTTGTTAGTATTATCACTCAGGGAATGGGGATGTTCTCGACGCTCTCTAGCTTCTGTTTCTCTCCCTAGATATGTAATCAACTCTGCTAATGTCTGATTATGACATTTTGATTGCCGCATATATTCGTAATAAATTCCAGAATCGATCTTTCTGCTGGCAATTTCAATTGTCATGAATGAATCCAATTCCCTTTCTTGACCAAGTTCTCTCATTCGCCGAGCAAAATCAGTCAGTCCATCCAAACCTGTCTCATCTCCTTGCTGCTGTAGACTTCATTGGTTTCAAGGCTTCTAAACCAAGTAGTACATCTCGTATGATGGCAGATGTTGGTACCTTCTCTTCAAGGCGCCTCCAAGCTCCATTTTCACCATCAACAGAACTGCAATCCACAATAGTATCTTGAACTACTTTTGGTAATGCGTTGCCATTTAACAAGATCATAAGCTTTTCTTTACCATCAGTCATACCAGCTGACTCAAAGTATTGGTCCATTCGAACCCTCCACGACTGAAAGTTTCGGGGTGTTCCATCCCAACACGGTGCATGAAGACCTAGAATTCGGATAGCAGGTCGTGATTTCTCTGCTATTCGAATATCATCCAACTTAGTCGAAAGCTTCTCGATAAGCTTCAACATTTCTTCGTCCTTTGTAGAGTCAGTTGGCGTGTGTTTGCCTAAAAACTCCGAGCGTAGAGAAGACAATATGACAGCTCTTGAGTCCAACTCCTCTGACTGGGTCTCCAGATCGCGAGCCCACTCGGTCATATTACCTTCTTTGTTATATATTAAATCATTGCATGATAGAATTTTTTCCATCTGATTCAAAATTTCCTGAAAGTTATTTATTCGTCCCTCCATCATGGATATTCTGCGATTTATTTCAACATTGTCGGTACAGCCCTTTTCAAGGAGTTCCTTTAGCCCATTTATCCCTCGGGTAATTTGAGACTTCGAGTATATCCGAGTTTTTTTTTAATTTTTCGTAGTCCACTGCTACAAAGTCCTCCATGGCAGAAGTCGATTTGGGTTTACTTCACTAATTTGGACAACGATGAGATTCCACAAGTCAAGGAAAACCACTTCTACCACTTCTCTTTATTCGGTGAAGTCTACAAAGAAGAAAAAACACAAAATAAATGACAAATAAAACTACACAAAGTAATGACAAAATGCGAACTGCTTATGGTATAACGAAAATAAAGACAAAATATTTAAATGCAAAGAATAAAATAGATACAACAAAATACAACTTAATAGTGACTAATACAGTAAATATTACTATCACTCACAAAGTCCACCCGACTATATGTAAACCGTTATCCAAATTTAAAACAAGAGCGTATTCACTTATGGCCTGTCAGTCAGACCTTGCTACTAAAGACTAAACGTAAACGTTAAAATATAAACAGCCTGGAAGCAACCACTAGCAAATAGACAGTAACCATATTAATGCTCGTTTAAGGGTAAACAGCATTTACAGACACCCAAATCTTTAGAGTAGTAAATACTTAAACAGCACAAACAACCGTTTGAAAGTCCGCTACACCATCCTTTTCCAAAAGAAAAGCCATACAAAGACCAGGGGGTACATGCATGGCCGTGCTACATGCCTGTTGTCGTGCTGACAGAATTAACGTCGTGTTCTCTGATGTTCCCAATTTAATCAAATTAATAAGAAATAGTTTATTGACTGTTTTTTTATTAATAATGATGAGTGTATTTCAGCTTCTAGCATACGAGAAATACTTAGTAAAACCAAAACAGACTATGGGCTTGCATATAAGATCAATGAAATGCATTTAAATGTAACGGGTCAACAAAGACAGTGCGTTAAATTAGCAGTGCAACTGGTGTCTACATAATGTGCCAATACAGAAAAATATTTAGGCGAAAGGAGTGTTGAAGTGTCAAAACTGGAGTGAAACGTCCGATTTTATTCTTTTAACAATGAGTGATTGGCTCGACACCATGAATTATTCATGCATGTATGGAGAGTTTGGTAAAAGCACTGCTTTTGGTATTGATGTAGAAAATTGCATTGCTCAAGGTCATCGAGTTAATTAGTATTATGAGTTAAAAGTCCTAATGCAAAAATATATATATATATATTCCTTCTGGAGAAAGGAATAATTTTTTGCACGTAAATCCACCATTGCTTTATTTAATGTTAGAAGCCTCTCATAGTATTGGCTACCTGCTGACACAAAGATTAAATCAATATTGCCTTTAACATTTCTTTGGGTGTATAAGGCCATGGATGGTCACCATGATCATCCGATGCAGTGAAGTTTAAATTCCGACATAAAAAAAATTGTTGTTAGGGAAGGAAATGACGGTCATAAGTGAAAAGTGTAATATCGCCTCAGTTGAAAAATCCCTTGAATCTCCCAGTGAAGGTGAGTATGTAACAAAAGAAAGGGAGTTAGCATTAGAAATATGTCTAACAACACAGATGTTTAGAAATTTAGATTTTGATTTGGGAAAAGGCTCTTTAAATACATTGGGGGATATATTGTCAAAATATTTTGTGTGAAATACCCTGAGTTAGGAAATAAGAATAAAGAAGTATCAAGGAGTGTTACTTGGATAGGCTGTGTAAGTAGGGGGGAGTTACATGTACTCTCTAGTCATTTTTTTTTTTTCACAGTTAGCAATAATGCAGGAGATCTTTAATGCTGTACACAGGAAAGCACTCATAGAGGGCAAACGTTTCAAAAAGCTTTGCTTTGAATTGAAAGTCTAATATTGACGTTCCTGACGATGTTATAGCTTTTTATGTAAAGTTATCCGTATATTTTCAATTGACCTATCTTAATAATTTGATAAAGTATATGAAACATCAAGGGCAACCATGCAAGGAGGCACTAAGAAAAAAGATAAAAGTTGAACTTAATAAAATATTTTCAAAATGCAAATGTTGTTTTATTTACATTCTTTTGACACTTAAAAGATAACATTATCAAAAACATTCTCTTCTAAAATGATTCTTGACAGTGTGTTATACCTACGTTCTTAATGGTTCTCACCACCACGCTCCCTCAGATGACGTAGGTGCGCAGAAGAGGCTTAAAATTGGGACGCTGTCTGGCTGACCTGTTCCATCTGTACCGTGGTAGAGCCGTAAAATTTTTCGTATTTGCTTTCGTGTATCGAGTTTTTCGTAAGTTGAGCCTTTCGTGTCTCGAGGTACCACTGTATTGCTCTGTGTGTGTGTGTGTGTGTGTAGTATCAACAAACTCTTTTATGGTGTAAAACTAAAATCAATAATGAAAAAAGGTTCTGTGAACTTATAAATGTTATCATGCTTGCAAATGAATTTCTTTTAATACAAAATCGCTTAGTCCATTGTTTAGGATGTTTAGTGCTACTTGGGGAGGTCCCAAGGTTGGAGGCATGATGCCCCCAACTAAGTTCTGGTTAGTTCAGGAAAGGTTGGGTTTGTTTTCTCCTGTGAATCCAGACCTGTCGTTCTGCACTAGCCCCTCATTTTGTAATGGGCATTTGGTTTTGAGGCCTCAAAATTTGGCTAATAGCATGATTTCTAGTCCCTTGTCATGGATACAACTTTTTTGGAAAGAGAAAGAAGTGTTCTAGAAGTTTGATAATATGGTCCCTGTGGGTTGTGGCAAGGTTAAAATTGAAGAATGCTACTGTTCCCAACTGGTTTTATGGGGGAGTTATGGGAGTTCCATTTAACAACATCCTAGAGAGAGAGAGAGAGGGGAGGGTGTAATTGCTGCTGTGTGGATAGTTAACGATTGAATTGTCTGTCGGTGAGTTCTGGGTTGTCTGGTGGTGTAGCTGGAGTTAGTTGTTAGAGTTCTGTGTTTTGGAGGCAGTCTTTAGTTAGTCTTGGGTCAGAATTGGTGATGATCGGTAGTGTCGGCAGCAGTCTGTGAAGTGTTGAAGGTATTGAAAGTCAGTGGAGTTTTGTGTTTTGTTGATTTGTTATTTAGTTGTTAAGTTAATATTGTTTGCTTAGGGTCGTTGTGCCTGTGCTGTTGGATTTGTTGTGTTTGTGAGTTCCTGTTGGGTTATATGTGAGTTGTTGTGGTTGAGGGTTGTTGTTGGTGAGCTGTTGTGATTCCTTGGTGTTGTTAGTGGGTGTGTGTTGTCTTTTTTTTGTGTTGGTGAATGTTTGTGCAGTGGTCTTTTGTTGTGGTCGTATTCCTTGTGTGCTTGCTGTGTTGTTAAGTTGCGGTTGAATTCCTTGTTTGTTATTGTGTTGAGTTGTGGTCCTGGGGTGTTATGTTGTTGAGTTGTGGGGTTGTGGTTCTTGGGTGTTGTGTTGTAGGGTTGTGGTCCTTGGTTGTTGCATTGTTGTTGAGTTGTGGGGTTGTGGTTCTTGGTTGTTGTCTTTGTTGTTGGTGGTGTCTCAGTGACCTCGACCAGCGGACAGTACAGCATAGCCCTGAGTATCTGCAGCTGGGTGAGTAGTGTAAAGAGGAAAGTGTGACTGAGGATGAGTTTGGCAGCTGGATTGGCTAAGTTTATGTGGGGTGGATTTTGCCACTTGTCTTTTAAGCTTGTGATCCCGCCACAGTTTGTTAATTACTAATTTACGTGCGAAATGGGCCAAGTGTTTTGTACTAGCCCTCTGTGGATAAATGTAAAAACAGAAGACTGTAAATAGCATAAAGGTAAAGATAGGGCATATGTATTCTGGAAACTGCTAGGAATCAGGCTGTGCTAGTAAGTATGCAGTTTTGTCTGTGGGAAAGTGGAAGTAGGTAGGCATCCCAGCCAAACATAACCAAAGGAAGTATTTCATATTTAACCCAGCAAACCCTCTTTAACACACAATTTTTGTTAGGCTATTCCGTATTTTTGTTGTTTTGTAAGCAAACTTCGATCTTGTGACTTATATGAGTAATCTCCTGTAGTCCCCTATTGGGGTTAATATAAGTTTTTAAAAGTGTTAGTCTAAATAACTATAGATGTTTATTAGTGTCCTTTAAGGGGGATGGGGCTTGAAATTAAGGAAATAATGTACGGATATAAATTTTATTAGAAAGACAGTCTGAAACATTCCAGGAGTTTTCATGGTTCTTTTGCAGGCCTATATTTTATATTCCATTCAATTCTGTTTCCAAGTTCGTTGATTACAGTGAAAGGACTAATATATATGAAAATAGTTGGTCTGTCTTCATTATCAGTGTAATTTCTGATAAAGATAAAATTTTTGCAAGGCAGGTTATATCGTCAGCAAGGTGTAGACAGCAGCTATTTAAAAAGTCACCCTTCTTGATTGAAAAGGACCAATTCGAGATGTTCGTCACTGTACGAGGCGACCATGTTGAAGGAATTGCCTGGCTCTTGTTATTGAGGTTCGTATATGCTTATAGCCTACAAGAAACTATGTGGTTATAGACTCGAAAACGAGGTTATGGTGAATATGTTGGGTCTAATAAGTGATTAGGTTAATCAGTCATGATATAACTTCCATCGGTATAATAAAAAATATTTGTAATTCATTTGAAAACTGCATGCCCTTATCCACAATTTAATGTCCGAAGAAAAGTTATTATTGAGTTTAATGACGTATTTAATTAGATAACCTTTGGCTGACAATCATTTGAATATATAGCGTGTCATTTTCATTCTGATCCATGAAACTGTTGTCATTTACTTTTGAGTAAGTGTTTCAATGATGTCTGGAGCATTATCATCTAATGTAGCTTCATGGTTTTAAAAGCACTTGAATTGAAGGTCCATTCCTGAATTGGAGGTTCAAAGTGTTTCAGTGATGTCTGGTGCATTATCATCTAATGTAGCTTTATGGTTTTAAAAGCACTTTAATTGAGGTTCCATTCCTGAGGTACAATGTAAGCCAGAAAAGAACTTTAACCGGATTACCATATTAAAATTTTAACTTGCTAAAAATGAGAAATAAAGTGATGAAAGCCTTACCTTTAATCCTTTGGTTGTCCCAGTTAGTTTACCTTGCTTCTGTTGAGGTGTGTATCCATGATCTTGTAGGATTTCTGCCAGAAATGTACAAATAATCTTCTGTTGCGTACAGCAAGCCGTAAGACTGAAACGATGTAACCTTGCGACGCCTGCTGTAACCCAGAACAGATATTTTGAAAAACGACTTAAGCCGAGACTGACTTGACCCAGGGACTGCCTGTAATTTAGTTGTGTTAAAAATTTAAAGTTAAGGATTTGTTCATAATTCCCAGTTGCCCTTTTCGTAATTATCATCTTCCTTTGCAAGGAAGAGCATCTTGAAATGTAACGTTGGGAAACTCGAGCAAATAAATCAATGACTTTCGACTTACCATCAAGCATGCACGGCAGAGGAATACGTTGAAACCACGTCAAGACCTAATACATTATTCGAGGAAAACTAATAAAAGTGTCAATAGTTCATGTGAAGAAAAAGGTTTAACGTCCTTGAACTTTTCCATTTTTGCAAATGACATGTTGCCCATGAGGCAGAATTTCATAGAGGTATGAGAAGTATAGAGAAGTATTCCTAATGGCCTTTATAAGGTTGATGATCGCCATTAAGAATTTTTCAGTGTATTTGATGATTATATGTTCGAATTCAAAATCCACTTTTCCTCTTGCAAGATTGGAACCTTGTAAAGTTCATTCATTTCAATGCAATAACAATGATATTAAGATAATCAGAATTTAAATTCATTTGTAAATATTTCACAAACTAATATGCGTCCTTAATTGTTTTTCATGTCTTTCATTTCATGGCACATTGTCATAATTCATTTTGTTTTAATAGATGGCCTTGTCTTAAAGGTGTGACGGTTTATTATCGGTACTGGACTGTCGTCATACAGTCTTCTAAGGTGTAGAGTGGTGCAAAGCTTAATGGTACGTTGTCTTAGAGGTCACTAACTCAATAATCGAAATTTGATTACAGAATTGAGAAAGAAAATTAGTTTAATGTATTTCATAATGCGAAGGTAACTACAATATGTTTGTACGTAATACCAAGAGTTTGTTGCATCAGTTTTGAAATGATAAAGCAGGATAGTTTTTAAAAAAACATTTTAAGCCATCAAATGATAGAAATTGATAGCATTTTGACACAATTCAAAATTATGTACGTGAATTGCTATATTATAATCGAAAAGCCAATTCGTGCTTAACTCACAAATTTGAGTATTTTAATCGGAAAACATAAGCCAGATTGTTGAAGAGTCATGTACTTCATAGATATGTATTTAAAAATGCCAAAGGAAGGGCATATTTATATTTGTTTTTAATGGTATTAAATTGGTATGGTCACCTGTGAATTGTAAAGGTTATACGTATTATACTGTCTGAAGTAAGTGCTATGTTACTTTAATTTGGTGGCATGTATTCACAGAGCTCGGTTTTGATTAGTACATACTTCCCTCCTCAGATTACGCTTAAATTATTAATGTATACTGCAGTCCAAAAATTATCCATACCCTTTGTCCCATGCATATTGAATTAATATATTGCGTCACGTGAACTTGTCAGTCATATTTTCAGTTTATCATCAACTAAAATTTTTTGGAGTTACAGTAGAGTTAACACTATCAAAAATCCTTTTTGGCCATCCCTGTTAATGTTAAGCAAGTCAACTTACTGGTTTGGTTGAATGGGGTTTAATATTCAAAGACTTATCAAGATATACAGTGCTTCTTTATATGCTTTAACTCTTAACTTTTTCATTGCTTGACTCATAATCATGCACCACATTCATATTTCATTCGTTATTCTTTGATCAATAAGCAGCGGCATATTGCGAATTTTGTAAAACAATAAACTAGTGTTCAACCTTACTTAACCCCAATAATTTACTACTTTAATTTCAGTAATAAGTTGTGTAACATTGTAAAGGTTAGATGACTGTCATGCATCAGTGGAAACCTTGTTAAATTGGAATTGAATTCTGTTGAATGGTGAACTACTGGTTATGTGTGATGGACTAGTTGTGGTTATTTTTGTGACAGAAATTAGCACTCAAAATGAAAATGGTTCTGATTTATGATGATACTAAGGCTTGGTAAGGGTTTGTAACTG
>NC_087203.1:49869097-49962734 GCF_015104395.2 Macrobrachium nipponense | reverse complement strand
GGCAATATAAAAACTAGTTTTCTTACCCTTTCCAACTTAAGAATGGTAATATAAAAAAAAAAGGTGTCTTACCCTCTCAAACTAAAAAATGGAAGTTGGGTTTCTTACTTTCTCAATTAAAAAAAGGAATATAAAAGTTGAGTTTTTTACCCTATCGAAATAAAAATAGTAATATAAAAGTTGTTTCTTACCTTCTAAGACTAAAAAATAGTAACATGAAACGTTGGGTTTCTTCTTTCTCAAACAGAAATGTTAACCTCTCAAACTAAAAAATGGTAATATAAAATCTGGGTTTCTTACTTTCTCAAACTAATAAATGGTAATATAAAAGTTGGATTTATTGCTCTCTAAAACTAAAAAATCAAAATATAAAAGTTGGGTTTCTTACACTCTCAAACTGAAAAATGGTAATATAAAATTTGGGTTTCTTACCCTCTTCAACTCAAAAATGGTAATATTAAAGTTAGGTTTCATACTATCTTAAACTAAAAAATGGCATTATAAAAGTTGGGTTTCGTACCCCTCTCAAGCTAAGAAATGGTAATATAAAACAATGTTTCTTACCCTTTCAATCTGAAAATTGGTAATGTAAAATTAGGTTTTCTTATTCTTTCAAAACTAAAAAAATGGTAATATAAAACATATTCTTACCCTCTCAAACTAAAACAATGGTAATAAAAAGTTGGGTTTTTCTTAACCTCTTAAAACTAAAAAATTGTAATATAAAAGTTAAAGTTATTCTTTTTACTCTTTCCATAAAAAAATGATAATATAAAAGTTTGATTTCTTACATTCTCAAACTAAATATGGTTAAATATAAAACTAGGTTTCTTACCTTCTTAACTAACAAAATGTATAAAAAGTTGGGTGTCCTACTCGCCTCAAACTAAAAAAATGGTAATATAAAAGTTGGTTTTTGTACCATCTCGGTAGAAAACGGTAATATAAAAACTTGGTTTCTTACCATCTTCAATTAAAAAATGGTAATATAAAAGTTGGGTTTCTTACTCTCTGAAACTAAAAAATGGTAATATAAAATTTGGGTTTCTCATTCTCTCAAACTAAAAAATGGTAATATAAAAGTTGGGTTTCTTACCCTCTCAAACTAAAAAAATGGTAATATAAAAGTTGAGTTTTGTACCATATCAAACTAAAAATGGTGATATAAAAATTAGGTTTCTTACCCTCTCAAACTAAACAGATGGTAATATAAAAGTTAGATTTCATATCCTCTAAAACTGAAAACTGATAATATAAAAGTTGGGTTTCTTACCCTCTCAAACTAAAAAATGGTAATATAAAAGTTAGGTTTATTACTCTCTGAAACAGAAAAATAGTAATATAATTGTTTGTTTTCGTACCCTCTCAAACTTAAAAATGGTAATATAAAAAGTAGGTTTCTTACCCTCTCTAACTAAAAAATGGTAATATAAATGTTGTTTCTTACTCTCTCAATCTTAAAATGGTAATATAAAATTGGGTTTCTTACTTCCTCAAACTATAAATGGTAATATAAAAGTTTGGGTTTCTTGCTCTCTAAAAACTAAAAAATGGAAATATAAAATTGTTGTTTGTTACGCTCTCAAATGAAAGTTGGTAATATAAAATTTGGGTATCTTATCTTCTTAAACTAAAAAAAATGCTAATATACAAGTTAGGTTTCATACTCTCTCAAACTAAAAGGTATTATAAAATTTTATATTACCATTTTTTAGTTTCAGACGGTATGAAACCCAACTTTTATATTACCCTTTTTTAGTATAAGAGGGTAAGAAACCGGTTTTCATATTACAATTTTTTTGTGAGAGGTAAGAAACTAACTTTTATATTACCATTTTTTTTTATTTGAGAGTGTAAGAAACCTAACTTTTATATTACCATTTTTTTATTTGAGCGGTATGAAACCTAGTTTTTATATTGCCATTTTTTAGTTTGAGAGCGTGAGAAACCCAATTTTTATATTATTATTTTTTAGTTTGTGAGGCTAAGAAACCTAATTTTTATATTACCATTTTTTTAGTTTGAGAGAGTTTGAACCACAACTATTTTATTATCTTTTTTTAGTTTGAGAGAGTAAAAAACCCAATTTTTATATTCTCATTTTTTTAGTTTGAGGGGGTAAGAAACCCAACTTTCATATTATCATTTTTTCAGTCTGAGAAAGTAAGAAACCCAAATTTTATATTACCATTTTTAAGATTGAGAGAGTAAGAAACACAACTTTTATAATGCCATTTTTTACTTTGAGAGGGTAAGAAATCCAACTTTTATATTACCATTTTTTTTAGCTCGGAAGGGTAAGAAACCCAAATTTTATATTATCATTTTTTAGTTTAAGATTATAAAAACTGACTCAGCTTTTTATATTACCGTTTTTTTGTTTGAAAATGGTAGAAACCTATTTTTTATACTACCATTTTTTTGTTTGAGAGGGTTAGAAACCCAACTTTTATATTACCATTTTTTAGTTTTAGAGGTAAGAAACCCAACTTTTATTGTCCCATTTTTTATTTTGAGAGAGTAAGAAACCTGGTTTTTATATTACTATCTTTTTAGTTTGAGATGGTACAAAACCCAAATTTTATATTACCATTTTTTAGTTTGAGAGGGTAAGAAACCCAACTTATGTTATCATTTTTCAGTTTCGAGAGAGTAAGAATCCCAAATTTTAATATTATTACCATTTTTTAGTTTGAGGGGATAAGAAACATAGTTTTTATATTACGATTTTATAGTTTGAGATAGTACAAAACACAACTTTTATATTACCATTTTTTAGTTTGAGAGAGTAAGAAACCTAACTTTTATATTACCATTTTTTAGATCGAGAGAGTAAGAAGCCCATTACTTTTATTATTACAATTTATTAGTTTGAGAGATTGTGACACCAAACTTTTATATTAAAATATTTTTTTTTAGTTTAAGTTAGGATAAAAAAATAAACCTAGTTTTCATATTATTATTTTTTATTTTGAGAGAGTAAGAAACCCAACTTTCATATTACCTTTTTTAAAATTTGAGAGGGTAAGAAACCCGACTTTTATATTACCATTTTTTATTTGAGATGTAAGAACCCAACTTTATATTACCATTTTTATTTCGAGAAGGTAAGAGACCCATCTTTAATATTACATTTTTTAATTTTAGAGAGTAAGAAACCCAACTTTTATATTACCATTTTTTTTAGTTTCAGAGAGTAGGAAACCTATTTTTATATTATAATTTTTTAGTTTGAGAGGGTAAGAAATCTCGTTTTTATATTACCATTTTTCCAATTTCAAATAGTACGAAACCCAACTTTAATTATACCATTTTTTAATTTTAGATGGTAAGACACCCAACTTTTATATTACCATTTTTCTGTTTAAAAGAGTAAGAAACCCAAATTTTATATTTACCATTTTTTAGTTTGAGAGAGTAAGAAACTCAACTTTTATATTACCATTTTATAGTTTGAGAGGTTAAAAAAACCTAGTTTTTATACTACCATTTTTATTTTGAGATAGTATGTTGTTGTTTTTGATTTAGCTGACCTTGTGTCAGCACGGGCTCTTGCTCACAGAGCAGCCCGTAAAGAGATAGTAAGAAACCCAAAGTTTATATTACTATTTTCTATTCTTAGAAGGTAAGAAACCCAACTTTTATATTACCATTTCTATTTCGATAGGGTAAAATACCCATCTTTTATATTACCATTTTTTAATTTGAGAGAGTAAGAAACCCAACTTTTATATTACCATTTTTTAGTTTGAGAGGGTAAGAAACCTATTTTTATATTATCATTTTTTAGCTGGGAGAGGGTAAGAAAACTAGTTTTTATATTGCCATTTTTCTAATTCAGATGGTACAAAACCCAACTTTTATATTACCATTTTTCTGTTTGAAAGAGTAAGAAACCCAACTATTATATTATCGTTTTTTACTTTGAGTTGGTAAGAAACCCAAATTTTATATTACAATTTTAGAGTTTGAAACGGTATGAAACCTATTTTTTATATTGCCATTTTTTAGCTTGAGAGGGTACGAAAACAAACTTTTATATTAACATTTTTCTGTTTGAGAGAGAAGAAATCCAACGTTTATATTACTATTTTTTAGTCTTAGAAGGTAAGAAACCCAACTTTTATATTACCATTTCTATTTCGAAAGGGTAAAAAACTCAACTTTTATATTACCATTTTTTAATTTGAGAGAGTAAGAAACCCAATTTCATTTTATTACCATTTTTTTAGTTTGAGAGGGTGGTAAGACACATTTTTTTTATATTTCCATTTTTTAGTTGGAGAGGGTAAGAAAACTAGTTTTTATATTGCCCATTTTTCTAATTTCAGATGGTACAAAACCCAACTTTTATATTACCATTTTTCTGTTTGAAAGAGTAAGAAACCCAACTTTTATATTACCATTTTTTAGTTTGAGTTGGTAAGAAACCCATATTTTATATTTTAGAGTTTGAGACGGTATGAAACCTATTTTTTATATTGCCATTTTTTAGTTTAAGAGGGTATAAAAACAAACTTTTATATTACCATTTTCTTACTCTCTCTTACGAGAGAGTAAGAAACTCAACTTTATATTACCATTTTTCATTTTAAGAGGGTAAGAAACCCAACTTTTATATTACCATTTTTTAATTTAAGATGGTAAGAAACCAAGTTTTTATATTACCGTTTTCTAGTTTGAGATGGTACAAAACCTAACTTTTATATTACCAATTTTTTGTTTGAGAGAGTAGGACACCCAACTTTTAATATACCATTTTTTAGTTTAAGAAGGTAAGAAACCTAGTTTTCATATTACCATTTTTTAGTTTGAGAGGATAAGAAACCCAACTTTTATATTACCATTTTTTGATGGAAAGACTAAAAACCTAACTTTTATATTACAATTTTTTAGTTTAAAAGGGTAAAAAACAAAACTTTTATATTACCATTGTTTAGTTTGAGAGGGTAAGAATAATAGTTTTTATGTTACCATTTTTTTGATTGAAAGGGTGAGAAACCTGGTTTTTATATTTCCATTTCTCAGTTTGAGGGGGTACGCAATCCAAACTTTATAATACCATTTTTTAGTTTGAGAGAGTATGAAACCTAAGTTTTATATTACCATTTTTTTAGTTTAAGAGGGTAAGAAACCCAAATTTTATATTACCCTTTTTCAGTTTGAGAGCGTAAGAAACCCAACTTTTATATTTCCATTTTTTAGTTTTAGAGAGCAAGAAACCCAACTTTTATATTACCATTTATTATATTGAGAAAGTAAGAAACCCAAATTTTATATTACCATTTTTAAGATTGAGAGAGTAAGAAACACAACTTTTATATTACCATTTTTTAGTTAGAGAGGGTAAGAAACCTACTTTTTATATTACCATTTTTTTTGTTTTAAGAGAGTAAGAAAACAAACTTTTATATTACCATTTTTCTGTTTCAGAGAGTAGGAACCCAACTTTTATATTACCCAGTTTTAGTTTGCAAGGGTTAAGAAACCCTCCTTCTTCTATATTATCATTTTTCAGTTTGGGAGAGAGGTAAGAAAACCAACTTTTAACTATACCCTCTGTTAGTTTGAGAGGGTAAGAAACCTAATTTTTTTTATATTACCATTTTTTAGTTTAAGATGGTATGAAACTCAACTTTTATATTACCATTTTTTAGTTTGGGTGGGAGGGTAAGAAACTCAACTTTACATTTCAATTTTTTAGTTTACGAGGGTAAGAAACCTAGTTTTCATTACCACTTTTTACTTTAAGAGAGCAAGAAACCCAACTTTTATATTACCATTTTTTTTATTTGAGAAGGTAAGAACCAACATTTATATTGCCATTTTTCTTATTTAAGAGGTTGGTAAAAGAAACCCAAAACATTTATATTACCATTTTTTATTTCAATAGGGTAAAGAGCCCAACTTTTTATATTACCAGTTTCTTAATTTGATGAGAGTAAGGAATCTTAACTTTTATATTACCATTTTTTTTTAGTTTGAGATGGTAGGAAACCTATTTTTTATATCCCCTATTTTTTAGTTTAAGAGGATAAGAAAATTAGTTCTTTTTATTACCATTTTTCTAATTTCAGATGGTACGAAACCAAACTTTTATATTACCATTTTTTAGTTGTAGATGGTAAGAAACCCAATATTTATATTACCATTTTTCTGTTTGAAAGAGTAAGAAACCCAAAATTTTATATTACCATTTGTTAGTTTGAGAGAGTAAGAAACCCAAATTTTATATTACCATTTTATAGTTTAAGAGGTTAAGAAACCTAGTTTTTATATTACCATTTTTTAGTTTACGACGAGGAAGAAACCCAACGTTATATTACTATTTTTTTAGTTGTAGAAGGTAAGAAACCAAACTTTTCATATTACCACTTTTATTTTGAGAGGGTAAGAAACACAACTTTTATATTACGGGTGGCCTCCAGTTTGCACCAGTCTGTAGGGGTGCCGATCGTAAAAATATTTGCCAAAAATACACTAATCCAGACAGGCTAATGAAATTTTTAGGAATTATTAGCACTATAATAACGCATATTCTCTGTGAGTTTTTATCATCCTACAGGGAAAATGAATGATTTTATGGAAAAAAATGTGGAAATTAGTGTCCATTGTACAAGAGTTTAGTTGGCGGTCAGTGAGAAACTGAATAGAAATTCAGTCTTACAGAATGTTGGTATATTCACCTGGAAACATGCACATAAAGTATTATCAAAATAGAACAGTAAATAAGCACGTAATAACAAAAAAAGAGCAACTACTTCAGCAAAAGCCCTGCCAAAAAAATGAGATAATAGCTAGAAAGAAATATTCAGAAAAAATCCAAACCTCGATTTAGTGAGAAAACCCTTCTGAGAGTTTTTAGTTATTATGTCACTTGATAGCCTAAAACATCTAAAAATTATATTATTTAGGACAATCAAAGAAATAATAACCCCCCCCCCCCTTCCCGAAAAAACAAACAAAACCACCCGAAAAAGAAAAACAAAAAAACCTATTTTTTCTGAGGACAATAAACTTCAAAAATTAGTTTAGATACCCCTAAAGTGGTTTTCTGAGATGAAACTAATCTTAGGAAACGTAGAAAACGACATCGGCCAATTTTTGAGAGATATACTATAATATTTGCGATTTCCATATTTATCGGCTGACCTTTCGCTTCAGTTGTTGCTCTTATTTTTTTTATTATGTGGTTATTTACTGTTCTATTTGATAATACTTTATGTGCATGTTCCAGGTGGATATACCAACATTCTGTAAGACCGAATTTTTATTCAAGACTGCAGTTTTCTCACAGACCACCAGAGTCATTTGTACAAGGGACACAGAGTTTCACATTTTTTTCATAAAATCCTTATTTATTTTCACTGTAGGATGATAAAACTCACAGAGAATATGCGTTATTATAGTGCTAATAATGCCTGATAAACTCATTAGCCTGTCTTGATTAGTGTATTTTTGGCAAATAATTTTACGATCGGCACCCCTACAAACTGGAGCCTATCCTTACCATTTTTTAGTTTCAGAGAGTAAGAATCTTATTTTTATATCACCATTTTTTAGTTTCAGAGAGTAGAAACCTATTTTTTATATTAGCATTTTATAGTTTGAGATGGTAGGAAAACCAACTTTTATATTACCATTTTTTTAGTTTAAGAGCCTAAGAAACCTTATTTTTATATTACCATTTTTTAGTTTAATAGAGTATGTAACCCAACTTTTATATTACCATTTTCTAGTTTGAGAGAGCAAGAAACCAAATTTTATTATTACCATTTTTTAGTTTGAGAGAGTTTTATATTACTATTTTTTAGTTTGAGAGGGTACAAAAACCCAACTTTCATATTACCATTTTTCTGCTTGAAATAGTAAGAAACCCAAATTGTTTTATATTACCAATTTTAATTTGAGTTGGTAAGAAACCCAACTTTTTATATTACAATTTTAGAGTTTTTAGACGGTATGAAACCTATTTTTTATATTGTTATTTTTTAGTTTAAGAGGGTACAAAATCAAACTTTTATATTACCATTTTTCTCTTTGAGAGATTAAGAAACTCAACTTTTATATTAACATTTTTTAGTTTAAGACGGTAAAAAACCCAACTTTTATATTACCATTTTTCAGTTTAAGAGGCTAAGAAACCAACTTTTATATTACTATTTTTTAATTTAAGATGGTAAGCATCCAAGTTTTTATATTGCTGTTTTCTAGTTTGAGATGGTACGAAACCTAACTTTTATATTACTTTTACCATTTTTTGTTGGAGAGGTTAGGACACCCAACTTTTTATATACCATTTTTTAGTTTTAAGAGGTAAGAAAACAAGTTTTCATATTACCAATTTTTTAGTTTTGGAGAGGATAAGAAACCTAAAACTTTTATATTACAATTTTTTAGTTTAAGAGGGTAAAAAACAAAACTTTTATATTACCATTGTTTAGTTTGAGAGGGTAAGAATAATAGTTTTTATGTTACCATTTTTTTAGTTTGAAAGAATAAGAAACCCAACTTTTACATTACCATTTTTTAGATTGAAAGGGTAAGAAACCTTGTTTTTATATCACCAATTCTTAGTTTGAATGGGTATGAAAACCCAACTTTTATAATACCTTTAGTTTGATGAGAGTATGAAACCTAACTTGTATTATTAGCAAAAATTTTTTTAGTTTGAAGAAGATAAGATACCCAAATTTTATATTACCAATTTTCATTTTGAGAGCGTAACAAACCCAACTTTTATATTTCCATTTTTTAGTTTTAGAGAGCAAGAAACCCAACTTTTATATTACCATTTATTAGTTTGAGAAAGTAAGAAACCCAAATTTTATATTACCATTTTTAAGATTGAGAGAGTAAGAAACAACATTTATATTACCATTTTTTAGTTAGAGAGGGTAAGAAATCTACTTTTTATATTACCATTTTTTAGTTTGAGAGGGTACAAAAACAAACTATTATATTACTATTTTTCTGTTTGAGAGAGTAGGAAACCCAACTTTTATATTACCATTTTTTAGTTTGAGAGGGTAAGAACCAACTTTTATATTATCAGTTTTCAGTTTTAGAGGATATGAATCTAACTTTTATATTACCATCTGTTAGTTTGAGAGGGTAAGAAACCTAATTTTTATATCACTATTTTAGTTTGATATGGTACAAAACTCAACTTTTATATTACCATTTTTTAGTTTGAGAGGGTAAGAAACCCAACTTTTATTTTACCATTTTTTAGTTTGAGAGAATGAGAAACCCAAATTTTATATTACCATTTTTTAGTTTCAGAGAGTAAGAAACCCAACTTTTATATTACCATTTTTTAATTTAAGATGGTAAGAAACCAAGTTTTTATATTACCGTTTTCTAGTTTGAGATGGTACAAAACCTAACTTTTATATTACCATTTTTTAGTTTGAGCGAGTAGGACACCCAACTTTTAATATACCATTTTTTAGTTTAAGAAGGTAAGAAACCTAGTTTTCATATTACCATATTTTAGTTTGAGAATGTAAGAAATCAAACTTTTATATTATCATTTTTTTTATGGAAAGAGTAAAAACCTAACTTTTATATTACAATTTTTTAGTTTAAGAGGTTAAGAAACCCAACTTTTATATTACCATTGTTTAGTTTGAGAGGGTAAGAATCCTAGTTTTTATATTACCATTTTTTTAGTTTGAAAGAATAAGAAACCTAACTTTTACATTACCATTTTTTAGATTGAAAGGGTAAGAAACCTTGTTTTTATATTTACCATTTCTTAGCTTGAGAGAGTACGAAATCCAACTTTTATAATACCATTTTTTAGTTTGAGAGAGTATGAAACCTAACTTTAATTAATATTACCATTTTTGAGTTGAAAAGGGTAAGAAACCCAAATTTTATATTACCATTTTTCAGTTTGAGAGTGTAAGAAACCCAACTTTTATATTTCCATTTTTTAGTTTTATAGAGCAAGAAATCCAACTTTTATATTACCATTATTACTTTGAGAAAGTAAGAAACCCAGATTTTATATTACCATTTTTTAGTTTGAGAGGTTAACATTTTTCTGTTTGAGAAAGAAGAAACCCAACGTTTATATTACTATTTTTTAGTCTTAGAAGGTAAGAAACCCAACTTTTATATTACTATTTTTATTTCGATAGGGTAAAAAACTCAACTTTTATATTACCTTTTTTTAATTTGAGAGAGTAAGAAACCCAACTTTTATATTGCCATTTTTAGTTTGAGAGGGTAAGACTTTTTTTTTTTCTATATTACCATTCTTAAGTTGGGAGAGGGTAAGAAAACTAGTTTTTATATTTCCATTTTTTCTAATTTCAGATTGTACAAAACCCACTTTTATATTACCATTTTTCTGTTTGAAAGAGTAAGAAACCCAACTTTTATATTACCATTTTTAGTTTGAGTTGGTAAGAAACCCAAATTTTATATTACAATTTTAGAGTTTGAGACGGTATGAAACCTATTTTTTATATTGCCATTTTTTAGTTTAAGAGGGTACAAAAACAAACTTTTATATTACCATTTTTCTCTTCGAGAGAGTAAGAAACTCAACTTTTATATTAAAATTTTTTAGTTTAAGAGGGTAAAAAACCCATCTTTTATATTACCATTTTTCATTTTAAGAGGGTAAGAAACCCAACTTTTATATTACCATTTTTTAATTTAAAGATGGTAAGAACCAAGTTTTATATTACCAATTTTTTGTTTGAGAGAATAGGACACCCAACTTTTAATATACCATTTTTTAGTTTAAGAAGGTAAGAAACCTAGTTTTCATATTACCATTTTTTAGTTTGAGAGGATAAGAAACCCAACTTTTATATTACCATTTTTTTGATGGAAAGAGTAAAAACCTAACTTTTATATTACAATTTTTTAGTTTAAGAGGGTAAAAAACAAAACTTTTATATTACCATTGTTTAGTTTGAGAGGGTAAGAATAATAGTTTTTATGTTACCATTTTTTAGATTGAAAGGGTAAGAAACCTTGTTTTTATATTACCATTTCTTAGTTTGAGGGGGTATGAAACCCAACTTTTATAATACCATTTTTTAGTTTGAGAGAGTATGAAACCTAACTTTTATATTACCATTTTTTAGTTTAAGAGGGTAAGAAACCCAAATTTTATACCCCCCCACCTTTTTCATTTTGAGAGCGTAACAAACCCAACTTTTATATTTCTTTTTAGATTTAGAGAGCAAGAAACCCAACTTTTATATTACCATATTTTTTATATTGAGAAAGTAAAGAAACCCAAAATTTATATTACCTTTTTTTTTTTAAGATTGAGAGATAAGAAACCCACAACTTTTATATTACCATTTTTTAGTTAGAGAGGGTAAGAAACCTATTTTTTATATTACCATTTTTTAGTTTGAGAGGGTAAGAAAACAACTTTTATATTACCATTTTTCTGTTTCAGAGAGTAGGAAACCCAACTTCTATGTTACCCAGTTTTAGTTTGAGAGGGTAAGAAACCCAACTTTTATATTACCATTTTTCAGTTTGAGAGAGTAAGAAAACCAACTTTTATATTACCATCTGTTAGTTTGAGAGGGTAAGAAACCTAATTTTTATATTACCATTTTTTAGTTTGAGATGGTATGAAACTCAACTTTTATATTACCATTTTTTAGTTTGGGAGGGTAAGAAACACAGCTTTTATATTTTATTTTTTTTTAGTTTACGAGGGTAAGAAACCTAGATTTATATTCCCCACTTTTACTTTAAGAGAGTAAGAAAAACCCATCTTTTATATTACCATTTTTTTTTATTTGAGAAGGTAAGAAACCCACCTTTATATTACCATTTTCTTATTTCAGGGTGGTAAGAAAACCAAACATTTTATATACCCAATTTTTTTATTTCGAGAGGGTAAGAGACCCAACTTTAATTTTATATTACCATTTCTTAATTTGAGAGAGTAAGAATCCCAACTTTTATATTACAATTTTTTAGTTTGAGAGGGTAGGAAACCTATTTTTTATATCCCCATTTTTCAGTTTGAGAGGGTAAGAAAACTAGTTCTTATATTACCATTTTTCTAATTTCAGATGGTACGAAACCAAACTTTTATATTACCATTTTTTAGTTTTAGATGGTAAGAAACCCATTATTTATATCACCATTTTTCTGTTGAAAGAGTAAGAAACCCAAATTTTATATTACCATTTGTTAGTTTGAGAGAGTAAGAAACCCAAATTTTATATTACCATTTTATAGTTTAAGAGGTTAAGAAACCTAGTTTTTATATTATAGTTTTTTAGTTTAAGAGAGGAAGAAACCCAACGTTTATATAACTATTTTTGAATTGTAGAAGGTAAAAAACCAAACTTTTATATTACCACTTTATTTTGAGAGGGTAAGAAACACAACAACTTTATATTATGGGTAGGCCTCCAGTTTGCAGTCTGTAGGGGTGCCGATTGTAAAATATTTGCCAAAAATACACTAATCAAGACAGGCTAATTAGATTTTTAGGCATTATTAGCACTATAATAACGTATATTCTCTGTGAGTTTTAGCATCCTACAGGGAAAATGAATGATTTTATGAAAAAAAATGTGAAAATTTGTGTCTATTGTACAAGAGTTTAGTTGGCGGTCAGTGAGAAACTGAATAGAAATTCGGTCTTACAGAATGTTGGTATATCCACCTGGAACATGCACATAAAGTATTATCAAAATAGAACAGTAAATAAGCACGTAATAACAAAAAAAAAGAGCAACTACTTCATTCAAAAGACCCGCTGAAAAATGAGATAATAGCTAGGAAGAAATATTCAGAAAAAATTCAAACCTCGATTTAGGGACAAAATCTTCTGAGAGTTTGTAGTTATTATGTCATTTGATAGCCTAAATCATCTAAAACTCTATTATTTAGGACAATCAAAGAAGTACCCCCCCCCCCCTCTTTCTACCGAAAAAAACCAAACCAGAGAAAAAGCAAAAAAAGCTATTTTTTCTGAGGACAAGAAACTTCAAAATTTAGTTTAGATACCCTAAAGTTTTTTTGTTTTTCTGAGATGAAACTAATTTTAGGAAACGTAGAAAATGACATTCGACCCAATTTTTGAGAGATATACTATAATATTTGCGATTTCCATATTTATCCTGTGACCTTTCGCTTCAGTTGTTGCTCTTTTTTTGTTATTATGTGCTTATTTACTGTTCTATTTTGATAATACGTTATGTGCATGTTCCAGGTTGGATATACAAACATTCTCTAAGACCGAATTTCTATTCAAGACTCTAGTTTTTCTCACAGACCACCAGTGTCCCTTGTAACAGGGACACCGAGTTTCACATTTTTTTTCATAAAATCCTTTATCCCCTTTCCCGTAGGATGATAAAACTCACAGAGAATATGCGTTATTATAGTTCTAATAATGCCTAATAAATTCATTAGCCTGTCTTGATTAGTGTATTTTTGGCAAATATTTTACGATCGGCACCCCTACACTCTTTCAAACAGAAAAATGGTAATATAAAAGTTGGGTTTCTTACCCTCTCAAACTAAAATATGGTAATATAAAAATTGGGTTTCTTACTCTTTCCAATAAAAAATGGTAATATAAAAGTGGGGTTTCGTACTCTCTCAAACTGAAAAATGGTATTATAAAAGTTGGGTTTCTTACCTTCTAAAACTAAAAAAATGTAATATAAAAGTTGGGTTTTGTACCATCTGAAATTAGAAAAAATGGCAATATAAAAACTAGTTTTTTCTTATCCTGTCAAACTAAAATTGGCAATAAAAAAAATGGTTTGTAACCCTCTTAAACTAAACAAATGGTGATATGATATCTTGGGTTCTCACTCTCAAATCAAATTGAAAAATGGTTTTTTTTTTCCCTATCGAAATAGAAATGAATAATATTAAATTTGGGTTTCTTTCCTTCTAAAACTGAAAACTAGTAATATAACATTTGGTTTCTTACTCTTTCAAACTAAAAAATGGTAATATAAAAACTAGGTTTCTTACACTCTCAAACTATAAAATGGTAATATAAAAGTTGGGTTTCTTACTCTCTCAAACTAACAAATGGTAAAATAGAATTTGGGTTTCATACTCTTTCAAACAGAAAAATGGTAATATAAAAGTTGGGTTTCTTACCTTCTAAAACTAAAAAATGTCAATATAAAAGTTGGGTTTCGTACCTTCTGAAATTGGAAAAATGGTAATATAAAAAATAGTTTTCTTACCCTCTCAAACTAAAAATGGAAATATAAATAGGATTCTTACCCTTTCAAACTAAAAAATTGTAATATAAAAAGTTGGGTTTCTTACTCTCTCAATCTAAAAAAATGGTAATATAAAGTTGTTTCTTACCCTCTCGAAATACAAATGGTAATATAATAGTTTGGTTTTCTTACCTTCTAAACTAAAAAAAAAAAATGGTAATATAAACTTTGGGTTTCTTACTCTCTCAAACTAAAAAAACGGTAATATAAAAACTAGGTTTCTTACCCTCATCAGTTCTCTCACTGATCCCACAGTGAGAAGAACTTCTCCTGCCCTGAGACCTGCCTGCCGACTGCTGCTGGATACTGCCTGCTGTTGCTGCCGCTGCCGATTACCGATGGGCCTGCCGACGACTTCCGCCGCCGCTGCTGCTTCCCAAGGGCCTGTCGACTGCTGTGCTGCTGCTGCTGCGCGGCCGCCGCCGCCGCCGCCGCAGCTGCTGCTGCTTGCTGCCGCCGCCACCGCTGCTGCCTGTTGTCTGCTCTCCTGTAGGGGCTGCCCCCCCTGCTGCCTCTTCTGCAGAGTAGACTGCCGAAGGGCGCCCCCAGCGTCGCCTGCTGCAAATTTGAAGGCCTTGCCTAATAATTATTGCTGATATTCAGCCAATGTTATAAGAAAATAACGATTGACTTTAAAATAAGTCTCTACTTCCAAATAACCTTCCATTACTAACAGACTCTCCTGTGGAAAATCTGGTAGCCGTTGTGGTCTTAAAAACTCCAGTTGAAGCAGGACCCAAGAGTCAAAAATCTCCCACTCTTTGCCGTCTGTGGCAAGTGGCACAGGACTGATAGGCTTGGCGCCTATAAGCAAGAACCTAGGATAGGAGATAGGGTGTTTGAGAGGTTTGGCACTATAAGCAAGAGAAAGTTTGTGAGTGTGAGTGCGTGTACTTGAAACAGTAAACTGTTTTGTGTTTTATTATTCCTTCCCCATCTAAGGACCTCCCTGACTGTAGGACTGACTAACTGGGTCGTGGGGTTCTTAGTGCTCGGAGAGCAGTAAGGAGATTCCCCAGCTGCAACTGCTCGCAGTCAGTAAACAGCTACCAATAGGCTAGATAGGGCCCCCCGTCAAGCAGAAAAGAAAGTATTACAATAATAATAATAATAATTAAATTATAATTAAACAGCATTAGAAATAATAAAATAGTAATAATAAGTAAAGTAGAGTAAAGTAAAAGAAAGTCAAGTAGAGTAAAGTAAAGGACAAGTATATATATATTACATATATATATATCACTATATATATATATATCATATATATATATATATATATATATATATATATATATATATATATTATATATATATATATATATATATATATATATATATATATATATATATATATATATTATATATTATTGTTACAGTTATAATAATAATAACTAATAACAATAAAGTAAAAAGAGTCAGAAAGTAATAATAATAATAATAACAATAACAATAATTGATTACAGTTACAGTTCAGGTTCTTTAATTTCATTTTTCCACTCTAACTTTCACTTTGTCTGGTGCCCTATAGGGCTTAAAGGGTTGGACAACCTAACCAGGCGCACAATGCCTATCCTTCAACCCCCCTCTTTGAATTGGAAGCACCCTAACGATGACGGACATGGAACCTCAACGACCACAGGAACGAGACGAGACCACCAAGATGGAAGCTACTGAAGACCTAGGGAAAAAGAGGACGAAGGAGGACGACGACGACCAAGAGGTGGACCACCGTTACCTCAAAGAGGACAAGGAAGCAGGAGAAGAAAACAGCTTCAAGGAAAAGAAAAAAAACAAGCTCCAGGAAAACAATGCAAATGAAACCAACCGTCAGGGAAAAAAAAATCACCCACTTCAGGGTCATTGCAAATAACTCAGACTGAAGGATTCAGAGCCATAGCAGCCTTCCAGACCAGGTTCAAAAAACCTGCAGTTCCAGGCTAAGCCCAATAAAGCAGGGTCAGTGGACCATCTCATCCAGAGATACAAAAATGATTATCACCCTGAGGAACACGACAGCAATCAACATCAAGGAACTGAAAGAAGAAGAGAGAATTAAGAAAGCAGTAGTGGTTGGCTACCCGCTTGAAATGCCTGAAAGCCACCTAACCAGCTCAGCCAATGTGACAGCTGCGATTAGAATGAAGAACAAACAAGGCATACTTACCAAGGCTGTACTAGTCACCTTCGTAGACCATCCCAGAAATTCGTAGGGACCATCCCAGAGTTGACCTGGGAGTGTTCGGGAGATATGGGGTGAAAACTTACTACCCAGAACCCCTAAGGTGCTTCAAGTGCCAGAAATTTGGGCACACCAATAAGAGCCAAATGTCAGGCAAAGCAAGAGACCTGTGGCAATATGCCAGCAGGAAACATCCCACTGAAGACCCGCATTGACAAAAGGAAAGCGGGGGAGACCACAACACCGAAGTGCCCCAACTGTAGCAAGGCACACATCGCCATGGCCTGGGGATGCCCTGAGAGACTGGCAAGAGTAAAGGCCTGCTCTGACCCAAAGAAACAAGAAGAGAGAGGAGCTTGTCAAGAGGAAGGGCAGCACCAAACCTCAGCCCAGAAGAAGGTTCTATACCATGGGAAGAGCTGGAGGAATCCAGGAGGGAAGCAGGACCATGCAGGAAAAGAAACAGCTCCAGTCTGCATCAAGAAGACCCTCCCCCCAGCAAACAAACCCTCAGGCACCTAAACCGCTGCCAAGGTCTATTTACATCAAAACAATCGATCTCAGGGACAGATTGACAGACTTCTCCAACGCATCATAAAGGGAGACATCATGCAGAAACTATCCAGGAGTGCATAGAAGTACTTCTAAAGAGCTTCATCAAAGGAGCTTCCAAGTACCCCCCCCCCCCCCTCTACCACTATGCAGGAGGCAGCGACCCAAGCTGCACCAAAACCCACTCCTCAAACCCCCTCACCTCTACCTTCCACATCCACCGTCAACCCCTCACCTTCCACATCCTCTGAAAAAAAAAAAAATAAAACCACACCCCTCTCAACTCATCCAACTCATCCTCATCATCACCATCAACCACTGAAGGCATGACAGAGGAAACTGGAATAACATTCGCACCAAGGGACCCCAGACAGTCTCCTCAACGTACCAATCATGTTGAAGAATCATCAATTGGAACGCTGGTGGAATAAGGACAAAGGCAGCCACACTAATTGCAGTCTGCAAAACAGAAAATGTGGACATCATTCTACTGCAAGAAACCATGCTAACAACTGGGACATTCAGAATAACTGGATATAATGTCTACACAACCCCATGCGTAGGCACAGACAGAGGATTGGCAATTCTCGTCAAGAATACAATCCCAAAAGCAAGAACACACAACCCAATCCCCTGTGGCAACAATGCGGAAACCCTAGCAGTGAGAATCACACTGCTAAACCAGAGGTTATTAGATATATACAAACATCATATAGAAAAATACATAGAGAAGAACCAGGAGAACTACAGCTCACACAGCTCTTTGCACATGCAGCAAATTCACCAACAATTATATGTGGGGACTTCAACGTGCATCACCCTCTGCTATCATCCCCATCGACCATAAACCAACCTGGAGAGCACATAGCCTTCTCTCTAGATGAGTTTGAAGGAGTCTCACTACTCAACTCAGGGCAACCTACACACATAAGAGGAGGCAGATTAGATTTGACATTTGCCACAACAACAATCAGACACCTAACAAGGTGGCAAGTACACACGACCATTAGTGAGCGACCACTTTGCCACAGTAACGAGCTGGAGATGCAGCAACTACCCCGCCAATACCGCCACCCCCTCCGACATGGAACCAAGACCTAGCAGATTGGGTTGTGTTTCGTCTAGCCCTCGAAGAGTGGGCAGCACAATACACACCTCCAGAAGACATAGATCAGCTAGAAAAAGATCTAGTTGAGGCTATACACAATGCTGCAAACAGGGCAATGCCCATGAGAGTAGGAAGAAGAGACCACACCTACAAAGACTCCTGGTACTACTGCCCAGAAGTAAGAAGACTGAAAACACTACTGAACAGGGTAACAAAAATTTATAGAAAAGAAGGACAACAGAAAAACAGGGAACTACTACAAGCAGTCAAAAATGATGTTCAACAGCAGCTGCAAGGGATAAGAATTGAAAAGTGGATGGAATGGTTGTACAAAACTATCACAGTACACATCTCTCTCGGAGCTATGGAAGTGGCTGAACAGAGTAGCCGGAAAGAAGAGAACACCCGTAGCAACTCACCCTCACCCACTAGAAGAAGCGGAAAGACTGGCAACATCCTTCGCCAATAGGACTAGCTCAGGTAACCTCTCCCCTGAAACAAGAAGAATCAGGATCAACTAGCACCGATTCGATGGAGGAGATCGATGCGGCCTGCCACAGACCAGACGATACTGACATCCCTTACACAGTAGAGGAACTGAAAGCAGTTTTTAAAGTTGGCAGAGACACAGCACCAGGAGCAGACAGGATAACATACACCATGATCAGCAAAATGGGTCCTGAGGAGAAACAGCCTTTCTGAGAATCCTGAACAAAACACACATCGAGCCACAACAAAGACCAACAAACCTGGCGCAGCAAGACACGCAGCCAATCCCCAAACCTAAAAGATCCGGAAGAACCAGACCAACCAATCGCATTGGTGTCATGCATTGAGAAAACCCTGGAGAAAAAAACAAAATGGTACTAAATAGAATGAAGTTACAAGATTGGTCACTGCACAAGCAGCTATATGCATATCAGGTAAGGAGTCGGAACTACAGAGTGCATAACAGATGTTCTCAGCTATATAAATCAAGAAGGAACCACAGTAGTCTTCATAGATTTTGAAAAGGCTTTTGAACTAGCCAGTCCAGCAGCAATACTACAATCAGTAGTAAGGAAGGGAGTCCCAAGGACACTTACTAGCCTGGACAAAAAAACCACGTGCTGAGAAGGCAGGCCAGAGTAAAATTCCAAGGAGTGATGTCACATTCCACGACTTGGAAAATGGCATCCCTCAGGGAGGAATTCTGAGTCCATTTCTATTCATATACTAATGGAGAATATAGCCTCCCTGCAGCTTCCAGAAGGCCGTAGAAATCTTCATCTATGCCGATGATGTGTGTGTAGTAGCAAGAGGAGCTGTTAGAGTACCCAGAATGCAAAGGGCACTCAATGACATCAACAATAAATCAAATGAGCTAGGCTAAAAATAAACATAAATAAAACAAAAGCCATGACAATAAAAGCCCACAGACTGCTGCAACCACTAACAATAGGAGCTGAGCCATAGAATGGGTAGACAGCTACATGTACCTAGGAGTTGTCATAGATCAGCAGCTAACTTTCAAGGAAGAAATCAAGTACTTGAGAGAAAGAGCAAATTGCAAGACTTGCTGCCATGAGATACATGTCATCCCTGAAGGAAAGGAGCAAATGAACACATACAAAGGAAGTACTACCTAGCCTGCACCAGAACATTAGTGGACTATGCTGCCCCACTCTGATAAGGCTGACAGAGGCTCAGAAAGAATCACTGGAGGTCATTCAAAACAATGCAATGAGACTCATGCTAGGAGCACCTACATGGACAAGGCTGTGCAACCATCAGGCTTGCAACTAACCTGCCAAAACTAGAGGATAGGATTGCACAGCGAAATGTAAGCACAATGGCCAAGATGTTCCTCTCAGAAAGAGACTCCATCTCTAAGAAAAGAGCAAAAGAGGAACTTGCCAAACACCCACAGATTTCAAACTTCGAGTTCCTATGGTAAGGACCAAAGTGACAACATCAAGAGTCTAGGCATGGCAGAAACACTGCTGCAACTAGGTCCAGACACAAAACAGGGCACACAACAACTACCACCCTGGAAGAACGGACACTACAATATACAAATACACAAGCCTGACAAGAGCAAAAGAGGACTGCACAGGAGAAGAGCTAAGAGCGGCAGCCTATGAAGCAATCGAGAAACTGAGACCATAGGGGCACAAACATACTACACTGATGGCACTGTAGATCCTGAGAATCAAAACTACGGGAGCTGCAGTATATTCAAGAAACTTCACAGCCTGCTGGAGGACCTCCAACCACGCCTCCACTATGCAGACAGAGTTAACAGCAATAAGACAGGCACTGCTGTACTCACTGGAGAATGAAGTAGGGCCTGTAATCATCCACAGACTCAAGTCCTCAATGCAAGCCCTGCAACAACAGAAAATTAAAGAAAATAAGGCATGCTGGCTGGAAATTAAAAACACTGCTACACCAGCACAGCGAAAGAGGAAGACCTGTCACCTTAAACTGGATACCCAGTTCACATAGGAATTCCAGGCAATGAGAGGGCTGATGAGCTAGCCAAAAGTACAAAACACATTGACAGAGTGAAAGTACATATATAACCTGCACTGCAACAAGTCAAGAATGCAATGAAACCACTCTGCAAAGAAAAATTGATAAAAGACCATCGTGAGTGGGTAGAAAAGAACCTACCGTCTGCCAGATGGTATAGAAATCGACTGGTCTATGCCTCCTCCCATAGACAGGCACCACACCAAGAAAACTTGCTGTGATCATCCACAGACTCAGGCTAGGATATAAAGCCTGCTGGGAAATGTCGGGAAAACAGTGTCAGAAACCATCCGTTGAACACTGTCAAGAAGAAACACAGCAACCACTCCTTCATACCTGCTGGAATGCAGAGAACAGCACAGCTAAGAGGTGCAGCACAAAATGCAGTACCTGCACAGGATGCTGAGCATGCAGCTGCCACAGTCAAACAAAGACAATCATTAAAAACTTAGAAGAGCATGCCCAGGTGCTCTACAACCTACCTCCACCAAGGTAATCAAACTAATAAGTGAAATCAATCACCCTCATTACATCCCCTCATTGTAAGGCTCTATCCACATCATCCACTATCATTCTTTTAAAAAACACTACCTACAACTAAAATCCTCCTGCAGGGACCCAAGGGAGAAAGGGTTGGACAACCCCACCTGCACCGCTTCTCCGATTTTCGAAAGCCTTACACTCATTCAAACTTCTTCTATAATATGACATGATGGCCCTCTCTTACTGCCACTATCATCCTTCCCCTGTCCACTCCTATCTCTACAACTAAAGATATTTCCAATTTCAAAAAACTAACCATTGTACCTAAAGAATCTTTTTCAGATCACCTTACGGGCCGAACAAGGGAAAGGCCCGTGCCACAAGAAGTGTTGGCTTAATACAACAACAACAACTACCTCTCAAAACTATAAAATGGTAATATAAAATTTGGGTTTCTTACTCTCTCAAACTAAAAATGGTAATATAAAATTTGGGTTTCTTACTCTTTCAAACAAAAAAATGGTAATATAAAAGTTGGGGTTCTTACCATCTAAAACTAAAAAATGTTAATATAAAAGTTGGGTTTTGTACCATCTGAAATTAGAAAAATGGTAATATAAAAACTAGTTTTCTTACCCTCTCAAACTAAAAAATGGTAACATAAAAAATAGGTTTCCTACCCTCACAAACTAAAAATTGGTAATATAAAAGTTGGGTTTCTTACTCTCTCAAATTAAGAAATGGTAATATAAAAGTTGGGTCTCTTACACTCTCGAAATGAAAATGGTAATATAAAAGTTTGGTTTCTTACCGTTCTCAAATAAAAAAAAAAATGTAATATAAATGTGGGGTTTCTTACAATCTCAAATTAAAAAAAACATGGTAATATAAAAGTTGGGTTTCTAACTCTCTCAAAATAAAAAATGGTAATATGAAAACTAAGTTTCTTACTCTCTTAAACTAAAAAATGTTAATATAAAAGTTGGGTGTCCTACTCTCTCAAACTAAAAAATTGTAATAGTTAAAAGGGCTTTGGGCTCCTCTCTCAACAAAAAAATGGTAATATAAAAGTTAGGTTTCTTACCCTCTCAAACTAAAAAATGGTAATATAAAAGTTGGGTTTTGTACTATCTCAAACTATAAAATGGTAATATAATATTTAGGTATCTTACCCTATCAAACTAAATGATGGTAATATAAAAGTTGTGTTCTTACTCTTTCAAAAAGAAAAATGATATATAAAAGTTGGGTTTCTTACCCCTCTCAAACTAAAAAGTGGTAATATAAAAATTGGGTTTCTTACTCTTTCCAACAAAAAAATGGTAATATAAAATTTGGGTTTCGAACGTTCTTAAACTGAAAAATGGTATTATAAAAATTTGGTTTCTTACCTTCTAAAACTAAAAAAATTAATATAAAAGTTGGGTTTCGAACAATCTGAAATTGGATAAAAATGGGGCAATATAAAAAACATTTTAGTTTTCTTACCCCTTTCCAACTAAAAAATTGTATATAAAAAATAGGTTGGTCTTACCCTCTCAAACTAAAAAAGGGTAATATAAAAGTTCGGTTTCTTACTCTCTCAAATTAAGAGATGGTAATATAAAATTTGGGTTTTTTACCCTATCGAAATAGAAATGGTAATATAGAAGTTGGGTTTCTTACCTTCTAAGACTAAAAGATCGTAATATAAACGTTGGGTTTCTTACATCTCAAAATAAAAAATGGTAATATAAAAACTAGGTTCTTAACTTCTCAAACTAAAAAATGGTAATATAAAAAGAAGTTGAGTTTCTTACTCTCTCAAACAAAAAAATGGTAATATAAAATTTGGGTTTCAATACTCTTTTAACAAAAAAATGGTAATATAAAAGTTGGTTTCTTACCATCTAAACTAAAAATGGTAATATAAAGTTGGGTTTCGTACCATCTGAAATTGGAAAAATGGTAATATAAAAACTAGTTTTCTTACCCTCTCAAACAATAAAAAATTATAATATAAAAATAGGTTTCCAACCCTCTTAAAATAAAAAATGGTAGGCTAATATAAAGTTGGGGTTTCTTACTCTCTAAAATTAAGAAATGGTAATATAAAAGGTGGGTCTCTTACCCTCTCGAAATAAAAATGGTAATATAAAAGTTGGGTTTCTTACCGTCACAAATAAAAAATGGTAATATAAAAGTTGGGTTTCTTACACTCTCAAATTTTAAAAAATGGTAATATAGAAGTTGGGTTTCTTAGTTTCTCAAAATAAAAAATGATAATATGAAAACTATGTTTCTTACCCTCTTAAACTAAAAAAATATAATACAAAAGTTGGGTGCCCGAATCTCTCAAACTAAAAAATGGTAATATAAAAGTTGGGCTTCTTACTCTCTCGAACTAAAAAATGGTGATATTAAAGTTAGGTTTCTTCTCTCTCAACTAAAAAAATGGTAAAATAAAAGATGGGTTTTGTACTATCTCAAACTATTAAATGGTAATATAAAAACTAGGTTTCTTATCCCCTCAAACTAAAAATAATAATATAAAATTTGGGTTTCTTACCCTCTCAAACTAAAAAAATGGTAATATAAAATTTGGGATTCTTACTCTCTCAAACTGAAAAATGATAATATAAAAGTTGGGTTTCTTACCCTTTCAAACTAAAAAATGGTAATATAAAATTTGGGTTTCGTAGCATCTCAAACTAAAAAATAGTAATATAAAAACTAGGTTTCTTACGCTCTCAAAATAAAAAATATGAATATAAAAGTTGGGTTTCTTACCTCTTAAACTGAAAAATAGGTAATATGAAAAGTTGCTTTTCTTACCCTCTATAACTAAAAATTGGTTATATAAAAGTTGGGTTTCTAACCTTCTCAAAAAAAAAAAAAGGGTTAATCAAAAAATAAAAAAATAGGTTTCTACCACGTTTCAAATACAAAAATGGTAATGTATAAGCTGGGTTTTCTTGACCAATCTCAAAGGTTAAAAATGTATAATATCAAAAGTTTGGCTTCTTAACCCCCTCTCGAGCTAAAAAAATGGTAATATAAAAGTTGGATCTTACCCTATCAAAGTAAAAAATAGTTATATTAAAAGTTGGTGTCCTACTCTCTCAACCTAAAATTTGTAATATAAAATAAAGTAGGTTTCTTACCCTCTCAAACAAATAAATAATAATATAAAATAAAAGTTGTGTTTTGTACTATCTCAAAACTATAAAATGGTAATATAAAAACTAGGTTATTATTCCATAAAACTAAAAAATGGTAATATAAAATTTTGGGTTTCTTACTCTTTCAAACAGAAAAAAATGGTAATATGAAAGTTGGGTTTCATACCATCTGAAATTAGAAAAATGGTAATATAAGAACTAATTTTCTTACCCACTCAAACTAAAAAAATGGTGATATAAAAAAATAGATTTCCTACCCTCTCAAAACTATAAAATGGTATTATAAAAGTTTGGGATTCTTACTCTCTCAATTTAAGAAATGTAATATAAAAAGTTGGGTCTCTTACCCTCTCAAAATAAAAATGGTAATATAAAGTTTGGTTTCTTACTGTCTCAAATAAAAAAAATGGTAATATAAATGTTGGGTTTCTTACCTTCTCAAATAAAAAAAAAAAAAAATGGTAGTATAAAAGTTGGGTTCTTACTCTCTAAGTAAATAGTGGTAATATAAAAAATAGGTTTCTTACCCTCTCAAACTAAAAAAATATAAAATATAAAAGTTGGTTGTCCTTCTCTCTCAAAACTAAAATATTGTAATATAAAAGTTGGGCTTCTTACTCTCTCGAACTAAAAAAATGATAATATAAAATTTGGGTTTCTTACTCTCTTAAACTAAAAAATTTTAATATAAAAGTTGTTGGGTTTTTGACCTATCTCAAACTATAAAATGGTTATTATAAAAACTAGGTTTATTACCCTCTTAAACAAAAAAATGGTAATATAAAAGTTGGGTTTCTTACTCTTTCAAACAGAAAAATGGTAATATAAAAGTTGGGTTTCTTACCCTCTCAAGCTAAAAAGTGGTAATATAAAAATTGGGTTTCTTGCTCTTTCCAATAAAAAAATGGTAATATAAAAGTTGGGTTTCGTACTCTCTCAAACTGAAAAAATGGTATTATAAAAGTTGGGTGTTCTTATATTCTAAACTAAAAAAATGTTAATATAAAAGTTGGGTTTCCGTACCATCTGAAAATAGAAAAATGGCAATATAAAAACTAGTTTTCCTTACCGCCTATCAAACACTAAAAAATGGTAACTAAAATATAGGTTTCTAACCCGCCTCTTAAACTAAAATATGGTTCTATAAAAGTTGGGTTTTCGTTACTCTCCAAATTCAAATTAAAAAATGGTAATATAAAAACAATTGGGTTTTTTACCCCTATCAAAATAGAAATGGTAATATAAAAGTTCGGTTTCTAAAATTCTAAAACTGGAAAATAGTAATATAACATTTGGTTTCTTACTCTTTCAAACTAAAAAATGGTAATATAAAAGTTGTGCTTTTATCCTCTCGAAATAAGAATGGTAATATAAAAGTTTGGTTTCTTACCTTCTAAAACTAAAAAATGGTAATATAAACTTTGGGTTTCTTCCTCTCTCAAACTAAAAAACTGTAATATAAAAACTAGTTTTCTTACCATCTTAAACTATAAAATGGTAATATAAAATTTGGGTTTCTTACTCTCTCAAACTAAAAAATGGTAATATAAAATTCGGGGTTCTTATCTTTCAAACAAAAAAAATTGTAATATAAAAAGTTGGGGTTCTTACTATCTAAAACTAAAAATGGTATATAAAAGTTGGGTTTTGTACCATCTGAAATTGGAAAAATGGTAATATAAAATCTAGTTTTCTTACCCTCTCAAACCAAAAAATGGTAATATAAAAAAATAGGTTTCCTACCCTCACAAACAAAAAATTAGTAATATAAAAGTTGGATTTCTTACTCTCAAATTTAGAAATGATAATATAAAAGTTGGGCCTTTCCCTCTCGAAATAAAAATGGTAATATAAAAAGTTTGGTTTCTTACCGTCTGAAATAAAAAAAATGGAAATATAAATGTGGGGTTCCTTACCCTCTCAAATAAAAAAAAAAAGGTAATATAAAAGTTGGGTTTCTTACTCTCTGAAAATAAAAAATGGAAATATGAAAACTAAGTTTCCTACTCTCTTAAACGAAAAAATTTAATAAAAAAAGTTGGGTGTCCTACTCTCACAAACTAAAAAATTATAATATAAATGTGGGCTTTTTACTCTCTCGAACTGAAAAATGGTAATATAAAGGTTGGGTTTTCTACCCTCTCAAACTAAAAATGGGTAATATAAAAGTTGGGTTTTGTACTATCTCAAACTATAAAATGGTAATATTAAAACTAGGTTTCTTACCCTCTCAAACTAAATTATGGTAATATAAAAGTTGGGTTTCTTACTCTTTCAAACAGAAAAATGGTGGTATAAAAGTTGGGTTTCTTACCCTCTCAAGCAAAAAAATGGTAATATAAAAATTGACTTTCTTACTCTTTCCAACAATAAAATTGTAATATGAAAGTTGGGTTTCGTACTCTCTCAACCTGAAAAATGGTATTTATAAAAGTTGGGTTTCTTACCTTCTAAAACTAAAAAAATCTTAATATAAAAGTTGGGTGTCGTACCATCTAAAATGAGAAAAATGGCAATATAAAAACTAGTTTTCTTACCCTCTCAAACTAAAAAATGATAATATAAAAGTTGGGTTTCTTACTCTCTCAAATTAAAAAATGGTAATATAAAAGATGGGTATTTTACCCTATCGATATAGAAATGGTAATATATAAGTTGGGTTTCTCACCTTCTAAGACTAAAAAATATTAATATAAACTTTGGGTTTCTTACTATCTCAAAATAAAAAATGGTAGTATAAAAACTAGGTTCCTTAACCTCTCAAACTATAAAATGGTAATATAAAAGTTGAGTTTCTTACTCTCTCAGACTAAAAAATGGTAATATAAAATTTGGGTTCTTACTCTTTTAAACAGAAAAATGGTAATATAAAAGTTGGGTTTCTTACCATCTAAAACTAAAAAATGATAATATAAAAGTTGGGTTTCATACCATCTGAAATTGGAAAAATGGTAATATAAAAACTAGTTTTCTTACCCTCTCAAACAAAAAAATTATAATATAAAAATAGGTTTCCTACCCTCTCAAACTAAAAAATGGTAATATAAAAGTTGGGTTTCTTACTCTCTAAAATTAAGAAATGGTAATATAAAAGGTGGGTCTCTTACCCTCTCGAAATAAAAATGGTAATATAAAAGTTGGGTTTCTTACCATCTCAAATAAAAAATGGTAATATAAAAGTTGGGTTTCTTACCCTCTCAAATTTTAAAAATTGGTAATATAAAAGTTGGGTTTCTTACTTTCTCTCAAAATAAAAAATGATAATATGAAAACTATGTTTCTTACCCTCTTAAACTAAAAAATTTTAATATAAAAGTTGGGTGTCCTAATCTCTCAAACTAAAAAATTGTAATATAAAAGTTGGGCTTCTTACTCTCTCGAACTAAAAAATGTAATATAAAAGTTAGGTTTCTTACTCTCTCAAACTAAAAAATGGTAATATAAAAGTTGTGTTTGTACTATCTCAAACAATAAAATGGTAATATAAAAACTATGTTTCTTATCCCCTCAAACTAAAAAAGGGTTAAATAAAATTTGGGTTTCTTACCCTCTTAAACTAAAACATGGCAATAAAAAATTTGGGATTCTTACTCTCTCAAACTGAAAAATGATAATATAAAAGTTGGGTTTCTTACCCTCTCAAACTAAAAAATGGTAATATAAAATTTGGGTTTCGTACCATCTCAAACTGAAAAATAGTAATATAAAAACTAGGTTTCTTACACTCTCAAAATAAAAAATGTGAATATAAAAGTTGGGTTTCTTACCTCTTAAACTCAAAAATGGTAATATAAAAGTTGCTTTTCTTACCCTCTATAACTAAAAAATGGTTATATAAAAGTTGGGTTTCTAACCCTCTCAAACAAAAAAATGGTAATATAAAAAATAGGTTTCTACCACTTTCAAATAAAAAAAATGGTAATATAAAAGCTGGGTTTCTTACAATCTTAAACTAAAAAATGATAATATAAAAGTTGGGTTTCTTACCCTCTCGAGCTAAAAAAATGGTAATATAAAAGTTGGATTTCTTACCCTCTCAAAGTAAAAAATGGTAATATAAAAGTTGTGTTTCTTACTCTCTCAATCTTAAAAATGGTAATATAAAATTTGGGTTTCTTACTTTCTCAGACTAAAAAAATGATAATATGAAAGTTGGTTTTCTTACCCCCTCAAACTAAAAAAATGGGAATATAAAAATTGGGTTTCTTACTCTCACAAACTAAAAAAAGATAATAAAATAGTTGGGGTTCGTACTCTCTCAAACTAAAAAACGGTAATATAAAAATTAGGTTTCTTAGCCTCACAAACTAAAAAATGGTAATATAAAAGTTGGGTTTCTCACGCTCTCAAACTAAAAAATGGCAATATAAAAACTAGGTTTCTTACCGTCTCAAAAAAAAAATGGTAATATAAAAGTTAGGTTTCTTACACTCTCAAATAAAAAACATGGTAATATAAAAGTTGGTTTCTTACCCTCTCAAACTAAAAAATTGTGATATGAAAACCAGGTTTCTTACCCTCTTATACTAAAAAATGGTAATATAAAAGTTGGGTTTCATACCCTCTCAAACTAAAAAATGGTAATATAAAATTTGGGTTTCTTACTCTCTCAAACTAAAAAATGGTAATATAAAAGTTGGGTTTCTTACCCTCTCAAAAGTAAAAATGGTAATATAAAAGTTGAGTTTTGTACCATCTCAAACTAAGAAATGGTAATATACTAACTAGGTTTCTTAAACCCTCAAACTAGAAGATGGTAATATAAAAATTGGGTTTCTTACACTCTCAAACTGAAAAATGATAATATAAAAGTTTGGTTTCTTACCCTCGAAAAATCTAAACTAAAAAAATATATAAAATACAATTGGTTGTCCTTCTCTCTCAACTAAATATGTAATAAAAAAGTTGGGTTTCTTACTCTCTCAAACTATAAATGATAATATAAACAAAATTTGGGTCTCACTCTCTTAACTAAAAAATTTTATATAAAAGTTGGGTTTTTGGACCAATAGGGAAAAGAATCTCACTATAAAATGGTATTATAAAACTAGGTTTATTACCCTCTTAAACAAAAAAATGGTTAATATAAAAGTTGGGTTTCTTACTCTTTCAAACAGAAAAATGGTAATATAAAAGTGGGGTTTCTTACCCTCTCAAGCTAAAAAGTGTAATATAAAAATTGGGGTTCTTACTCTCCAAACTTAAAAAAATGGTAATATAAAAGTTGGGTTTCGTACTCTCTCAAACTGAAAAATGGTATTATAAAAGTTGGGTTTCTTATATTCTAAAACTAAAAAATTTGTTAATATAAAAGTTGGGTTCCGTACCATCTGAAAATAGAAAAATGGCAATATAAAAACTAGTTTTCTTACCCTATCAAACTAAAAAAATGGTAATAAAAAATAGGTTTCTAACCCTCTTAAACTAAAATATGGTTATATAAAAGTTGGGTTTCTTACTCTCTCAAATTAAAAAATGGTAATATAAAAATTGGGTTTTTTACCCTATCAAAATAGAAATGGTAATATAAAAGTTCGGTTTCTAAAATTCTAAAAATGGAAAATAGTAATATAAACATTTGGTTTCTTACTCTTTCAAACTAAAAAATGGTAATATTAAAAGTTGTGCTTTTTATCCTCTCGAAATAAGAATTGGTAATATAAAAGTTTGGTTTCTTACCTTCTAAAAACTAAAAACTCGGTAAAATATAAACTTTGGGTTTCTTCCTCTCTCAAACTAAAAAATGTTAATAAAAACTAGTTTTCTTACCATCTTAAACTATAAAATGGAATATAAAATTTGGGTTTCTTACTCTCAAACTAAAAAAATGGTAATATAAAATTCGGGTTTCTTAATCTTTCAAACAAAAAAAATTGTAATATAAAAGTTGGGGTTCTTACTATCTAAAACTAAAAAATGGTAATATAAAAGTTGGGTTTTGTACCATCTGAAATTGGAAAAATGGTAATATAAAATCTAGTTTTCTTACCCTCTCAAACCAAAAAATGGTAATATAAAAAATAGGTTTCCTACCCTCACAAACAAAAAATTAGTAATATAAAAGTTGGGTTTCTTACTCTCTCAAATTTAGAAATGATAATATAAAAGTTGGGCCTTCCTCTCGAAATAAAAATGGTAATATAAAAGTTTGGTTTCTTACCGTCTGAACAATAAAAAAATGGAAAATTTAAATAAATGTGGGGTTCCTTACCCTCTCAAATAAAAAAAAAATGGTAATATAAAAGGGGTTGGGTTTCTTACTCTACTGAAAAATAAAAAATGGAAATATGAAAACTAGGTTTCTTACCTTGCTTAAAACTAGAAAACAGTAACTATAAAACTTGGGTTTTCTTACCATCTTAAATGAAAAAATGGTAATATAAAAGTTGGGTTTCTTAGCCTCTTAAACTGAAAAATTTTAAATATAAAAGTTGGGTTTTGTACTCTCTTAAACTAACATATGTTTACATAAAAGTGAGTTTTCTTACTCTCTCGAAGAGAAAAATGATAATATAAAAGTTTGTTTTTTGTTACCCTCTTAAACTAAAAATGGCAATAAAAAAAATAGGTTTCATACCGTTTAAAACTCTAAAATTGTAATATAAAATTTCGGTTTCTTACCAACTCAAAGTAAAAAAAAAAAAAAAAGAAAAAATGTAATATAAAAGCTGGGTTTCTTACTCTTTCAAACAGAAAAATGGTAATATAAATAAAAGTTGGGTTTTGTACCATCTGAAATTAGAAAAATGGTAATATAGAAACTAGTTTTTTTCTTACCCTCTCCAATAAAAAAATGATAATAGGTGGTCTTACCCTCTCAAACTAAAAAATGGAAGTTGGGTTTCTTACTCTCTCAAATTAAAAAATGGGTAATATAAAAGATGGGTATTTTACCCTATCGAAATAGAAATGATATATAAAAGTTGGGTTTCTTAACTTCAAAGACTAAAAAATAGTAATATAAACTTTGGGTTTTCTTACTATCTCAAATATCAAAAATGGTCGTATAAAAAAAACTAGGTTTCTTAACCTCTCAAACTTTAAAAATGGTAATATAAAAGTTCAGTTTCTTACTCTCTCAAACTAAAAAAATGGTAACATAAAATTGGGTTTCTTTACTCTTTTAAGCAGAAAAATGGTAATATAAAAGTTGGGTTTCTTACTCTCTCAAAATAAAAAAATGGTAATATAAAAGTTGGGTTTCGTACCATTTGGAATTGGAAAAATGTAATATAAAAAACTAGTTTTCTTACCCTCTGAAACTAAAAAATATAATATAAAAATAGGTTTCCTACTATCTGAAACTAAAAATGATAATATAAACGTTGGGTTCCTTACTCTCTCAAACTAAAAAATGGTAATATAAAGTTGTGTTTTGTACTATCTCAAACAATAAAATGGTAATATAAAAAGTATGATTCTTATCCCCTCAAACTAAAAAAGGGTTAAATAAAATTGGGTTTTCTTACCCTCTTAAACTAAAACATGGCAATAAAAAATTTGGGATTCTTACTCTCTCAAACTGAAAATGATAATATATAAAAAGTTGGGTTTCTTACCCTCTCAAACTAAAAAAGGGTAATATAAAATTTGGGTTTCGTACCATCTCAAACTGAAAAATAGTAATATAAAAACTAGGTTTCTTACGCTCTCAAAATAAAAAATGTGAATATAAAAGTTGGGTTTCTTACCTCTTAAACTAAGAAATGGTAATATAAAAGTTGCTTTTCTTACCCTCTATAACTAAAAAATGGTTATATAAAAGTTGGGTTTCTAACCCTCTCAAACAAAAAAATGGTAGATATATAGGTTTCTAACACTTTCAAATAAAAAAAAACAAATGGTAATATAAAAGCTGGGTTTCTCACAATATTAACACTAAAAACTGAGAATAATAAAGTTCGGTTTTCTTACCTCACGAGCTAAAAAAAATGGTAATATAAAAGTTGGATTTTCTTACCCTCTCAAAGTAAAAAATAGTAATTATAAAAGTTGTGGTTTCTTACTCTCTCAATCTTAAAATGGGAATATAAAAATTGCGTTTCTTACTCTCTCAAACTAAAAAAAGATAATAAAATAGTTGGGGTTCATACTCTCTCAAACTAAAAAACGGTAATATAAAAATTAGGTTTCTTAGCCTCAAAATAATAATATAAAAGTTGGGTTTCTCACGCTCTCAAACTAAAAAATGGCAATATAAAAACTAGGTTTCATACTGTCTCAAATAAAGAATGGTTTTATAAAAGTTAGGTTTCTTACACTCAAATAAAAAAAAATGGTAATATAAAAGTTTGGTTTCTTACTCTCTTCAAACTAAAAAAAAAAAAAATTGTATATGAAAACCAGGTTTCTTACCCTCTTATACTAAAAACAGTATATAAAAAGTTTGGGTTTCATACCCTTCTCAAAAACTAAAAAATGGTAATATAAAATTTGGGTTTCTTACTCTCTCAAACTAAAAAATGGTAATATAAAAGTTGGGTTTCTTACCCTCTCAAAAGTAAAAAATGGTAATATAAAAGTTGAGTTTTGTACCATCTCAAACTAAGAAATGGTAATATAATAACTAAATTTCTTAAACCCTTAAACTAGAAGATGTTAATATAAAAATTGGGTTTCTTACACTCTCAAACTGAAAAATGGTAATATAAAAGTTTGGTTTCTTACCCTCTCAAACTAAAAAATGGTAATATAAAAATTGGGTTTCCTACTCTCTCAAACACAAAAATGTTAATATAAAAGTTTGTTTTTGTGCCCTCTCAAACTAAAAATTGGTATATGTTAGGTTTCTTACCCTCTCAAAAACTAAAAATTTTGATATAAAAGTTGTGGTTCTCAATCGCTCAATCTTAAAAATGGGTAAATAAAAAATTTTGGGTTTTTTACTTTCTGAAACTAAAAATGTTTTATAAAAATAAAAAGTTGGATTCTTACTTTCTAAAACTAAAAAAATGGGGAAATATAAAAGTTGGGTGTCTTTTACACTCTCAAAACCTGAAAAATGGTAATATAAAATTTGGGTTTCTTACCGTCTAACTCAAAAATGGTAATATTAAAGTTAGGTTTCATACTCTCCCAAACTAAAAAATGGTATTATGAAAGTTGGGTTTCATACCCTCTCAAACTAAGAAATGGTAATATAAAAACAAAGTTTCTTACCCTTTCAATCTAAAAAGTGGTAATGTAAAAGTTAGGTTTCTTATTCTTTCAAACTAAAAAAAATGGTAAAATAAAAACTAGGATTCTTACCCTCTTAAACTAAGCAATGGTAATATAAAAGTTGTGTATCTTAACTTCTTAAACTAAAAAAATGGCAATATAAAAGTTTGGTTTCTTACCTTCTCAAACTAAAAAATGGTAATATGAAAACTAGGTTTCTTACCTTCTTAAACTAAAAAATGGTATATTAAAAGTTGGGTGTCCTACTCTCTCAAACTAAAAAATGGTAATATAAAAGTTAGGTTTTGTACCATCTCAAACTAGAAAACGGTAATATAAAAACTTGGTTTCTTACCATCTTAAATTAAAAAATGGTAATATAAAAGTTGGGTTTCTTACTCTCTGAAACTAAAAAATGGTAATATAAAATTTGGGTTTCTCATTCTCTCAAACTAAAAAATGGTAAAATAAAAGTTGGGTTTCTTACCCTCTCAAACTAAAAAATGGTAATATAAAAGTTGAGTTTCGTACCATCTCAAACTAAAAAATGGTAATATAAAAATTAGGTTTCTTACCCTCTCAAACTAACAGATGGTAATATAAAAGTTGGTTTTCTTATCCTCTCAAACTGAAAAATGGTAATATAGGTTGGGTTTCTTACTCTCTCAAACTAAAAAATAGTAATATAAAAGTTGGGATTTCTACTCTCCTCAAACAGAAAAATGGTAATATAAAAAATTTTTTTTGTTTTCGTACCCTCTCAAACTAAAAATGGGTAATATAAAAAAAAATAGGGTTCTTACCCTCTCTAACTAAAAAAATGGTAAAATAAAAGAGTTGTTACTCTCTCAATCTTAAAATGGTAATATAAAATTTGGGTTTCTTACACTCTCAAACTGAAAAATTATAATATAAAATTTGGGTTTCTTACCCTCTTAAACTAAAAAAATGGTAATATAAAAGTTAGGTTTCATACTCTCTCAAACTAAAAAATGGTATTATAAAAGTTGGGTTTTGTACCCCCTCAAACTAAGAAATGGTAATATAAAAACAAGGTTTCTTACCCTTTCAATCTAAAAAATGGTAATGTAAAAGTTGGGTTTCTTACTCTTTCAAACTAAAAAAATGGTAACATAAAAAATATTATTCTTACCCTCTCAAACTAAACAATGGTAATATAAAAGTTTGGTTTTTTACTCTCTTAAACTAAAAAATTTTAATATAAAAGTTAGGTTTTTACTCTTTCCATAAAAAAAATGGTAATATAAAAGTTAGGTTTCTTATCCTCTCAAACTAAAAAATGGTAATATGAAAACTAGGTTTCTTACCTTCTTAAACTAAAAAATGGAATTAATTAAAACTTGGGTGTCCTACTCTCTCAAACAAAAAATTGGTAATATAAAAAAGATAGGTTTCGTACCATCTCAAACTAGAAAACAGTAATATAAAAACTTGGTTTCTTACCATCTTAAATGAAAAAATGGTAATATAAAAGTTGGGTTTCTCAGCCTCTTAAACTGAAAAATGGTAATATAAAAGTTGGGTTTTTTACACTTAAACTAAAATATGTTTATATAAAAGTTGAGTTTCTTACTCTCTCGAAGAGAAAAATGATAATATATAAAAGTTTGTTTGTGTACCCTCTTAAACTAAAAAAGGGCAATAATAAAAAAAATAATGGTTTCATACCGTTTCAAAACTCTAAAATTGGAATATAAAAGTTGGGTTTCTTACCAACTCAAACTAAAAAATTGTAATATAAAAAGTTGGGTTTCTTGCTCTTTCAAACAGAAAAATGGTAATATAAAAGTTGGGTTTTGTACCCTTTCAAACTAAAAAATAATAATATAAAAGTTGGGTTTCTACTCTCTCAAACTAAAAAATGGTAATATAAAAATTGGGTTTCTTACTCTCTCAAACTAAAAAATGGTAATATAAAAGTTGGGTTACGTACTCTATTAAACTAAAAAATGGTAATATAAAAATAAGGTTTCTTAGCCTCTAAAACTAAAAAAAATGGTAATATAAAAGTTGGTTTCCTACCATCTCAAAACTATAAAATGACTAATATAAAAACTAGGTTTCTTACTCTCCGAAACTAAAAAATGGTGGTAATATAAAAAATAGGATCCTTACTCTCGGACTAAAAAATGGTAAGGATAGGCTCGAGTTTGTAGGGGTGCCGATCGTAAAACAAAATATTTGCCAAAATACACTAATCAAGACAGGCTAAGGAATTTATCAGGCATTATTAGAACTATAATATCGCATATTCTCTGTGAGTTTATCATCCTACAGGGAAAATAAAGGATTTTATGAAAAAAAAAATGTGAAACTCAGTGTCCCTTGTACAATGGGGACACTGGTGTCTGTGAGGAAACTACAGTCTTGAATAGAAATTCGGTCTTAGAGAATGTTTGTATATCCACCTGGAACATGCACATAACGTATTATCAAAATAGAACAGTAAATAAGCAGTAATAACAAAAAAAAGAGCAACAACTGAAGCGAAAGGTCAGCGGATACATATGGAAATCACAAAATATTATAGTATATCTCTCAAAAATTGGTCGATGTCGTTTTTTACGTTTCTAAGATTAGTTTCATCTCAGAAAAAAACTTTAGGGGTATCTAAACTAAATTTTGAATTTTTTTGTCCTCAGAAAAAATAGCTTTTTGCTTTTTCTCTGGTTTGGTTTTTTTTCGGTAAAGGGGGGGGGGGTACTTCTTTGATTGTCCTAAATAATATAATTTTTAGATGTTTTAGGCTATCAAGTGACATAATAACTACAAACTCTCAGAAGGTTTTGTCCCTAATCGAGGTTTGAATTTTTCCTGAATATTCTTCCTAGTTATTATCTCATTTTTCAGTGGGTCTTTTGCTGAAGTAGTGTTCTTTTTTTTGTTATTACGTGCTTATTTACTGTTCTACTTTTGATAATACTTTATGTGCATGTTCCAGGTGGATATACCAACATTCTGTAAGACCGAAATTTCTATTCAGTTTCTCACTGACCGCCAACTAAATCTTGTACAATAGACACAAATTTTCACATTTTTTTTTTCATAAAATCATTCATTTTCCCTGTAGGATGATAAAACTCACAGAGAATATGCGTTATTATAGTGCTAATAATGTCTAAAAATCTAATCAGCCTGTCTTGATTAGTGTATTTTTGGCAAATATTTTTACGATCGGCACCCCTACAGACTGCTAACTGGAGGCTACCCATAATATAAAAGTTGTGTTTCTTACCCTCTCAAAATAAAAGTGGTAATATAAAAGTTTGATTTTTTACCTTCTACAATTCAAAAATAGTAATATAAACGTTGGGTTTCTTCTCTATTAAACTAAAAAACTGTAATATAAAAACTAGGTTTCTTAACCTCTTAAACTATAAATGGTAATATAAAAATTTGGGTTTCTTACTCTCTCAAACTAACAAATGGTAATATAAAATTTGGGTTTCTTACTCTTTCAAACAGAAAAATGGTAATATAAATATTGGGTTTCTTACCATCTAAAACTAAAAATGAATAATTAAAAGTTGGTTTCGTACCATCTGAAATTAGAAAAAGGTAATATAAGAACTAGTTTTCTTACCCTCTCAAACTGAAAAATGGGGATATAAAAAATAGGTTTCCTACCTTCTCAAACTAAAAAATTGTAATATAAAAGTTGGGATTCTTACTCTCTCAAATTAAGAAATGGTAATATAAAAGTTGGGTCTCTTACCCTCTCGAAATAAAAATGGTAATATAAATGTTTGGTTTCTTACCGTCTGAAATAATAAAATGGTAATATAAAGGTTGGGTTTCTTACCTTCTCAAATAAAAAAAAATGGTAATATAAAAGTTGGGTTTCTTACTCTCTTAAAGTAAAAAGTGGTAATATGAATCTGGTTTCTTACCCTCGTAAACTAAAATAATTAAAATATAAAAGCTGTGTTCTTACCCTCCCAAACTAAAAATGGTAATATAAAGTGAGTTTCATACCATCTTAAACTAAAAAATGGTAATATAAAAATTAGGTTTCTTACCCTCTCAAACTAACAGATGGTAATATAAAAGTTGGTTTTCTTACTCTCTCAAACTGAAAAATGGTAATATAAAAGTTGGGTTTCTTACCCTCTCAAACTAAAACTGGGTAATATAAAAGTTGGGTTTCCTACTCTCTCAAACAGAAAAATGGTAATATAAAAGTTGTTTTCTTACCCTCTCAAACTAAAAAATGGTAATATAAAAAATAGGTTTCTTACCCTCTCTAACTAAAAAATGGTAATAAAGAAGTTGTCTACTCTCTCAATCTTAAAAAATGGTAATATAAAATTATTTGGGTTTCTTACTTTCTCAATATAATAAATGGTAATATAAAAGTTGGGTTTCTTGCTCTCTAAAACTAAAAAATGGAAATATAAAAGTTGGGTTTGTTACGCTCTCAAACTGAAAAATGGTAATATAAAATTTGGGTTTCTTACCCTCTTAAACTAAAAAAATGGTAATATAAAAGTTAGGTTTCATACTCTCTCAAACTAAAAAATGGTATTATAAAAGTTGGGTTTCGTACCCCCTCAAACTAAGAAATGGTAATATAAAAACAAGGTTTCTTATCCTCTCAAACTAAACAATGGTAATATAAAAGTTTTGTTTTTTACCCTCTTAAACTAAAAAATTGTAATATAAAAGTTAGGTTTTTAGTCTTTCCATCAAAAAAATGGTAATATAAAAGTTGGGTTTCTTATCCTCTCAAACTAAAAAATGGTAATATGAAAACTAGGTTTCTTACCTTCTTAAACTAAAAAATGGTATATTAAAAGTTGGGTGTCCTACTCTCTCAAACAAAAAATTGGTAATATAAAACTTGGTTTCTTACCATCTTAAATTAAAAAATGATAATATAAAAGTTGGGTTTCTTACCCTCTTAAAATGAAAAATGGTAATATAAAAGATGGGTTTTTACCCTCTTAAACTGAAACATTTTCATAAAAACGTTGAGTTTCGTTCTTTCTCTCGACGAGAAAAAATGGTATTATAAAAGAGTTTGTTTTTGTACCCTCTTAAACATTAAAAATGGCAATATAAAAAAATATGTTTCATACCTTTTCAAACTCTAAAATTATAATATAAAATTTGGGTTTCTTACCAACTCAAATGTAAAAAATGGTAATATAAAAGTTGGGTTTCTTACTCTTTTAAACAGAAAAATGGTAATATAAAAGTTGGGTTTTGTACCATCTGAAATTAGAAAAATGGCAATCTAAAAACTAGTTTTCTTACCCTCTCCAACTTAAGAATGGTAATATAAAAAAAAGGTGTCTTACCCTCTCAAACTAAAAAATGGTAATATAAAAGTTGGGTTTCTTACTCTCTCAAATTAAAAAAAGGTAATATAAAAGTTGAGTTTTTTACCCTTTCGAAATAAAAATAGTAATATAAAAGTTGGGTTTCTTACCTTCTAAGACTAAAAAATAGTAATATAAACGTTGGTTTCTTCTTCTCAAAACAGAAAAAATGTTAACCTCTCAAACTAAAAAATGGTAATATAAAATCTGGGTTTCTTACTTTCTCAAAAAAATAATGGTAATATAAAAGTTGGATTTCGGTTCTGGATCTATAAAACTAAAAAATGGAAATATAAAAGTTGGGTTTCTTACACTCTCATAATAAAAAATGGTAATATAAAATTTGGGTTTCTTACCCTCTTCAACTCAAAAATGGTAATATTAAAGTTAGGTTTCATACTCTCTCAAACTAAAAAATGGTATTATAAAAGTTGGATTTCGTACCCTCTCAAGCTAAGAAATGGTAATATAAAAACAATGTTTCTTACCCTTTCAATCTGAAAATTGGTAATGTAAAAGTTAGGTTTCTTATTCTTTCAAACTAAAAAAATGGTAATATAAAAACTATTATTCTTACCCTCTCAAACTAAACAATGGTAATAAAAAGTTGGGTTTCTTAACCTCTTAAACTAAAAAATTGTAATATAAAAGTTAGGATTTTACTCTTTCCATAAAAAAAATGATAATATAAAAGTTTGATTTCTTACATTCTCAAACTAAAATATAGTAATATGAAAACTAGGTTTCTCACCTTCTTAAACTAAAAAAAATGGTATATTAAAAGTTTGGTGTCCTACTCTCTCAAACTAAAAAATGGTAATATAAAAGTTAGGTTTTGTACCATCTCAAACTAGAAAACGGTAATATATAAACTTGGTTTCTTACCATCTTAAATTAAAAAATGGTAATATAAAAGCTGGGTTTCTTACTCTCTGAAACTAAAAAATGGTAATATAAAATTTGGGATTCTCATTCTCTCAAACTAAAAAATGGTAATATAAAAGTTGGGTTTCTTACCCTCTCAAACTAAAAAATGGTAATATAAAGTTGAGTGTACCATATCAAACTAACAAATGGTGATATAAAAATTAGGTTTCTTACCCTCTCAAACTAACAGATGGTAATATAAAAGTTAGATTTCATATCCTCTAAAACTGAAAACTGATAATATAAAAGTTGGGTTTCTTACCCTCTCAAACTAAAAAATGGTAATATAAAAGTTAGGTTTATTACTCTCTGAAACAGAAAAATAGTAATATAATTGTTTTTTTTTTCGTACCTCTCAAACTTAAAAATGGTAATATAAAAAGAAGGTTTCTACCCTCTTAACTAAAAAATGGTAATATAAATGTTGTTTCTTACTCTCTAATCTTAAAAATGGTAATATAAAAATGTTTGGTCTTACTTCCTCAGACTAATAAATGGTAATATAAAAGTTGGGTTTCTTGCTCTCTAAAACTAAAAAATGGAAATATAAAAGTTGGGTTTGTTACGCTCTCAAAATGAAAATTGGTTAATATAAAATGGGTGGGTATCTTATCTTCTTAAAACTAAAAAAAATGCTAATATACAAGTTAGGTTTCATACTCTCTCAAACTAAAAGGTATTATAAAAGTTGGGTTTCGTACCCATTCAAACTAAGAATTGGTGATATAAAAACAAGGTTTCTTACCCTTTCAATCTAAAACATGGTAATGTAAAAGTTGAGTTTCTTATTCTTTCAAACTAAAAAAAATGGTAACATAAAAACTATTATTCTTACCCTCTCAAACTAAATAATGGTAATATAAAAGTTTTGTTTTTTATCCTCTTAAACTAAAAAATTGTAAAATAAAAGTTAGGTTTCTTATCCTCTCAAACTAAAAAATGGTAATATGAAAACTAGGTTTCTTACCTTCTTAAAACTAAAAAATGGTATATAAAAAGTTGGGTGTCCTAACCTCTCCAACAAAAAATTGGTAATATAAAAGTTAGGTTTCGTACCATCTCAAACTAGAAAACAGCAATATAAAAACTTGGATGCTTACCATCTTAAATTAAAAAATAGTAATATAAAAGTTGGTGGTTTCTTAGCCTCTTAAACTGAAAAATGGTAATATAAAAGTTGGGTTTTTTACCCTCTAAACTAAAAAAATGTTAATATAAAAGTTGAGTTTCTTAATCTCTCGAAGAGAAAATGGTAATATAAAAGTTTGATTTTGTACCCTCTTAAAAACTAAAAAAACAAAATAACAATATAAAAAATAGGTTTCATACGTCTAAAACTCTAAAATTGTAATATAAAAGTTGGGTTTCTTACCAACTCAAATTAAAATTGGTAATATAAAAGTTGGGTTTCTTACTATTTCAAGCAGAAAAATGGTAATATGAAAGTTGGGTTTTGTACCCTCTCAAACTAAAAAATAGTAATATAAAAGTTGGGTTTCTAACTCTCTCAAACTAAAAAATGGTAATATTAAAATAGGGTTTCTAGCTCTCTCAAACTAAAAAATGGTAATATAAAAGTTGGGTTACATACTCTATTAAACTAAAAATGATAATATAAAAATAAGGTTTCTTAGCCTCTTAAACTAAAAAAATGGTAATATAAAAGTTGGGTTTCCTACCATCTCAAACTATAAAATGCTAATATAAAAAATAGGTTCTTACTCTCTGAAACTAAAAAAATGGTGGATATAAAAAATAAGATTCTTACTCTCTGAAACTAAAAAAAATGGTAAGGATAGGCTCCAGTTTGTAGGGGTGCCGATCATAAAAATATTTGCAAAAATACACTAATCAAGACAGGCTAATGAGTTTATCAGGCGTTATTAGCACTATAATAACGCATATTCTCTGTGAGTTTTATCATCCTACAGTGAAAATAAAGGATTTTATGAAAAAAAATGTGAAACTCAGTGTCCCTTTTACAAATGACACTGGTGGTCTGTGAGAAAACTGCAGTCTTGAATAGAAATTCGGTCTTACAGAATGTTGGTATACCACCTGGAACATGCACATAACGTATTATCAAAATAGAACAGTAAATAAGCACATAATAAAAAAAAAAGGAGCAACAACTGAAGCGAAAGGTCAGCGATAAATATGAAATCGCAAATATTATAGTATATCTCTCAAAAATGGCTGTTGTCGTTTTCTACGTTTCCTAAGATTAGTTTCATCTCAGAAAAACACTTTAGGGGTATCTAAACTTAATTTTTGAAGTTTCCTGTCCTCAGAAAAATAGCTTTTTTGCTTTTTCTCTGGTTTTGGGTTTTTTTTCGGGAAGGGGGGGGGGGGGGAGGGGGGGGTATTTCTTAATTGTCCTAAATAATATAATTTTTTAGATGTTTCAGGCTATCAAAGTGACATAATAACTACAAACTCTCAGAAGGTTTTCTCACTAAATCGAGGTTTGGATTTTTTCTGAATATTTCTTTCTAGCTATTATCTAATTTTTTGGCGGGGCTTTTGCTGAAGTAGTTGCTCTTTTTTTTGTTATTACGTGCTTATTTACTGTTCTATTTTGATAATACTTTATGTGCATGTTCCAGGTGAATATACCAACATTCTGTAAGACTGAATTTCTATTCAGTTTCTCACTGACCGCCAACTAAACTCTTGTACAATGGACACTAATTTCCACATTTTTTTTCATAAAATCATTCATTTTCCCTGTAGGATGATAAAATTCACAGAGAATATGCGTATTATAGTGCTAATAATGCCTAAAAATTTCATTAGCCTGTCTGGATTAGTGTATTTTTGGCAAATATTTTTACGATCGGCACCCCTACAGACTGGTGCAAACTGGAGGCCACCCGTAATATAAAAGTTGTGTTTCTTACCCTCTCAAAATGAAAGTGGTAATATAAAAGTTTGAGGGTTTAAGAAACCTAGTTATTATATCCATTTCTTAGTTTGAGATGGTACAAAACTCAACTTTATATTACCATTTTTTTACTTTTGAGAAGGTATGAAACCAACTTTTATATTACCATTTTTTAGTTTGTGAGAGTAAGAAACCCAAATTATATTACCATTTTTTAGTTTGAGACGGTATGAAACCCAACTTTTATATTACCCTTTTTTAGTATAAGAGGGTAAGAAACCTGGTTTCAATTATTTTTTAAATTTTTTTAGTTTGAGAGGTAAGAAACCAACTTTATATTACCATTTTTTTTTTATTTGAGAGTGTAAGAAACCTAACTTTTATATTACCATTTTTTAGTTAGAGAGGGTAAGAAACCTACTTTTTATATTACCATTTTTTAGTTTGAGAGGGTACAAAAACAAACTTATATATTACCATCTTTCTGTTTGAGAGAGAAGAAACCCAACTTTTATATTACCATTTTTTAGTTTGAGATGGTACAAAACTGAACTTTTATATTACCATTTTTTACTTTTGAGAGGGTAAGAAACCCAACTTTTATGTTACCATTTTTTAGTTGGAGTAAGAAACCCAAATTTTATATTACCATTTTTGTAGTTTGAGAGGGTATGAAACCCAACTTTTATATTACCATTTTTAAGTATAAGAGGGTCAGAAACCTAGTTTTCATATTACAATTTTTTAGTTTGAGAGGGTAAGAAACCCAACTTTTATATTACCATTTTTTTTATTTGAGAGTGTAAGAAACCCAACTTTTATATTACCATTTTTTATTTGAGATGGAAAGAAACCTAGTTTTTATATTGCCATTCTTTAGTTTGATGGCGTAAGAAACCCAACTTTTATATTACCATTTTTTAGTTTGTGATGCTAAGAAGCCTGATTTTTATATTACCATTTTTTTATTTTGAGAGAGTACGAACCCCAACTATTTTATTATCTTTTTTTAGTTTGAGAGCGTAAGAAACCCAATTTTTATATTCCCATTTTTTCAGTTTGAGGTGGTAAGAAACCCAACTTTATATTATAATTTTTTTAGTCTGAGAAAGTAAGAAACCCAAATTTTATATAACCATTTTTAAGATTGAGAGAGTAAGAAACACAACTTTTAAATTACTATTTTTTACTTTGAGAGGGTAAGAAATCCTACTTTTATATTACCATTTTTTTTAGCTCGAGATGGTAAGAAACCCAACTTTTATATTATAATTTTTTAGTTTAAGATTGTAAGAAACCCAGCTTTCAGATTACTATTTTTTTTATTTGAAAGTGGTAGAAACCTATTTTTTATATTACCGTTATATTACCGTTTTTTTGTTTGAGAGGGTTAGAAACCCAACTTTTATATAACCATTTTTTAGTTATAGAGGGTAAGAAAAGCAACTTTTATATTACCATTTTTCAGTTTAAGAGGTAAGAAACCCAACTTTTATATTCACATTTTTTTATTTTGAGAGCGTAAGTAACCTAGTTTTTATATTACTATTTTTCAGTTTGTGATGGTACGAAACCCAGATTTTATATTACCATTTTTTTAGTTTGAGAGGGTTAGAAACCCAACTTTTATATTATAATTTTTCAGTTTCAGAGAGTAAGAATCCCAAATTTTATATTACCATTTTTTAGTTTGAGAGGGTAAGAAACCCAAATTTTATATTACCATTTTTTAGTTTGCGGGGATAAGAAACCTAGTTTTTACATTACCATTTTATAGTTTGAGACTGTACAAAACCCAACTTTTATATTACCATTTCTTAGTTTGAGATAGTAAGAAACCTAACTTATATATTACTATTTTTTTAGTTCGAGAGAGTAAGAAGCCCAACTTTTATATTGCAATTTTTTAGTTTGAGAGATTAGGACACCCAACTTTTATATTAAATTTTTTTAGTTTAAGAGGGTAAGAAACCTAGTTTTCATATTATCATTTTTTATTTTGAGAGAGTAAGAAACCCAACTTTTATATTACCAATTTTCTATTTGAGACGGTAAGAAACCCAACTTTTATATTACCATTTTTATTTCGAGAGGGTAAGAGACCCACCTTTTATATTACCATTGCTTCATTTTAGAGAGTAAGAAACCCAACTTTTATATTACCATTTTTTAGTTTGAGAGTGGAGGAAACATATTTTTATATTATAATTTTTTAGTTTGAGAGGGTAAGAAAACTAGTTTTTATATTACCATTTTTCTAATTTCAGATGGTACGAAACCCAACTTTTACATTAACATTTTTTAGTTTTAGAAGGTAAGAAACCCAACTTTTATATTACCATTTTTTTGTTTAAAAGATTAAGAAACCCTAATTTTATATTACCATTTTTTAGTTTGAGAGAGTAAGAAACTAAACTTTTATATTACCATTTTATAGTTTGAGAGGTTAAGAAACCTAGTTTTTATACTACTATTTTTTATTTTGAGATGGTAAGAAACCCAACGTTTATATTACTATTTTCTAGTCTTAGTAGGTAAGAAACCCAACTTTTATATTACCATTTCTATTTTGATAGGGTAAAAACCCCAACTTTTATATTACCATTTTTTAATTTGAGAGTGTAAGAAACCCAACTTTTATATTACCATTTTTTTAGTTTGAGAGGGTAAGAAACCTATTTTTTATATTACCATTTTTTAGTTGGAGAGGGTAAGAAAACTAGTTTTTATATTGCCATTTTTCTAATTTCAGATGGTACGAAACCCAACTTTTATATTAACATTTTTTAGTTTTAGAAGGTAAGAAACCCAACTTTTATAATACCATTTTTCAGTTTGAGAGATTACGAAACCCAACTATTATATTACCATTTTTTGTTGGAAAGAGTAAGAAACACAATTTTTATATTACCATTTTTTAGTTTGGAGAGGGTAAGAAACCCAACTTTTATATTACCATTTTTCTGTTTGAAAGAGTAAGAAACCCAACTTTTATGTTACCATAATTTAGTTTGAGAGGGTAAGAAACCTAGTTTTTATATTACCATTTTATAGTTTGAGATAGTACAAAATCCAACTTTTATATTACCATTTTTTAGTTTAAGAGGGTAAGAAACCCAACTTTTATCTTATCATTTTTTAGTTCGAGAGAGTAAGAAGCCCAACTTTTATATTACAATTTTTTAGTTTGAGAGAGTAGGACACTCAACTTTTATATTAAAATTTTTTAGTTTAAGAGAGTAAGAAACTTAGTTTTCATATTACTATTTTTTATGTTGAGAGAGTAAGAAACCCAACTTTTATATTACCATTTTTTTTTTAATTTGAGAGGGTAAGAAACCCAACATTTATATTACCATTTTTTATTTGAGAAGGTAAGAAACCCAACTTTTATATTACCATTTTTATTTCGAGAGGGTAAGTGACCCAACTTTTATATTGCCATTTCTTAATTTAAGAGAGTAAGAAACCCAATTTCTATATTACCAATTTTTAGTTTGTGAGGGTAGGAAACCTATATTTTATTTTACCATTTTTTAGTTTGAGAGAGTAAGAAAATTAGTTTTTATATTACCATTTTTATCATTTCAGATGGTATGAAACCCAACTTTTATATTACCATTTTTTAGTTTTACATGGTAAGAATCACAACTTTTTTATTACCATTTTTCTGTTTGAAAGAGTAAGAGACACAAATTTTATATTACCATTTGTTACTTTGAAAGAGTAAGAAACCAAATTTTATATTACCATTTTATAGTTTAAGAGGTTAAGAAACCTAGTTTTTATATTACCGTTTTTTAGTTTAAGAGATGAAGAAACCCAACGTTTATGTTACTATTTTTTAGTTGTAGATGGTAAGAAACCAAACTTTTATATTACCACTTTTATTTTGAGAGGGTAAGAAACAACTTTTATATTACCATTTTTTTAGTTTCAGAGAGTAAGAATCCTTTTTTTTATATTACCATTTTTTAGTTTGAGAGGGTAAGAAAACTAATTTTTATACTACCATTTTTTTAATTTTATATGGAACGAAACCCAACTATTAGATTACCATCTTTTAGTTTAAGAAGGTAAGGGTAGTCTCCACTTTGGAGTGGTCCTGATTGTAAAAAATCGTAAAAATATTTGCCAAAAATACACTAATCAAGACAGGCTAATGAAATTTTCAGGCATTATTAGCACTATAATACCGCATATTATCATCATACAGGGAAAATTAATGATTTTATATAAAAAAATGTGAAAAAATGCAAAAATTCTGGGCCCCTCGCACTGAAGGTTATTTGTGATGGATTGGAGAAACTACAGTCTTGAATAGAAATTCGGTGTGGCGGTATGTTGGTATATCCACCTGGAACATGCACAAAAAAAATTATCAAAATAGAACAGTAAATAAGCCCGTACCAAGAAAAATAAGAGCAACAACTTTAGTGTTACGACCCCTTTGGCCGTAATACAGGTTCTTTATATTTCAATAATCACAGGGATCGTAGGCAGTAAGAAAGTACACAGGTATGAGGAATGTGGACACAAACACCAGACCAGAACAAAATTAACAATATTTAATTACAAATACACTTAAACACTAAATAAGCCTTGTGAGGAAAACTTAACATTAAATACACAAAATATAAGGAGCAAATAACAGCTCACAAGGACTCCTAATACTGAAAACTGACCCTAACAAAGTAAAGGAAAGGACATAACATGCCAAAGGCTCCAATAATAATACTACGGGCCCAATAATGAAAAAAAACCACACTAACCTATAATTATAAGATTGAAGGAAGACTAGAGAAAATAAAGACAGGAAAACCTTAAATCTCCTACCTAACAGTGTTGGTACTAAACTTAAAACTAATTCAAATAATATTCTGAGGGACAGTAAATACCCAATACCGACAACTCAATATAACATACTATATATACATTAATAATAATTAAATACGCAAATCCTCGCGTACAACGAAGTGCACAGGAGTTCACGGAAGTTGCTTCAACCTCCCAGCAGCTATACGGGGGAGCCCGCAAATTGTCCAGGTAGACCCAGGGGTCGAGATCAATTCCGAGGGACAACACAGGATAATCACCTCTTACCTGGCAATTGCCTCCTTACGAGCCTCCTCACGAGCCCTTAGCTCTCCTGGACAGGCAGCTGAAGACGGACAGGACAGTGGTTGGCGTAACGCCTCCTACGTGGCGGGACAGCGACGACCACGTCTTCCGCCAATCCCTTCGGCGGGAATCAGGAGTACAGGCGTTGCAAGTGACGATAACCTGCGCTATCACAGCCGTGATCAAACTCCACAATGCACATACGCCGTAGATGGCTCAGCACATCTACGGAAAACCACTTCCAAGGGAGGTCCGTCGGAGTATTCCTCCAAAAAGGCGTGAGATAAATCTCCAGAAGGCTGCCAACAAAAGAGCGTACGTCCAGAAGCTTATACAGGCCCGAACTATTTTCGGCCGGCCTCCACTCACAGCACTACAGTTCCATTCCAACTCGAAAACAAAATAAAAACAATCGTTAACCACGATAGTTAGGTTAAGGGAATTCGAGGAATCACTGAGCAAAAACACTGAACGTTACGTAACGTAAAAAAAATACAGCTGCTGAACTAAATATAAGAGAACACTTAAAACTAAGTTACAAGGCTGATTTAAGAAAATAAACAATCAATAAATTACGTTAATTTGACATTCAGGTAAGTTCAGCGAAAGCCCCGCCGAAAAATCAGACTATAACTAGGAAGAAATATTCAGGAAAAATTCAAATCTCGATTTAGGGACAAAACCTTTTGAGAGTTTGTAGTTATTATGTCACGTGATAGCCTAAAACATCTAAAAATTATATTATTTAGGACAATCTAAGAAACCCCCACCCCAAAAAAAAAAAAAAAAAAAAAGAGAAAAAGCTATTTTTTCTGAGTACTAGAACTTGAAAATTAGTTTGTTAGATACCCCTAAAATAGTTTTCTGAGATGAAACTACTCGTAGGAAATGTAGAAAATGACACCTACCAATTTAGAGATGTATATTATAATATTTGCAATTTCCATATTTATCGGCTGCGTTTTCGCGTCAGTTGTTGCTCTCTCTTATTTTTCTTGGTACGGGCTTATTTACTGTTTTTTTTGATAATTTTTTTTGTGCATGTTCCAGGTGGGTATACCAACATACCACCACACCGAATTTCTATTCAAGACTGTAGTTTCTCACCAATCACCAAATAACCTTCAGTACGAGGGGCCCGGAAATTTCCGTTTTTTCACATTTTTTAAAATAAAATCATTAATTTTCCATCTAGGATGATAAACCTCACAGAGAATATGCGTTATTATAGTGCTAATAATGCCTGAAAATTTCATTAACCTGTCTTGATTAGTGTATTTTTGGCAAATATTTTTTACGATCGGCACCCTCCAAAGTGGAGCCTACCCGTAAGAAACCCAACTTTTATATTACCATTTTTAAGTTTGGTAGAGTACTAAACCCAACTTTTATACTACCATTTTTCTGTTTGAAAGAGAAAGAAAACCAAATTTTATATTACCATTTTTTAGTTTGAGAGGGTAAGAAACCCAACTTTTATATTAAAATTTTTCAGTTTGAGAGGGTAAGAAACCCAACTTTTATATTATCGTTTTTTAGTTTCTGAGGGTAAGAAACGTAGTTTTTATATTACCATTTTATAGTTTGAGATGGTACGAAACCCAAATTTTATATTACCATTTTTTAGTTTAAGATGCTAAGAAACCCAATTTTTATATTACTATTTTTTTAGTTTAAGAGAGTACGTGACCCAACTTTTTTATTACCATTTTTAAGTTTGAGAGATTAAGAAACCCATCTTTTATATTACCATTAATTAGTTTCAGAGAGTAAGAAAGTAAACTAGTGTATTACCATTTTTTAGTATGAGAGAGTAAGCAACCCAACTTTTATATTACAATTTTTTAGTTTGACAGGGTAAGAAACCTAGTTTTTATATTACCATTTTTTACTTTGAGAGAGTAAGAAACCCAACTTTTATATTAACATTTTTTAGTTTTAGAAGTTAAGAAAATCAACTTTTATAATACCAATTTTATTTCAAAAGGGTAAGAAACCCAACTTTTTTATTACCATTTTTCAATTTGAGAGAGTGAGAAACCCAACTTTTATATTACCATTTTTCAGTTTAAGAAGGTAAGAAACCTATTTTTTATATTACCATTTTTTAATTTGAAAGGGTAAGAAACCTAGTTTTTATATTAGCATTTTATAGTTTGAGATGGTACGAAACCCAAATTTTATATTACCATTTTTTAGTTTCGGAGGGTAAGAAACCCATCTTTTATATTTCTATTTTTCAGTTTGAGAGGTAAGAAACTCAACTTTTATATTGCCATTTTTTTGGTTTGAGAGAGTAAGAAACCTAGTTTTTATATTAGCATTTTTTAGTTTGACCTGGTACGAAACCCAAATTTTATATTACCAAGTTTTTAGTTTAAGAGGCTAAGAAACCTTTTTTTATATTACCATTTTTTAGTTTAATAGAGTACATAACCCAACTTTTATATTACCATTTTTTAGTTTCAGTTGGTAACAAATCCAACTTTTATATTACAATTTTAGAGTTTGAGATGGTATGAAACATATTCTTTATATTGCCATTTTTTAGTTTAAGAGGGTACAGAAACAAACTTTTATATTACCATTTTTCTCTTCGAGAGAGTAAGAAACTTAACTTTTATATTAACATTTTTTAGTTTAAGAGGGTAAAAAAAACCCAATTTTTATATTACCATTTTTCAGTTTAAGAGGGTAAGAAACCTAACTTTTATATTACCATTTTTTAATTTAAGATGGTAAGAAACCAAGTTTTTATATTACCGTTTTCTAGTTTGAGATGTTACGAAACCTAACTTTTATATTACCAATTTTTTGTTTGAGAGAGTAGGACACTCTACTTTAAATATACCATTTTTTAGTAGTTTAAGAAGGTAAGAAAACTAATTTTCATATTACCATTTTTTAGTTTGAGAGGATAAGAAACCCAACTTTTATATTACCATTTTTTTGATGGAAAGAGTTAAAACCTAACTTTTATATTACAATTTTTTAGTTTAAGAGGTTAAAAAACAAAACTTTTATATTACCATTGTTAAGTTTGAGAGGGTAAGAATAATAGTTTTTATGTTACCATTTTTTTAGTTTGAAAGAGTAAGAAACCCAACTTTTACATTACCATTTTTTAGATTGTAAGGGTAAGAAACCTTGTTTTTATATTACCAATTCTTAGTTTGAGAGGGTACGAAAACCAACTTTTATAATACCATTTTTTAGTTTGAGAGAGTATGAAACCTAACTTTTATATTACCATTTTTTTAGTTGAAGAGGGTAAGAAACCCAAATTTTATATTACCATTTTACAGTTTAAGAGTGTAACAAACCCAACTTTTATATTTCCATTTTTTAGTATTAGAGAGCAAGAAACCATTTATTAGATTGAGAAAGTAAGAAACCCAAATTTTATATTACCATTTTTAAGATTGAGAGAGTAAGAAACAACTTATATATTACCATTTTTTAGTTAGAGAGGGTAAGAAACCTACTTTTTATATTATCATTTTTTAGTTTCAGAGGTTATGAAAACAAACTTTTATATTACCATTTTTCTGTTTGAGAGAGTAGGAAACCCAACTTTTATATTACCATTTTTTAGTTTGAGAGGGTAAGAAACCCAACTTTTATATTACCATTTTCAGTTTGAGAGGGTAAGAAAATCAACTTTTATATTTCCATCTGTTAGTTTGAGAGGTAAGAAACCTAATTTTTATATTACCATTTTTTAGTTTGAAAGGGTAATAAAACTTTTATTTGACCATTTTTTAGTTTGAGAGAGTGAGAAACCCAAATTTTATATTACCATTTTTTAGTTTCAGAGAGTAAGAAACCCAACTTTTATGTTACCATTTTTTAGTATGTGAGAGTAAGAACCCCAACTTTTATATTACATTTTTTTAGTTTGAGAGAGTAGGACACACAATTTTTATATTACCATTTTTTAGTTTAAGAGGGTAAGAAACCTAGTTTTCATTTTACCATTTTTTATTTTAAGAGAGTAAGGAACCCAACTTTTATATTACCATTTTTATTTGAGAGGGTAAGAAACCCAACTTTTATATTACCATTTTTTTATTTGAGACAGTATGAAACTTTGTTTTTATATTGCAATTTTTTTGTTTGAGAGAGTGAGAAGCAACTTATATATAAAATTTTTTTGTTTCAGAGGGTAGAAAACACTTCTTTATATTACCATTTTTTAGTTGAAGAGAGTAAGAAACCCAATTTTTATATTAAAATTTTTTAGTTTTAGAGAGCAGAAACACAACTTTTATATTACCATTAATTAGTTTGACAGAGTAAGAAACCCAACACTTTTGTATTAAAATTCATTAGTATAAGTGAGTAAGATTACTATTTTTTTTTTCAGAGGGTAAAAAATCTAGTTTTTACATTACCATTTTTTTACTTTGAGAGAGTAAGAAACCAAACTTTTATATTACCATTTTATTAGTTTTAGAAGGTATGAAACCCAACTTTTATATTACCATTTTTATTTCGATAGGGTTTTATATTACCATTTTATAATTTGAGAGAGTAAGAAACCCAAATTTTTTATTACCATTTTTTAGTTTAAGAGGGTAAAAACATATTTTTATATTACCATTTTTTTTAGTTTGAGAGGGGAAGAAAACTAGTTTTTATATTGCCATTTTTCTAATTTCTTATGGTACGAAATCCAACTTTTATATTAAAAATTTTTAGTTTTAGAAGGTAAGAAACCCAACTTTTATATTACCATTTTTAAGTTTGAGAGAGTACGAAACCCAACTTTTATATTACAATTTATCTGTTGGAAAGAGTAAGAAACCCAAATTTTATATTACTATTTTTCAGATTGATAGGATAAGAAAACAGACTTTTATATTACCATTTTTCAGTTTGAGAGGGTAATAATCCCAAAATTTATATTACCATTTTTCAGTTTCAGAGGGTAAGAAACCCAAATTTTATATTACCATTTTTTTGTTTGAGAGGGTAAGAAACCTAGTTTTTATATTACCATTTTATAGTTTAAGATAGTACAAAACCCAACATTTATATTACCATTTTTTAGTTAAGAGAATAAGAAACCCAACTTTTATATTACCATTTTTTAGTTAGAGAGGGTAAGAAACCCAACTTTTATATTAAAATTTTTCAGTTTGAGAGGGTAAGAAACCCAACTTTTATATTACCGTTTTTTAGTTTGAGAGAGCTAGGAATTCAACTTTTATATTACTATTTTGTAGTTTGAGAGGGTACAAAACCCAACTTTTATATTTCCATATTTCTGTTTGAAAGAATAAGAAAACCAAATTTTATATTAGCATTTTTTAGTTTGAGAGAGTAAGAAACCCAATTTTTATATTACCATTTTTTAGTTTGAGAGAGTTAGAAACCTAACTTTTATATTACGATTTTTTTGTTTAAGAGGGTTAGATACCCAAATTTTATATTACCATTTTTCAGTTTAAGAGCGTAACAAACCCAACTTTTATATTTCCATTTTTTAGTTTTAGAGAGCAAGAAACCCAACTTTTACATAAACATTTATTAGATTGAGAAAGTAAGAAACCCAAATTTTATATTACCATTTTTAAGATTGAGAGAGTAAGAAACACAACTTTTATATTACCATTTTTTAGTTAGAGAGGGTAAGAAACCTAGTTTTTATATTACCATTTTTTAGTTTGAGAGGGTATGAAAACAAACTATTATATTACTATTTTTCTGTTTGAGAGAGTAGGAAACCCAACTTTCATATTACCATTTTTTAGTTTGAGAGGGTAAGAAACCCAACTTTTATATTACCATTTTTTTGATGGAAAGAGTTAAAACCTAACTTTTTTAGAAGAGGGTAAAAAACAAAAATTTTATATTACCATTGTTTAGTTTCAATTCTTAGTTTGAGAGGGTACGAAAACCAACTTTTATAATACCATTTTTTAGTTTGAGAGAGTATGAAACCTAACTTTTATATTACCATTTTTTTAGTTGAAGAGGGTAAGAAACCCAAATTTTATATTACCATTTTACAGTTTAAGAGTGTGACAAACCCAACTTTTATATTTCCATTTTTTAGTATTAGAGAGCAAGAAACCCAACTTTTATATTACCATTTATTAGATTGAGAAAGTAAGAAACCCAAATTTTATATTACCATTTTTAAGATTGAGAGAGTAAGAAACACAACTTTTATATTACCATTTTTTAGTTAGAGAGGGTAAGAAACCTACTTTTTATATTACCATTTTTTAGTTTGAGAGGTTATGAAAACAAACTTTTATATTACCATTTTTCTGTTTGAGAGAATAGGAAACCCAACTTTTATATTACCATTTTTTAGTTTAAGAGGGTAAGAAACCCAACTTTTATATTACCATTTTCAGTTTGAGAGGGTAAGAAAATTAACTTTTATATTTCCATCTGTTAGTTTGAGAGGGTAAGAAACCTAATTTTTATATTACCATTTTTTACTTTGAGATGGGATGAAACTCAACTTTTATATAACTATTTTTTAGTTTGAAAGGGTAAGAAACCCAACTTTTATTTGACTATTTCTTAGTTTGAGAGAGTGAGAAACCCAAATTTTATATTACCATTTTCTAGTTTCAGAGTGTAAGAAACCCAACTTTTATGTTACCATTTTTTAGTTTAAGAGAGTAAGAATCCCAACTTTTATATTAAATTTTTTTAGTTTGAGAGAGTAGGACACACAACTTTTATATTACCATTTTTTAGTTTAAGAGGGTAAGAAACCTAGTTTTCATTTTGCCATTTTTTATTTTAAGAGAGTAAGGAACCCAACTTTTATATTACCATTTTTATTTGAGAGGGTAAGAAACCCAACTTTTATATTACCATTTTTTTATTTGAGACAGTATGAAACTTTGTTTTTATATTGCAATTTTTTTGTTTGAGAGAGTGAGAAGCAACTAATATATAAAATTTTTTTTGTTTCAGAGGTAAGAAACACTTCTTTATATTACCATTTTTTAGTTGAAGAGAGTAAGAAACCCAATTTTTATATTAAAATTTTTTAGTTTTCGAGAGCACAAAACAACAACTTTTATATTACCATTAATTAGTTTTGACAGAGTAAGAAACCCAACACTTTTGTATGCATTTTACTTTTTTAAAGAGTAAGAAACCCACTTTTATATTACCATTTTTTTAGTTGAGAGGTAAGAACCCAACTTTTAATTAAATTTTAGTTGAGATGGAAAGAAAACCCAACATATATATCAATTTAGTTTTAGAAGGTAAGAAACTAGGTTTTATCTTACCATATTTTTTGTTTAGAGAGTACGAAACCCCCACTTATATACCATTTTCTTGTTGAAAGTATAGAAATCAAAACATGTAATTATAATTTTTATTTGAGAGGGTAAAACCCAACTTATAAATTAGTTTTCATGAGACGAAGAAACCCAATCTTTTTATTACCCATATTTAGGATTGGATAGGCTAAGAAACCTCGTTCTTATATACAATTTCATATTTCAGATATACGACCCGAACTTTATATTACCATTTTTTAGTTGAAGAGCTAAAAACCTAATTTTATATTACCATTTAGTTTAAAAGTACAGTCAACCAACTTTTATATTTACCCATTTTTATTAATAATAAGACACCCACTTAATTAAAATTTAGGTTTGACAGTGGGGTTAAAACCCAACCTTTATATCATTTCTATCAAGAGGGTTAGAAACCGAACTTTTATATTACCATTTTCTGTTGGAAAGAGTAAGAAACCCCAAAATTTTATATTACCATTTTTAGTTTGAGAGAGTAAGAAACCCAATTTTTATATTCCATAAAAATTTTTCAGTTTGAGAGGGTAAGAAACACAAATTTTATATTACCATTTTTAGTTTGAGAGAATAAGAAACCCAACTTTTATATTTCCATTTTTCAGTTTGAGAGGGTAAGAAACCCAAATTTTATATTACAATTTTTTAGTTTGAGAGGGTAAGAAACCTAGTTTTAATATTACCGTCTTATAGTTTTATATTACCATTTTTCTAAAGAAAGAGTAAGAAACCCAAATTTTATATTACCATTATTTAGTTGATAGAGTAAGAAACCCAACTTTTATATTACCATTTTTTAGTTTGAGAGAGTTAGAAACCCAACTTTTGTATTAACATTTTTTAGTTTGAGAGGGTACGAAACCCAACTTTTATATTACCACTTTTCTATTTGAAAGAGTAAGAAACACAACTTTTATGTTACCATTTTTTAGTTTGAGAGAGATAGAAACCCAACTTTTTTATTAGCATTTTTTAGTTTGAGAGGGCACAAAACCCAACTTTTGTATTACCATTTTTTTTTTTGAAAGAGTAAGAAACCCAACTTTATATTACCATTTTTTAGTTTGAGAGGGTAAGAAACCCAACTTTTATATTAAATTTTTTAGTTTGAGATGGTAAGAAACCTATTTTTTATATTACCAATTTTTAGTTTAAGAGGGTACGAAAACAAACTTTTATATTACCATTTTTCTATTTGAGACGGTAAGGACCCCAACATCTATATTAATATTTTTCAGTTTAAGAGAGTAAGAAACTCAACTTTTATATTACCATATTTTAATTTGAGAGAGAAAGAAACCCAACTTTTATATTACCATTTTTTATTTTGAGAAGGTAAGAAACCCAACTTTTATATTACCATTTGTATTTCGAGAGGGTAAGAAACCCAACTTTTATATTACCATTTTTATATTTGAGAGAGTAAGAAACCCAACTTTTATATTACCATTTTTAGTTTTAAAAGGTAAGAAACCCAACTTTTATATTACCATTTGTATTTCGAGAGGGTTTGGAACCCAACTTTTATATTAACCATTTTTTAATTTGAGAGAGAAAGAAAACCAACTTTCATATTACCATTTTTTAGTTTGAGAGGGTCAGAAAACTATTTTTCATATTACCATTTTTTAGTTTGTGAGGGTAAGAAAACTAATTTTTTATATATTACCATTTTTCTAATTTCATATGGTACGAAACCCAACTTATATATTATCAATTTTTAGTTTTAGAAGGTAAGAAACCCAACTTTTATGTTACCATTTTTTTATTTGAGAGAGTACGAAACCCAACTTTTATTTTACCATTTTTCTGTTTGAAAGAGTAAGAAACCCAAATTTTATATTACCATTTTTTAGTTGAGAGGGTAAGAAACCTAGTTTTTATATTACCATCTTATAGTTTGAGATAGTACAAAACCCAACTTTTATATTACCATTTTTCTAAGGAAAGAGTAAGAAATCCAAATTTTATATTACCATTATTTAGTTTGAGAGGGTAAGAAACCCAACTTTCATATTACCATTTTTTAGTTTGAGAGAGTAAGAAACTCAACTTTTATATTACCATTTTTTAGTTCAAGAGAGTAAGAAGCCCAACTTTTATATTAAAATTTTTTTAGTTTGAGAGAGTAGGACACCCAACTTTTATATTACCATTTTTTAGTTTAAGAAGGTAAGCAACCTAGTTTTCATATTACTATTTTTTATTTTGAGAGAGTAAGAAAGCCAACTTATATATTACCATTTTTTAATCTAAGAGGGTAAGAAACCCAACTTTTATGTTACTATTTTTTATTTGGAACCGTAAGAAACCCAACTTTAATATTACCATTTTTATTTCAAGAGGGTATGAATCGCAACTTTTATTCTACGTTTTTTTAGTGTGATAGGTAAGAGCCGTTTTTTTATATTACCATTTTTTTAGTTTGCGAGGTAAGAAAACTTTTTTTTCTAATTTCAGATGTTACGAAACCAAACTTTTATATTACCATTTTTTAGTTTTAGATGGTAAGAAACCCAACTTTTAAATTACCATTTTTCTGTTTGAGAGAGTAAGTAACTCAAATTTTATATTACCATTATTTAGTTTGAGAGAATAAGAAACCCAATTTTTATATTAACATTTTTTTAGTTTGAGAGGGTAAGAAATCTAGTTTTTATATTACCATTTTTTAGTTTGAGAGAGTAAGAAACACAACTTTTATTTTACCATTTGTATTTCAAGAGTGTAAGAAACCCAATTTTTATATTACCATTTTTTAATTTGAGAGAGTAAGAAACCCAATTTTTATTTTACCATTTTTTAGTTTGAGAGGGTAAGAAACCTATTTTTTATATTACCATTTTTTAGTTTGAGAGGGTAAGAAAACTAGTTTTTATATTACCATGATTCTAATTTCAGATGGTACGAAACCCAACTTTTATATTACCATTTTTTTAGTTTTAGGAGGTAAGAAATCCAACTTTATATTAAAACAATTTTTTTGTTTGAGAGAGTATGAAACCCAACTTTTACATTACCATTTTTCTGTTTGAAAGAGTAGGAAACCCATATTTTATACTACCATTTTTTAGTTTGCGAAGGTAAGGAACCCAACTTTTATATTACCATTTTTCAGTTTGAGAGGGTAAGAAACCTATTTTTTATATTACCATTTTTTTTTTAGTTTGAGAGGGTAAGAAACCTAGTTTTTATAATACCATTTTACAGTTTGAGATGGTACAAAACCCAATTTTTATATTATAATTTTTTAGTTTAAGAGGCTAAGAAACCTAATTTTTATATTACCTTTTTTTATTTTAAGAGAGTGCGCAACCCAACTTTTATATTACCATTTTTTTGAGAGAGTAAGAAACCTAACTTTTATATTACCATCTTTTAGTTTGAGAGAGTTAGAAACCCAACTTTTGTATTAAAATTTTTTAGTTTGAGAGGGCACGAAGCCCAACTTTTATATTACCATTTTTCTGTTTGAAAGAGTAAGAAACCCAACTTTTATATTACAATTTTTTAGTTTGAGAGGGTAAGAAACCCAACTTTTATATTAAATTTTTTTAGTTTGAGTTGGTAAGAAACCTATTTTTCATATTACCATTTTTTAGTTTAAGAGGGTACAAAAACAAACTTTTATATTACCATTTTTCTGTTTGAGAGAGTAAGAAACCAAACTTTTATATTAAAATTTTTCTTGTTTGAGATGGTAAAAAACCCAACTTTTATATTACCATTTTTCAGTTTAAGAGGGTAAGAAACCCAACTTTTTATTACCATTTTTTTAGTTTGAGAGGGTAAGAAACCTAGTTTTTATAATACTGCTTTCTAGTTTGACATGGTACACAACCCAACTTTAATATTACCATTTTTTTTGTTTGAGAGAGCAGGACACCCAACTTTTATATTACCATTTTTTAGTTTAAGAAGGTAAGAAACCTAGTTTTCATATTACCATTTTTTAGTTTGAGAGGGTAAGAAGCCCAACTTTTATATTACCATTTTTCTGATGGAAAGAGTAAGAACCTAATTTTTATATTAAATTTTTTTAGTTTGAGAGGGTAAGAAACCCAACTTTTATATTACCATTTTTTAGTTCGAGAGGGTAAGAATCCTAGTTTTGTATATTACCATTTTGTAGTTTGAAAGAGCAAGAAATCCAACTTTTAAATTACCATTTTCTAGATTGAAAGGGTAAGAAACCTTGTTTTTATATTACCATTTCTTAGTTTGAGAGTGTACAAAACCCAACTTTTATAATACCATTTTTTAGTTTAAAAGAGTATGAAACCCAACTTTTATATTACCATTTTTTTAGTTTAAGAAGGTAAGAAACCCAAATTTTATATAACCATTTTTTAGTTTGAGAGCGTAAGAAACCAAACTTTTATATTTCCATTTTTTAGTTTTAGAGAGCAAGAAATCCAACTTTTATATTACTATTCATTAGTTAGACCGAGTAAGAAACCAAAATTTTATATTGCCATTTTTAAGATTAAGAGAGTAAGAAACCCAACTTTTATATTACCATTTTTATGTTTGAGAGGGTAAGACACCTATATTTTTTATATTACCATTTTTTAGGTTGAGAGGGCAGAAAAACACACTTTTATATTACCATTTTTCTGTTTGAGAAAGTAAGAAATTCGATCTTTATATTACCATTTTTTAGATTGAGAGGGTAAGAAACCCAACTTTCATATTACCATTTTTCAGTTTGAGAGGGTAATAAACTAAACTTTCATATTACCATCTTTTAGTTTGAGAGGGTAAGAAGCCTAGTTTTTATATTACCATTTTTTATTTTGAGATGGTACGAAACTCAACTTTTAAATTACCATTTTTTAGTTTGAGAGAGTAAGAAAACCAACTTTTATTTTACAATTTTTTAGTTTGAGAGAGTAAGAAACCCAAATTTTATATTTCCATTTTTTAGTTTAGAGGGTACGAAACCCAACTTTTATATTACCATTGTTTAGTTTAAGAGGGTAAGAAACTGAACTTTTATATTGACATTTTTCAGTTTGAGATGGTAAGAAACCCAACTTTTACATTACCATTTTTTAGTTTAAGAGAGTAAGAAACCCAACTTTAAATTAGGATTTTTTAGTATAAGAGGGTAAGCAATCTAGATTTCATATTACCATTTTTTAGTTTGAAAGAGTAAGAAACTTATCTTTTATATTACCATTTTTTAATTTGAGAGGGTAAGAAACTTAATTTTTATATTACCATTTTTTAGTTTGAGGGAGTACGAAACCCAAATTTTATTTTACCTCTTTTTAGTTTGAGACAGTAAGAAACCCAACTTTTATATTTTAATTTTTTTTAGTTTGAGAGAGTACGAAACCTAACTTTTATATTACCATTCTTTAGTTAAAGAGGGTAAGAAACCCAACTTTTATATTACAATTTTTTAGTCTGAGAGGGTAAGAAACCCAACATTTATATTACAAAATTTTAGGTTGAGAGAGTAGGACACCAACTTTTATATTACTATTTTTTATTTAAGAGGGTAATAAACCTAGTTTCCATATTACCATTTTTTTAGTTTGAGAGAGTAAGAAGCAACTTTTATATTACCATTTTTCAGTTTAAGAGGGTAAGAAACCTAACTTTTATATTACTATTTTTTATTTTGAAAGAGTAAGAAACTTAGTTTTAAATTACTATTTTTTAGTTTAAGATGGTACGAAATCCAACTTTTATATTACCAATTTTTTAGTTTGAAAGGATAAGAAACCTAGTTTTTATATTTCCATTTATTTAGTTTGAGAGGGTAAGAAACCTAGTTTTCAAATTACTACTTCTTTACTATCAGATGGTACGAAACCACACTTTTATATTACCATTTATTAGTTATAGAAGGTAAGAAACCCAACTTTTATATTACCATTTTTCAGTTTGAGAGAATACGAAACCCAACTTTTATATTACCATTTTTCTGTTGGAAAGAGTAAGAAAGCCAAATTTTATATTACCATTTATTAGTTTGAGACGGTAAGAGACCCAACTTTTATATTGCCATTTTTCAGTTTGTGAGGGTAAGAAACCCAACTTTTACATTACCATTTTTTAGTTTGAGAGGGTAAGAAAACTAGATTTTATATTACCATTTTATAGTTTGAGATAATACGAAACTCAACTTTTATATTAGCATTTTCAAGTTTGAGAGAGTAAGAAACTCAACTTTTATATTACCATTTTTTTTGTTCAAGAGAGTAAGAAGCCCAACTTTTATATTAAAATTTTTTTTTGTTTGAGAGAGAAGGTCACCCAACTTTTATATTACCATTTTTTAGTATAAGAGGGTAAGAAACCTAGTTTTCATATTACCATTTTTTATTTTGAGAGAGTAAGAAACCAAACTTTTATATTACCATTTTTCAATTTGAGAGGGTAAGAAACCCAACTTTTATATTACTATTTTTTTTATTTAAGACAGTAAGAATCTTAGTTTTTATATTGCCATTATTTAGTTTGAGAGGGTAAAAACACCAATTTTTGTATTTTCATTTTTTATTTTGAGAGAGTAAGAAACCTAACATTTATATTACCATTTTTTAGTTTAATAGAATAAGAAACCCAACTTTTGTATTACGATTTTTTATTTTGAGAGAGTAAGAAACCCAACTTTTATGTTACCATTTTTTAGTTTGAGAGGGTAAGAAAACTAGTTTTTATATTACCTTTTTTAGTTTGAGAGAGTAAAAAACCCAAGTTTTATATTACCATTTTTTTATTTTAGAAGGTAAGAAACCCAAATTTCATATTACCATTTTTATTTCGAGAGTGTAAGAAACACAACTTTTATATTACCATTTTTTAATTTGAGAGAGTAAAAAATTTCATATTACCATTTTTATTTCGAGAGTGTAAGAAACACAACTTTTATATTACCATTTTTTAATTTGAGAGAGTAAAAACCTATTTTTAATATTACCATTTTTTAGTTTGAGAGGGTAAGAAAACTAGTTTTTATACTACCATTTTTCTAATTTCAGATGGTATGAAACCCAACTTTTATATTACCATTTTTTAGTTTTAGAAGGTAAGAAACCCAACTTTATATTACCATTTTTTTGTTTGTTGAGAGTACAAAACCCAAACTTTTATATTATCCATTTTTTGTTTGAGAGAGTACAAAACCCAACTTTTATATTATCATTTTTCTGTTTGAAAGAGTAAGAAACCCAAATTTTATATTACCATTTTTTTTTTGTAAGAAACCCAACTTTTATATTACCATTTTTCAGTTTGATAGGGTGAGAAACCCAACTTTTATATTTCCATTTTTAAGTTTGAGAGGATAAGAAACCTAGTTTTTATATCACCATTTTATAGTTTGAGATAATACGAAACCAAACTTTTATATTACTATTTTTTAGTTTAAGAGGCTAAGAAACCAAATTTTTATATTACCATTTTTTAGTTTGAGAGAGGATGAAACCCAACTTTTATATTACCATTTTTTAGTTTAAGAGGGTAAGAAACCCAAATTTTATATTACCATGTTATAGTTTGAGAGAGTAAGAAACCCAACCTTTATATTTCCATTTTTTAGTTTTAGAGAGCAAGAAACTCAACTTTATATTAACATTTATTAGTTTGAGAGATTAAGAAACTCAAATTTTATATTACCATTTTTAAGATTGAGGAAGTAAAAACCTAACTTTTATATTACCATTTTAATGTTAGATAGGGTAAGAAACCTATTTTTTATATTACCATTTTTTAGTTTGAGAGGGTACGAAACAAACTTTTATATTACCATTTTTTAGTTAGAGAGGGTAAGAAACCCAACTTTTATATTACCATCTTTCAGTTTAAGAGGGTAAGAATCCTAGTTTTTATATTACTAATTTTTAGTTTGAGATGGTACGAAACTCAACTTTTATATTACCATTTTTTAGTTTGAGAAAGTAAGAAACCCAACTTTTATATTACCATTTTTTAGTTTGAGAGAATAAGAAACCCAACTTTTATATTTCCATTTTTTAGTTTAAGAGTGTACGAAACCCAACTTTTATATTACCATTTTTTAGTTTGAGAGGGTAAGAAACCCAACTTTTATATTACTATTTTTCAGTTTAAGAGGGTAAGAAACCCAACTTTTATATTACCTTTTTTTACTTAGAGAGAGTAAGAAACCGAACTTTTTTATTACTATTTTTAAGTATAAGAGGGTAAGAAACCAAGTTTTCATATTACCATTTTTTAGTTTGATAGAGTAAGAAACCCTACTTTTATATTACTATTTTTTAATTTTAGAGGGTGAGAAACCCAACTTTTACATTACCATTTTTTATTTGAGCGGGTAAGAAACCTAGTTTTTATATTGCCCTTTTTTTAGTTTGAAAGCGTGAGAAACCCAACTTGTATACATAGTAATAGCCTTGAGGCTAGCGTGTTTCGGAGCTACCTGACCCTAACCAACCTTGTGACCCAAAAAGCAAACCTTAGCCTTACCAAATTCACACTTGTCTAAATTAATCACTAAACCAGCAGACCTAAGGGCTTCGAATACCTTAGGCAATCTTACCAAATATGTACGCCAGTCATCACTGTATACCACCAAATCATCAATATAAATTCCAGTTCCTTCTAAACCACAATTGACCCTTTTCATAAGTCTCTGAAACGTGCAAGCTACATTTTTCATCCCAAATGGCATAACCTTACACCTGTATAAGCCAAAGGGAGTTACAAATGCAGAGATTTCACGGGCTCAATCAGATAATGGAACCTACCAATAACCCTTCAATAAATCCAACTTTGTTATAAACTTGGCAGACTCTATCTGGTCGAGGCAATCGTCTATAGGAGGCAATGGAAAAGAGTCATTCTTTGTGTGAGCATTTACCTTCCGATAGTCCGCGCACATGCGGAACTTACCGTCAGCCTTTTTAACAAGAACTACAGGAGAACTCCATGGACTAACTGAAGACTGAATGAGGTCGTGCTTCAACATATACTTAATCTCCTTATTGACTATATCCCTCTTCACGGGATTCAATCGATAAGGACTTTGTTTAACAGGAGAAGCACTTCCCACAACCACATCATGCTGGAGAAAATTAGTTCGACCAGGAGAATCCTGAAATAAATCTGTAAAGGAATAAATTAAATTAGTTATATCCTTTCTTTGATTAATATCCAAATGTTCCAGACCTTTCTGCAAAGCTTCTCAATTTTGTACATTAGCAAAAAGGGCATCTGCAGTTACCTGACACAATAAGTTATCCGAACCCTCAGCCTCAGAAGGAAACTCCACTGTTACAGACACTAGCTCATAAACAATGGTTGAAGGATCAGTGCTCTTACAGTGAAATGGTTTTAACCTATAAATATGAAAAATTTTACACTTTCTACTTGAACGGAGAGTTTCAATTTCGTAATTGACCTCAGATAATTTCCTTAATACCTTCCATGGACCCTTATACCTTGGCTCAAGAAAATTATCCGGGTCCACATTCAAAACCAAAACAAATTCTCCAGGTTCAAAAGAATGCGATTTAGTTTTTTTTTGTCGAAATTAGATTTCATAACAGCCTGTGAATAACATAGATTTTCCCATGCAAACTTCCAAGCACTAAACAACCTCTTTTTCAAATCCTCCGCAAACGCTCCAATTTTAACATCTCCCCTTCGGCCAGACTCTAGCATCTCACTAAAAATTTCCAGTGGACCACGTACTTCATGTCCGAATACCAGTTCGAAGGGAACTACACCTGTGGAAGGATTAGGATGATTTCTAAGTGCAAAGAGGGCAAATAGAAGGGCTTTATCCCATTCACTACCGTGTTAGTAACAATGTTTCTTCAAAATTGATTTAAGAGTTTGGTAAAACCTTTCCACTACACCTTGACTCTCAGGATGATAAGGTACGCTGGTAATGTGCTGAATGGCCAGTTCATCACACCAACCTTCGTACCACAATCGGTCTGAGTAACACGATGGAGACCATACCTGGAAAAGAACTCTATTAATTTTTCAAAGACTTTTTTGGATGTTATACGTCTCATAGGTAAAGCTTCGGGAAATCTAGAGGCTCTATCCATAATTGTTAAAAGATAAACAAAACCTGACTTGGTTTTAGGCAATGGACCAACCACATCAATAACCAACTCTGCAAACGGCTCGCCAATTGCAAGGATAGGATTCAATGGGGACTTTGGAATAACTTGATTGGGTTTTCCCATAACCTGGCAAACTTCACATTCCTTAACAAATTGCTTTACTGATGATTTCAATCCAGGCCACCAAAAATACTTTGCCAACTTTCGGAAAGTTTTCCATACACCGAAATGACCTGAAAAGATATTATCGTGAGTGAGACTCATCACTGACTCACGAAATTGAGACGGGACTACGATTTGCTCGATCCGAGACATCCTGCTCAGATCATCAGTAGATGGGCGACTAATCCTGTATAATAAACCCTTGATTAAGCCAAAAACGAGGTTTAGTCAAATCATTAACATCACCTAAATCAAAGTCAAATTCTTTTTTCTGGCTTCAATAAAAGCCCATCTGTCCCAATCAGGTTTTAAAACATTATCAATATCACTACTACTGCTACTACTATCATTATTATTACTACTACTACTAACAATAAAGAGTCAAAAAGATGGACTGTCCCCCTCAGTTATGGCTGTTAACCACCATCATTACCATTGTTGTGTTCTGAGCTCCAATTGGTCGCCTGAGACATCACGCCACTCACCGGCTCCCTCCGGCGACCAATGGGAGCTAAGGATGTTACGCAGAACTGGATTCATCGGTTATTTGTTCTGAAAATGGAGCCCCCAGAGCCATCTATCAGCGCTTCTGTCGAAAGAGTGACTCAAGCGTGAAGCTATTCTGCTTTTCAAAGCAAAGCCAGATAAAAATTCCCAGATACATAATTGCGGACTGCGATTAAAAACATATCATATTGTTTAAATATAAATGTTTGAATGAGACGTTAAGTGAAACTGTCTTCTTCAGTGCAGCACTGATCAGTAAACACTTGATTAGAATTTTAAAAATAAGTTTTTTTCTTTTTTTTTCTTTTTTTACACTCGACAGCCACTGAAAAGCCAAGAATAATGCCAACTTTTAAGATCTTCAAATATAGAACTTTCAGGCAATAGGTCAAAAAATGCTTTAGTTATCGAACGGGAAATCCTGCATTAAAGACAAATCATTTCTCCTCTGATGCAGTAAGAGAATCTGTCATTATTATGATACAATGATTCATAACAGATTGTTGTCATATTGGTCATTCAACATCCTCCTCCAGGGCCAAGAGACCATTCCCCCCCACCTCCCCTGTTACCAGAAATGATGTCGAGAATTTGTTCAAAACATCCCATTAATTTTTTTTTTTTTTTTTTTTTTACATTGTTTCCTGCTTTAGATTTGGATTAAGAGCGATGTTGCTATTTTATTTCATTTTTGCTTCATATATTTATTTATTCTGTATTTATCTATCTATCCTCTTGCTATAAAGATAAGATAGTTTCTTATTTGATGACAAGAGTTTATATAATAGAGTATATCTCAGAAGAGAGAGAGAGAGAGAGAGAGAGAGAGAGAGAGAGAGAGAGAGAGAGAGAGAGTATAAAAGTACTGATTTGGACGGAAATGTCTTCAGATGATCGAGAGGAGAAAAGTGTCTATGATTGAATAATTCCAAAAGTAATTCCAATAGAGACGCACTGGCCCAGCTCACGAACTCACCTAGGTTGGTCAGAACGAGTCCAGAGGTCCATACTATGCTTCTTCCTAATAGTGTTTAACACCATAATATTCTTTGGAAACTTGAAATTCAAGACAATGGCTCCTGTGGGGGGCTTGTTCCATACAAATAGGGTTCTTCATCTTCTTAATAATAATAATAATAATAATAATAATAATAATAATAATAATAATAATAATAATAATAATAATATACTTAGGAAGCAGACCCTCTCTCAAGCATACTTTATTAAAAGTAATGGCTACTTCAGCAGCGTTACACTGGTAGAGATTCTGCTCTATTTTGCGAATAGCAGCTTTTTCTTTGCTAATTAAACAGGCTAGTAGAGCGCCTATAGAGGTCATGGTCAAATACAGGGTCAAGAAAGGTGTATATATTTGAATTTTACAGATAAACTATGATACCATAGTCATCAAAGTCATTAACGAATTTTCTTTCTCTCTCTCTCTCTCTCTCTCTCTCTCTTTCTTAAACAAGCTTTCGTCTGGAGCTGCCAGACATCCTCGGGCTGGGAAGCTGAGGGTGGACTGATCTAGGTGTGGTGTCCGTCCTCCTTATATCTGTGGTTGACAGCAGGGGGTCTGCCCCATGCTTGTCCCCTATTGGCTGGTGGCGGTGAGTCTTCGTTTTCATTGGTTGCCTGAGCCAGGTCTCAAGCCACTTTCTTCGAGTCGATGGTTGCGATGCTGGAGATCCTGCAGCCGTCTGGACCTCCTGAGCGGCGCTGTAACGTTGATGGGCATTGCGCTATGCTGTGGGACGTCATGGCTAACTTGATTATGGTTGGCTGCAAGAGTACCTCGTTCAGGGGCTTTGTCTTCCGTGGAGTTTTCGTGATCGGTGGTGTCATTGTTGGTGGCAGGTCTTCTCATACTCGTAGGGAGGAGAAATTCTTCCTGAGTCGTATTCAGCGTAGGTTTTATTTGCTGGATGAGGAGCGCCTCCAGCAGGCGCAACCAAGGGGCATCAGGGGCCTTCCCAATGATTTTCGTGTTCTGTATGATGACATTCCGGGGGGTGGCCTCCTGATGTTTGGTGCGGGCGTGATTCTTGATAGCCACTTCTTGGGCGTGGCATGAGAGTCTCTTCGACAGGTGCATGGTAGTCATACCTACGTAGGCGCCGCTGCATTCACGGACTGGGCATGTATACTGGTACACTACATGCGTCTAATTCAGGGGTTCTTTTACCTGTGGAGAGGGGTTATTTTTCATAATTAGGTCACGCGTCCTCCGATTCTGGTAATATGTGATTAACGATATTCTTGGTGTCGTCGGTCGGTGATACATTTTCAGAGATAATTTTCTTAATGGAGTCCTCTTCTTTATGGTAATGGGAACTCATGAATGCTTTCTAGTACAGCTTGATAATATCCTGGGGGCGGGGCTGTGGGCTCTCCCTACCGTACCAGTTCTCCAGGGCTGTATGGACTTCCTTGCTGATTAATTTATTTGAGTACCCGTTATTCACAAGTACTTGGGAGGCGCAGTCAAGTTCCTGGTGAGTGTCCTGCCAGGTCGAGCAGTGGGAGAGGGCCCTCCTGACAAAGTCCCTGATGGTGGTGCTTTTGAATCTAGTGGGGCACTCGCTGTCTCCGTTGAGGCAAAGTCCTAGATTGGTCTTTTTTGTGTAGACTTAAGTACGGAGACCGTCTTCTGTCTTGCTTACAAGGACGTTGAGGAAGGGGAGCCGATCGTCGGAGCTGTGTTCAACTGTGTAACTCAGCACACTGCACTGCTGAAATGCTTGACGGAGGACTTCTACCTCATCCTTGGCGTCGATTTGCACAAAGATGTCGTCAATATACCATCCATATCTGCGGGGTTGCTGCATCCTGGCGAAGACCCGTTCCTCCATGGTGCCCACATAAAAGTTAGCGAAGAGGACCCAAAGTGGGCAGCCTATCACCACGCCGTCCTTCTGGTGGAACATCTGGCCACGGTGTGTGGAGAAAGGAGCCTTCTTCATGCAGATCTCCAGCAGCGTATGGAGCAAGGCTTCCGGTATGTTGAGGGGCACTGTCAATTGATTCCTGTAGACATGATCAAGGATTATATCTATGGTTTCGTCGACAGGCACGTTCCTAAATAGGGCATTAATCCCGGTACCAGGGGCGTCCTTGATGGCTTCTAAGAATTCTGCTAAAGACTGCAGGCTGTACCGACTCGTGACGTAAGGGGTCAAAATTTGGTTGAGGCTTTTAGCCAAGGTGTATGTAGGGGCGGCCGTCTGGCTGATGATCGGCTGGAGGGGGTTTCCTTGTTTGTGGGTTTTTACATTACCATATAAATAACCCAGGCTGTAGTCTCCTTGTATGGGCGGGAGGTGCACAGCGTTTGTCGCAGCATTCACTGCGCTGATGACTCCGTTAGCCTCCCATTTGATGTCATCTGTTGGGTTTCTTGTCAGGCGCTCGAACTTGCTCTCGTCGGACAAAATGGCCTCCAGCTTCTCGTGGTATTCAGCAGTGTCAATCAAGACGAAGGCTGCCGTCTTGTCCGCGCATCGCACCGTGATGTTCTCTTTCTCCTTCAGTTCCTTCACCGCTTTCTTCATATATATATGTGTGTGTGTATGTGTATAACACAAATTCAGCATAATTCTTTATTCCCAACATTTCATACTAATTTTTTTACATTATTAAGGAATCTGTTAAATTTTTTTATTTTTTTCTATCTATCTAATATATATATATATATATATATATATATATATATATATATATATATATATATATATATATATATATATATATATATATATATATATATACCCATAATAAACATTCATGACATAAAAATATGTGCATCGGTATAATCAAGGCTTTAACTCTAATGAATATCCAGGAGAAACTCTCAATTTTTATTTGTAACACAGCGTAACTATAACCAGTTACCTATTCAAACCAATCTGAAGGCAATTGGCAGCTTCTCATTGAATGAAAAAGTTGAAAATTGCATGACAAACGTATTTCTGCAACCATGCCGAAATTTAAGTTCCATGGTGGCCATCTCTTCTTCACCTTCGTAATACAAGTACTATATTGCTGATACCCTGAGTCCAAATGTGGATTACGAAGAAAGTAACCAACCACAAGTATAACAGTCGCTTTACCATAAATCATAGTGTCTAATTTCTTACTATTCCACCATGCATTCAGATATCTCTCACTCTAATAACCATTTAAAGTAGGTACCACTACCACACAGAGAGAGAGAGAGAGAAAGAGAGAGAGAGAGAGAGAGAGAGAGAGAGAGAGAGAGAAATGAGCGGATCAATACATAAATAAATCAGCAACTGCAGCTAACTACTGACTGGATCGTTAGATGTATGCAACAATGTATATTATTAGATTGATAGATAGATAGAAATAAATACAAAATAAGTTTAAACTGAAGCAACTTTCAGAGAGAGAGAAGGGAAGGTGAGGAAAGGAAGACGGAGGTGGTGTCGGTGGAGGGGGGAGACGGAGCTTTTTATTGTTGTGTTCGTATCCATTTCTGGATAATCGAGCTTTGCCTCTTTGTACAAGGACAAGTGTCTTTATTCTTTACAATTAGTGATTCATGATACTCTTATAAATTACGGCACTGGGTGTAATACACTATAGCAAAGTCTCGTACTGATACGAGTGTTCATTATAGAATTATTGCCAAAAAACGTGCTTGCACTATCTGTGAAACCCACAGTAGTCTCTTAGAAGCATCTGTATTTGATCTGTCAACAACAAATCTTGAACATTTTAACTTTAGTTCATTATGCTTGAATAATATTGTGTATGTATATTTTCAAAGGATATCCAGAAAAATAACTATTAAAAGAATGTGTATATTTGTTTGCTGCACGTATTTGGTCAGAGTATAACATGGCGAAACCTTATGTCTACGAACAGTGACATAGGGGTTGTCAGAACTGCCAATCTATATTGAGCTTTGAAAGCAGACGAATTAAAGGTTGTTTATTATTTCAAGTCGTCTGCAGTAAGTTCGAAAACCATAATTTAAGTCAGTCAATTTTTATTTGATCATTTTATGTTCAGAACTGCAGAGTTCTTGTCCAAAATACGATGTTTTATTTCAATTCGTTGGTATGCCTGGATCTTCATATCGTCTATGATGGGCGGTGGCATTTTCGCTCTGGAGGAGAACTGTAAGGAAGTTGATTTTCATTGTCTTCCCTTGCGTCAAATTGCGGGTAATTTTTCCTATTCCTGAAATACTAATTTCCAATAGAAGTTGAATCTAGATACCCCAATAGACTCATCAATATAGATTGTGAGAAAAAGATGGGAATAATAACAATCTGACGACTTTCCTCCCCATTTGTGAAAAAGCTGATGTTCTCACGACTTTCTTATTTATAGTCTCAAAAATCCTCTGAATTATTGTTCTGTGGAGACAGAGAAGGGCCTCAAGGTGGCCATGTGGCCGCCTTAGACTATACGGAGAATTGAAGAGAAAACAAAATTACGATTTTGTTAACAATTTATATACTTCACTTGATAACGAATGAAAAAAGTCCAAATTATCGTCTCCTTTGACGGGAGGCTAAAATTGAACTCATACTGAGATGTAATATAGCCATTGAACACTTGATAACTTCCTATAAACACATGACAATTACAGTTTAGTTTCATTCATATGAAACTGAATTAGGACTATACACAATTGCTATATTTGTAGCCATTTCATTTACAGAAGTCTGTGAAAGAATATGTAGGGGCAATTAGATAGGAAAATCCACTGGTAGAAATAAGTAGAGTGAGGGTAGAGTTATGGTAGATGGAAAGCCAGAAGGAAGTAGAAGTGCGGTAGAAACAGACTGCAGCAATAGCAATTTGGAAAAATTAGACAAAACAACCCGTACTTTGCCAAAGCAGTGGAAAATCTGAACTTTGACACCGTCAGTGGGTGGTTACGATAGATTAGGATAACCAATAAGACTAATCAAGGGGTGGCACCGGAAGCTGGAAAAGCCACTCAAGTAGAAGTAGGACGTGTCTTAGCTAAAGTGAAGGAGGAGCAAAATTGTAGAAGTTAGGTTGAGACTTTACTTGAGGTCTCAGATAAGTTTAGTTAAGAATCAAGCCTTATGCGGGGCAGCTGTGTCGGTGAATTTCTGTTCCCTGTGTAGTGTTGTGTAATTAGATAAACTGTTAAACTAGTACTCCTAATAATAAGTAAGATAAACTAAGCAGTGTTTAACTTGCCCAGAGTCCTAGGTCGTACTCAAGCCTTTGTAATCCTGAGAGACTGGAGAATGAAAAGAAATTAATCTACAATGTTCCTAAGAAAAGAAAAACTCAACCAACAATTAGAGGAAGGTTATCCTATATAACACTTTACTACTCAAGTGAAACCAAGCTACCGAAGAAAGACTGACTAATCATAAAGAGAAGAGAAGAGAGAAAGAGGAAGAATAAAAAAAAACATACGTAAACATGCGTAACAAATTGGTGCTCAGCGATTGTGGATTCTAAGTGCAAAACACCGATAGAGAAAAACACACACAGTGGAAAATTAAACAGAGAAGAAAAAGAAAGTACCGACCAACCATTAGAAAAAGAGTGCTAATCCTTAAGAGCTAGAAACATAAATAAAACCAACAAATAACATAAAGAAACCCAGGCATGAACTCTACAATTAAAAAGAAGAAATTTCCGAGTTCAATAACTTGAAGGACGAAGAAAAGTAAAAGGCGACGAAGAACAACGAAACACATCTCCGAGACTGGGTAAACATCGGCGATTAGACACAACGAAACTTCAAAACCGCTGAGAGGGTGAACAAAGCTAGAGCGACGAAATGCAGTGAATTTCTAAGAAGAATATTGAACCAGGATTGCCGCATTCCTAAGACATATCAACTCGATAACGCATTGCAATGAGAAACGCAAGAACGCATAGGAGCGGATGAAGAGGATTTCAAATTCAGCGCAGCGAAACTTCATGGAAGGGAGATTGACGGATTTCTACAATCAACCTATGAGTGCTAAACTACAATAAATATTGAGATAGCGCCCAATTCTCCATACATCGCTACGATTTCTCCAAATGACGGACAACGCTGAAGTGGCGGCGCTAAGCAACAGCAGTGCAGTAGACGTCAACGGCAGTGAGAACTTCAACAACAGCGCAAGGACGACAACGCAGAAGTGTGCGGCGCAACCAGAACCAGAAAAAAGAAGAAAAGTTTAAAGTATCCTAATAGATTAACGTCTGATAATAAATCAAAATAGAAATTTTTTACACGCACTGCAATGAAATAATAATGCTTTTATAAAAATAATTCATAACAATCAGCTTTGAGATCAATTTTTTTTGCCGTAAATTTGTAAGATAAAATAATTTTCTTCCTTATTGTTGTGTGATAAATCTAGAACCATAAAGACATTGTCATTCAGTTCACAAAGTGCAGTGGTGTGAATAAGGAATAACGGCATGTACTAATGTTAATGTTTTTCCAGATTGAAGGAAGGAAACACTAGGAAATAAGAAAATTAGATAGGCAAGATAGGGACCACAGGCCTCTGTCAACATGAAGATAATGTAAGTACAACAATGCATCTATTTTTTTAAATTGTATCCAGTCAAGTTGTAGTATGAACAAAAATTTTCAAAATTATCACCAGGATGCAAAGAAGCAGAACCCCCAACTCGAACCATTATAGCCTACATCCAACCCCTGACAGACGATCGAGACTAAATAATCAGACAAATTTTCCCCCACGACGATTGCATAGAGAAAGTCTACCCAGAGTATTGCTATCGACAGTAGCAAATAGACCCACGACTAGTGTGATTGTTGCTAACAATAATAACATTACTAACCCATTGCAAGTACATACTAGGTATTCTAGAATGGCACAGGCCGCTGTAATAACACAGGCTACACGCTTTTGCGGTAATGTAGAAAAGGGTCATCCTGAAAAGAATAAATTAGAAGCATATTCGGTATCTCAGTGCTTAGCAGACACCGAAAGTCGGATTTCATCCAGTGGAATTACCGCAAGAAAATAGATGAGGCGTTACTCTATGTTACTTCAGAGAAAGGGATGCACATCGGACACTGAATTCATTCAAGTTTCAGGAAATTAAAACATTTGGTGAATTCAAGAACGTGTATTTTGAAATTTGGGAACCGATTAATCAACAAGATCGATGGTACAATCTCAGTAAGATTTTACACCAGAAATATCATGGTAACAGTATCGCAAACCTCTATACTGATGTAGAAAATGCCATCCATAACTTAACTATTGATTTAAAGAGAACAGGAATAGTTATTGGCGATTGCGATGCTTTTAATGGTGATATTAGAGATTTAGTAAGTTTGAGAGAGATTTTAAACTACATAGTCCATGACGCTATCGGGGAGGAAGATAAACGGGTTTTTAAGAAACAGGAACCTGATCCTAAGCAGGATAGTCTAGCAGCTTTAAGATTCATGCAAAAAGAATTGTGCAAAAGAGGACTGCATCTGGCGAAAAATTTACAGGTTTTGTGAATAATGGAAACCCTGGTAGAAATAAGAATAATTTTCAGAGAAGGACAGATAGTGTTCAAGACAGGTCTACAAATTTCAACACTAGACAACAGGGGAAACAAGATCCTAGTAATAATCCTAAGAACAGTAATGGGAAATTTTTCCAAGCAAACAGAATTAATAGATATAGGCCTCAACAGCATAGGAGAAATCCAAACACTGGTAATCAAAACCAAAGTTCGTTCAGCCCAACCCATAACCAAAGTCCAGGAGATCATAGAACACAAAATAATAAACAGGAACAAAATTGTGCCAATTGTGGTTATTCCAACCACACAACTCAAAATTGTAGGCGACCAAGGTATTGTTCCCATTGTAATAGGACAGGTCACCTAACACAAAATTGTTGGTTTAAAATTAACAATACCAACCATAATGCTCAAAGTAGTACACCCCAAAATAATAATCAGACAGTGACAATTACTGAAGGGGGTAGTACAAAGGAGAACTTCCTAACCAGTAGCAAATGAGAATGAAATAGTTACTGTAGGTCAGGAAGAAAACTTCAAGTTGCCTTTTGAAGGAAATAAAGAGATAGTATTCTCAGTGAAGGATAAAGAAATATGCCAAGAAGATTTACCTATCATCCAAACAAGAATTAATGATAAACAATGCTCAATACTTTTAGATACGGTCAGCACAGTATACATTATAGATAAACAAACATTAACAAAACATTTAGGCTTTGCAGATACAGAAATACAAGGTCCTGGTAGAATTATAAAAGGAATAGCAGGAAAACAGATTAATGCTTTGGGTAATGTCACACTGGACATAGAGATTTTAGACAAAACTTTTAAGGAAGTGTTTGTAGTATTAGAAGAAAGATTTTATCCTACTCAAGCTCTGTTTTTATATAAAGCTATGCGGAGATGTAGAATAATGTTAGATTGTGGAGAAAATAGAATCAATTTGCAATGGAGAAATAGAGAAAATGTTTGTTTTCAGCTAGAAGAAGGAAAGTCTTGCATAAACCTGATCAATTTATCTGACGCAACATCTTCTAGAGAAGCGAACATCCAAGAGACTAAGATGAATAATAATGCTAGCCCGAGTAGCACAGATTTAGTGGATAATAGTGAAATAAGTAGAAGAAATAATAGTTTAGAAGAAATGTTCTTAGCCAGGAAGGATTCTATGATAGATTGTGCACAAATAAATAATATTAACAATGCAAGCCTTGATACTCAGACCTCTGAGCAGAGTATTGACTCTGAACAAATTATCACAGCTGAACAATTCATTGCCGCAGAACTTATTAATGAAAGTGAACAAAGTTATGAAGATGAATCACAGATTGATTATGCGCATTCAACAATAGATGAAGATGAATCAGAAATTTATTGTACATATCTTATAATGGATAAAAGTAAGGAAGAAAAATATATCAATGAAGTCCTGTTATTAGGGACAATAAATAACAGTGAATTAAACTCAACAATACCTATGGATAAAGGTTCAGATGAAACAGATGTCTGTTATTTCTCAGAGATACACGATGATGAAGAAATATGTTTAATTAGTACTGCATATGACCATACTGTCAGATTTGTGCTTAATAGAGAAGTAGTTTTTACCCGCAATGTCTAACCAAGGTTTGTCTTATAGCTAAAACAGACGAAGACTTGCATGAAAAAGATGTAATGCTAACTAATGAAGACTTACCTGACTTTGTTAGTATGGACAATTCCCTAGTTCACGTGAAGGGTAATAACTGTGAGACGTACGTCCAGAATTACTCAGACAAAAGACTAATATTCTATACCAGACTAAGGTCTGGTATAGAATTTTGTATGGGAATTGTAGTGAACAATCCTTTACTAACACTAGTTAAAAAAACCAGTCTTCTCTTGCACAGAACAAAGTTCAATTTTAAATAAAGGAGTAAATAATACAGACTTTCCTCAGAATAGAGTTAAATTATTACAAATATTGGAGAGGAATAGAGATGTCATTGCTTTAAAAGGAGATAAGTTATGAAGAACAGATACCTTGCAGCATAAGATTTTAATATAAGATGGAACCAAACCATTCTATATCCCTAACTATAAGTTGCCAATAAGTCAACGACCGATTGTAGATTAGTTAATTAACGAAATGAAGAAGGATGGAGTAGTAGTACCTTCTAAATCACCATATAATTCACCTCTCTTGTTAGTTCCAAAGAAAGATGGCAGTTGGAGAATGGTAACAGATTATTGGAAATTAAATTCACACACCATCCCAGATAGGATGCCAATGCCTGTCATACATGATATGTTAGCTTTTGTAACTCACCAATCAGGCATCGTGTTGTAGACTAGAGGCTGATTTAGATTCCAAGGATCGGAATTTGCAGTCGACAGGAATCTGTACAGCCAGAATTCAGTTACATACCAAGAATTAACGTTATTGTACATGCATCATGTGGGTGTTAGTGCCGTCAGTACGCCTCACAGGGTGTACTCTAGGCATTACTAAACGTTTTTTGCATCGTCCATCCCATGGCTCGTAAATGCAACCCTCTTTCATTCCTTTTACTACACCTCCATTCATGTTATCTTTCTTCCATCTTACTTTCCTTAAACCTCTCCTAACACGTGATTCGTAGTGGAACTGCTTCGAGGGTTTCCTCCTGTTACACCCTTCAGATCTACTTACTACTCTCAACTTCCTTTCTGGAGTTGAATGACATCATAGGTCCCAGTGCTTGGCCTATGGTCTAAACCCTTTGTTCCGTTCCATTCCATTCCTATAGGACGTGCACAATCTTATTTTGTAAATTAAGAGAAATCACTACATTCTCTATGGAAGAAGACATCAGAGCAGTTCATCATCACCCAGATTATATTCGCTTTTTGCAGACTCCCTGAAACTGCAATACTTCTGCAGTCTCCGGTTTAGAGTTTTTATATACAATTTCTGTAGATATAAACAGGCATTTGGGTCTTGGTGTGAACGCTGTCTTCCTGAGTGCTTAGAAGGTCAATCATCATATTATGTAGGCAATAGATCTAGTCTAATGATTGAGCCTCTTTTGGAGGGGACCCCATATAGAGGGGCCTTCGTGTGTGTGGTTCATCCTTTTGCAGAAGGAATAATGTTGGTTTCAAGAGGCATTCAGCTTGGGAAAGGAAGACTACTTACTACTGTGCTCTCAGGTTTCACTCACTTCTAGTCGCCTTTGTAGCCTGCATTACTATCATGGAATCCTTACAGAGTGATCTTTGTGGATACTTCGGAATACGTGCTGGGAGCGTTCTTATGCTGTCTATTCGGTTTAAGTCAACACACATTCATACATATATAAATAAAAGAGTGTGAGTGAATGTGTTGGCTAACCATAGTATACTATCATCCACCTTGGCCTTTGGATAAGCAGTCAACTTTGACCTCTAATCGAGGTCAAAGTTGACTGCTTATCCATCAAAATACTAAATATTTCGGAGCACATTCCAATTGACGTACAGAGTTTGTGTTCCCGAAACATTATTAAGCCATAAGCGTTCAAATAAAAGACTCTCTCTCTCTCTCTCCAATGGTAGCTGAAAAGTTTGGCCGTGACCACATGAGGAGGTTACTGCAGTTCCTTTTCAAATGCACGGCGGCTGACTTGGAACATAAAATGTTACATTTAACCCCATCACTTTGTTTTCCTTCCATTCTACAGTACTACACTCTTTCAGTCTAAGTAGGTTAATGATATCCTTATTATAGTGTATGCAACATTTGTATGCAGTATATATCAGCGTTATTCTCTCTAGAAGCGTTTGATTTCAGTTGGACAGTTATAGGTGGAACTGTTGAAAAAAAAGTCAATTTATTGCATTATGTTTTTTCTTTATTGCATCTTGATTCACTCAAGTTATATGCTGGCATAGCAATTCCACTGCATATAATACACACACACACACACACACACACACACACACACACACACACCACACACACATATATATTTTATATATATATATATATATATATATATATATATATATATATAGATATATATATATATATATATATATATATATATGATATGTATTATATATATATATATATATATATATATATTATTATATTATATATATATATATAATGTATATATATACTATATATATATATAATATATATATATTATATATATAATATATATATGTATATAATATATATAATGTATATAATATATATTATATATATATATATATATATATATATAAACATGCACACACTATTTAGTACTAGATATATATTCTATATATTCAGACGGTTGAATCTAACCACTCATAAACCCAGCAGTCACCTGCGTTCGAATCCTTGCAAGAGATCAATGATTGTTGTATTTTCATCCATGAATTCGTAATCAAGAAGTCATTTCGTGATTCATGATGGAAATGATTGAATTCTTTTATTTGAATCAAATTTAGATGTTAAACATTTTTGAATATAATGATTTTTTCTGTTTACCATAGGTTTTGGAGGTAGCGCTTCGTACTACGCTATGCTATGAACATCGACCTAGTTCGTATCTCTCTCTCTCTCTCTCTCTCTCTCTCTCTCTCTCTCTCTCTCTCTCTCTCTCTCAAATCTAAATCTGTATGACTCTCTCTCTCTCTCTCTTTAGTCTCTCGTTTTCCAACATGTGATTCATAGAGAGAGAGAAAAGAGAAAAGGAAAGGGAAAGAGAGAGTTGGGGAAGAAACCACTTATAAAATCATTCAAATGGACAAAAAAGAAGCCACAAAAGATCAAGATCAGAGGTGTCATAAAGGCGTAACCAAACAGACTCTAAAGGGCATAAAGCGGTCTTATTGCCTGTATGAATAAGGGCGAGAACAGAATGAAGCCGCTGAGACCTACTGGTCTTTATGGCGACCTTCACAATCTTAGCGGTTCAACGCTTTTACTTTTCATATAGTCAACTGAATGCTTTTACTTTTTAATACTTAATATCTCGTTGATTTCCGGTTTTATACTTTATATAAATATACTTTAAAAGAAAGGACAATGAATGATGATTGTGATAACATATCTAATAATATAAAGTCGAATTAACAACAATTCATTAATGCAGAAACCAGACATAAGTATGCACTTTTTTAAGCAGTTGACTGAGTCACTTTGATGGTGACCTTTGTACTTTTCATACTTAATATCCATTTCCTGCGATGTATGTACTACTTTCTTTAAGTATATACTTTAGAAGAAAGTGCATTAATTGATGATTGCAATGGCACCTATTATTAAAGTGTAAGAAAGTAAAGCACGGTACACCCTATGCCATCACGTATCAGCTATGTGATGCAGTAGAGGTATTGAAAAAAATTAATAGTGGCCAAACTATACTGCAACACTGCTCACTTGTTCTCGCAGTTCAGCTTTCAACGGCAGGATGCCTGCCGATGATGTACTTTGCTGGGAGAGACTACCGTTGGGTGTAGTTGCTCTGTGTGCTGCAAAAAAGAAACTTTTGAGGAAGAAACGTAGAACCTTGTGGTGTAAGCAATAGCTTTCTCGGCGACCCCTGAAGGGAAGCTTCAATGAAATATTTTTGGAGCTACTAGTCGAAAATCCAACAGACTTTGAAAATTACACAAGAATGCCAATCCTGTCATTTTATAAATTATTGGAAAAAAATTGAACCATATATCTGTAAGCAGGACACCAGCTTTTGAAACAGCATATCACCAGGAGCTCGTTCTTGCAGCTGGAGGATCGTATGCAAGCCTCCAATATTCAACCAGGATTTCAAAACAGAGTCTCAGTCTAATCATCCCTGAAACCTGTGAAGCCATCTAAAATGTCCTTAGGGAGGATTATTTGAAAGTAAGGTTCAAATATAGGTACAAAGGAACATTACTGCTTTGACGAATTCATCATTGCTTGCAACATTGCAACAATACTACATAGCTTCTATTATTAGCATATTGCACACTACAGAACATTGTAGTGAGGGTGGATATTTATTGTCCTTTATTATAAGAGCTTTTTGAGAAAGTGGTTCTGGAATAGAATTCTAGGAAGAACTGTTCACGATTGTCTTTTGTCACTGAAGGATTCGGGTCTAAATACAATCATTGTTTATAGTCTTGGTTGAGTTCTACATAATGGTCATGTGTTTAAAGGAAGTTATCATGCGTTCAAAGGCTATAATTATATTACCTTTGACTTTGACCCTTCTGCCAAGGAAGAGATATCTGTGACTTACCCTCTGTGGCTTCTTCGAAGAGTGTCTTTGTTGTTAAGTGATAGTGCATACTGTGTTGCATGGGTAAGCATATTTATTTTGGCCATAGTGTGGCTGGATTGTATTTGAATATTTATTTCAGAGATGTTCTACTCATATGATCTTTGATTATAATCTTGTGCTTACCAAGATTTTCTCCTGTCTTCCAACAGGCGATTCTGGACAAGGGGAATTGATCTGGAGAAGGGGGATTAATATGGAGAAATGGGAACTGACTTTATATATATATATATATATATTATCTATATACTATATATATATATATATATATATATTATATATATATGTATAGAGATATATATATATTTGTATATATATATATTTATATATATATATATATATATATATATATATATATATATATATATATATATATATATATATATATATATATATATATATATATATATATATATGTTGCCCACCCCCCCTTATTCCCTAAACTACACAACTGGGAACTCTTACCTGTTGCCAACGGTGCCCTGTCTGTAAGATGTCACGAGGCTTATTAAGACTGCGTGAATATAAAATATTATTTATTTCCCAAAGCAATTGGTTATAACAAAGAACAAAATGATTAACAAGTCATAATGGCATAAACACCCAAATCTACCCATAAATAAACCAATAAGATAACATTCTACCCTCCTGACTAAGGTTACACTCTCAAACACCAAAAAGTCACATTGTCTAATATTAGTCAGTTAGAGAATCCCGTTCCTAATCAATCATGGAATCGGACCCATCTGTAATAAGATAATAGTTATATAGACACCCCACATCACTCTTTTCAAAGTATTTACGTAAAGAGAATATTTTCACACTTCTCTCTCTTTTCCAAAAGGTAACAGTTTTTCTAAGTTTTTATAGAACGTGTCTTACCTTTTCGATGGACGTTTTCTCCCGACACTTGGAGCAACCACTCGTTATCTCTTTTGCACAAAGAATGCGTCTTCCACAAGTACCCTGAACCAGTAGGCCTTTAATACGCGTACAAACGAATGCACATGGCTCGCAAACGGGGAACGACCTCTGAGACAAGTTGCTTGTTCAGCAAATACCTTTTTCTCCAATGTGAACTTAGCAGCGTACCACCCCTTGTCTCTAGGCGAGTAGAGCTATGTGACTTTATTATTATATAAAACACTTTAAACATATTATTAGCCATTCCCCCTCTATTCACCTCTTTAGATATATATATATATATATATATATATATATATATATATATATATATATATATTTTATATATATATATATATATATATATATATAGATCATCCTATTATATATATATATTATATATTATATATATATATATATTCTATATATATTTATATATATATATATTCTATATATTATATATATATATATATATATATAATATATATAATATATATATATATATGATATATATATAAAATATATATATTATATATATAATTCTAATATATAGATATAGATATATAATATTATACTATATATATATAGCTAGATATCGATATATGAGTATTATATATATATAAGATATATATATATATACATATAATATATATATATATTACATATTGTAGGCTATAATATATATGTATATAGATAGAGAAGAATATAGATGATATTAGATATATATAAGATATATATATAATGATGAGAGAAGAGATATATATAGAGAATAGTATAATTAGATATATATCATGATATTATATATATATAAATTTTATCTATTATATAGATATATATATATATTATATATTCTATATACTATATATCAGATATATGATATATATAGAGATATATAGATATATATATATATATAGATAGATATAATATATATATTATATTACATATATAGAAGAGATATCTTGAATTTTTATAGAAGGGTTCTCTATTAATATATGGAGAGATCCTTGTTGAATTGTTGAATATAGCCTTAATATTAATACAAATGAACAACGGAATAAAGCATAATATCTCTTGATTATTTATCAGAGAGAGAGAGAGAGAGAGAGAGAGAGAGAGAGAGAGAGAGAGAGGAGAGAGAGAGAGAGAGAGAGAGAGAAGGAAGAAGCAGTTCCTCTCCTTTCCTGTTAGTGACAGCAAGACAGCATAACAGAAAATGGCACAGAAAAGAAAGATGGAGCAGACAGAGAGCTTCTTTCATTGGCTTCTTGGTCATGTGGGAATAATGGGCGGCTACGGGAGGGACTGGGAGGGAGGGAGGGACTAGGAAGTGCTAGGGTCCGAGAGGGGGAGGGGTAGGTGTTGAAATGGGAGGGTACATAAATGTATATTCAGTGACTTGTCATATGTTGGTCTCCTCCTCCTCCTCCTCCTCCTCCTCCTCCCTGACTCAGCAGTGGAAGTTTGAATTATGGTTTGTGAAGCCACCCTCACTTCTCCTCTTTGTTTTTCTTCTTTTCATCATCTGTGTTTTCTTCTTCTGCTTATTCTTCTTCACTTTTTCTCTTTTTTTGTTCATCATTGTCCGTTTCTTTTCCTTCTTCTCTTTTTATCTTTTTTCTTCTTCTCCTTCTCCTTGTTGTTGTTCTTCGTTTTCTCCTTCTTCCCCTTTTCTCTCTTCTGTTTGTTGTTGTTGTTGTTGTTGCTCTACTTCACAATCAGCATTCACCACAATCTTATGTCTATAAGAAACCTTTATCCTTTTAACTCCCTTGCAAAGTTGCTTCCATTCTTCCACATCATCATCATTATCATAATGAATCTCTTCTGTATCAAAAGAGAAATGAATCCATATTTCCCTCAGAGGCGGAGGATAAACAGTCAGCGACTGGAGTAGGAGCTTTATGTCAGGAGCAGGACCTGAGGAAATACAAAAATGGCAGGATATTATTAGTAACACCTCTACTTGACCCTCCTCCTACCACCTCTCACTCCTGCTCAGCACTCACACACACATACACACGAAAAGCAGCATAACTAGTCTGTTACTATTTTTGTTATATGCCAATGTATATATGTAATACACACACACACACACACACACACACACACACACACACATATATATATATATATATATATATATATATTATATATATATATATATATATATAAATATATATATATATATATATATATACATATATATATAATATATATATATATATATATATATATATATATATATATATATATATATATATAATATAATATGTATGTATAGATACTGATTTCTTTATTTATTTATTTACTTATTGATTTATCCCCATAACAAACAATGTAGTAATTATTATTCTCTCTCTTTCTTCTCCTCCTTCTTCTTCTTCCATTGCTTTCTTTTCATTCTCTCGCCTTTTTTTGCTTCCTTCCTTTCTTTTCTTTAGGAGGTTATTCCGTCTCCCCCACTTATTCCCCTTATATATATATATATATATATATATATATATATATATATATATATATATATATATATATATATATATATATACTAAGAAGAAGAAGAAGTATGGTAATTGAGAGGAAATAATGTTAATTTCAATACTGTTTTTATTATAATTATTCACCATGAGAGAGAGAGAGAGAGAGAGAGAGGAAGAGAAACATTATTTTTCAAGTCTTTCTTTTCTTTGCCTCTTGCTTCTTCTTCTTCTTCTTCTTTCCATTCTGCTCATACTGGAAGAAGAGGAGATGAGGAGGAGAGGGAGGAGGAGGAGGAGGAGGAAAAAGTTCTTTCATGACGGTTGACTTTTGATGCTACCGATACCACCACCACCATTACTACTACTACTCACCTTTACGTAAGACAATATGTAACTCAGTGAAGCATCTTCCTCCTCCTCCTTCTTCCCTGGTTGTTGGAAACGTCCTGTTTATGACGTCGGCGATGAAACGCTCCCCCCTATGAGCTTTATACATTATGTACCTTAATGTCAGTAATTCCTTTGGTGGAGTTGCGAGAGAAAAGGGTCTCAGGCTCTCTATGTCTTCGTCTCCATTAACATAAATGGTCAATCCTGTCGGATGAAACAAACAAAAGGAATTTTTGAGATATTATTATTATTATCATTATTATTATATCTACAGCAATAAAAACAATAACAATAATTAAACAGAAAAATGCGGCATAATTAAACTGTTGCTGTTTTCATTTATATTTACTTTCCTTTCATTACCTTTCCTTCTCCTTCTTCTTCTTCTTCTTCTTCAGAATTTCTCTATGCATCAAATAACTCGTGAGGAGATTATTACCAAAGATGAAGAAGATGAAGAAGAAGCAAAGAGTGAATGAAAAGCGAAAGGTATTTTGTTATTTATGGCTGAAGGTATTATTACTTTACAAATAAGGGAGTAAAGGTTGAAGAAGTTCCTACTTACGTAATATGTCCACTGAAGACAACACCTCCTCCTCCTCCTCCTGTCCTGGAAGTTGTGAGCACTCACTTAGAAACATCCTAAGTTCAACCACTGTATGAATGCTGTTATATACAGCAGCCTTCAGAGTTTCACTGAGTTGTGAAACTGTTACATTTCTATATTTAAATCTCAATTCAATCTTTTTGGGCCTCAGTTTAGGCAGCAAGGACGGTAGGACATAATGACTCTTGGGATCTCTGAATTTTACTTGGTCCACCATATGAGTTTGTCTCTTCATCTGTGACACAAGTGATTCCAAAACCTTATCGTCCAGTCTAGTTTCAATACATGGTTCCAAAAGAGCATCATGGACGAAATCATTGCTTGATACATAGAGTTCATGAATCTCATCTATTGTATCATACAATGCATCTCTCTCAGTACCGTAAAGTATTCCTGGTATGAAGGAAATCACTGCTCTGAATACATTACTTCCATACCATAATTCTTTCGACCGCAGCACATCCTGAATAATGTTTCCTCCTTATGTGTCCTTTCTTATTTGATGTAGATGATGTCCATCCGCAGATGCTAACCCATGCAACTGCCAAACTCCTGCCCTCACTTCTATGTCTGTGGAGCCAGATAGAACCTCTTGATCAAATTGCGTCCAGATGGCCTTCTTTGTTTTCTTTATGGAGAAAATAGGGACGACAGGATGGCATTGGCATCAAACAGTTCTGAAGTGCCTCTGAAGAACTAATCTCCCTTTTAAAGCTTCTTAACATCTGCCTCGGCGAATTATTCATATTTTTTCTTTTCTCACGGTAATGCTTTTCCAGACACCTCATTTTCTTTCTGGTACAGTGACATCAAAATTCCTCCAGAGATTCTCTGAGATTCCATGTCTTTGTCGGAAGATTCCTTCTCATCTTGTGCCTTTCTCAACTGTAAGTAGGACCGATGTACTGGTGACTCATTTCATTCCGTTAGAATTTGGACACTCCAATGTAAAGGAGAACGAAGAGCGTTGAAAGTACAGGGGTTTTTGGTTGCAAGGATGGCTCTAGTGCCAGTGTTCATATCTTTTATTTTCTGGAAGCAGCTCCTTTTTCATTTGCTTTTGTTTTGGGCGGGTGACATCATCTTTCCAGGCAGGGGTGGCCAATGAGCTTGTCTCGTGAAGCCGATTTCAATGTCCTCTTGTCCTGAAGACATGAAATTTGTTAGGTTTTTGATTCTGGAACGTTTTGCTTTGCTTCACAATTATTAGTTAGTTCCCCACTGTGTTCACTGGCCGAACGTGTAGTAACAAACAAAAACTTCATCTCATTTTTGAATTCAGTTTTTAAAAAATAAAAACTCTTGGAAGAGTTTTCTTGAATTCTCATTGGCCTCATCATCAAGCCATCACACAAAAAGACCCAAAACACTTTGAATCCCACGACTACTGATTTGACGAAGGTCAAACGGGAAATAGAGCAGCACAGTTTGTGGCAATCATACTTTCTTGAGATTATTGTCATCAAAGTTTTCGTGGTCATCGATTCCTGAACTGCATGCACAGAGCAGAAAATTTTATGGGAAGGAAGAGAGTTCTGGGCAACATCATTTTGTGTTCTTTACACAAAACCCTCCTGCCCAATCGGAAACAAAGAAATTTGTTGGTCTTTCCAGAACCTGCCATCTTCCAGAATTAATGACTCACAACCGTTCAGGGTTTCTTCCCTCCCATTGGGTCTTTAATGTTGAAGATTTCCTTTTGATTTACAATGATACTTTTATTCGCCAACAGGGGACCTACATCTATTTAAATCCTGATCATACCGCGACTTGTAGCATCGGTACCAATAATCTGTCCTGGGATTCTGTCAGTACCATGGCTCAGCCAAGCCATGTCATAGGGCAAAAATCTGACATGAGGGCGTTCATTTGAGAGGCAAGGATTTCTTCTTTTACAGATGCGATTCTTGTATCATCTCAATAGAATTAGAATTTCACTTCTTAAAGTCTCCTTATTTACTTTTTTCTTAAACATTTGGTAACATCCTGGAGTGGTTTGAGGGATCATATTTCTCCCTGCGGACCTTTTCTAGGAGCTTGGAACAGCATCTTGGAGATCTCTTCTTTAAGCTGGCGTCAGTGTCAGGTACCATGAAAGAGGAAATGGAAAGAGAGATTTGATTTTATCAATGAGTTTCCTCGAGCCGTTGCTTGCAAAACCCTCTGAGTTACTTTTACCTTTCAATTCATGTTCCTTGACATTTGAGTCTCTTCCATGGCTTGCAAAAAGGTCCTCTCATCTTGCGATCTTTTTTTAATAAACCCTTTTAATTCATCCCACCAGGGCGAGTCATTCACCCCCTTCTGCCCAAAGAGCCGTGGCAGATTTTGTTTGATGTTCTCAAGGTGGGATGTCCAGATCTTATCTGGAAGCTTCTCTGTAAGATTTCTGAATGTCCTGGTCGTGAAGGGAGATCTCCTCCACTTGTAGTGGGAACTTGGTTTTGATCAGTGAGAATCTCTTGGATGCCCTCCTGTGTTGTCCATGGAGGAAAGTGGGTAAGGCGTATACTGAGGGTGAACCACCATTCTTTCCATATTCTTCCTCACAAAATAGACCCGTCCGTTTTACATTTAGTAAATCATTGGAAGACAACAAACAGGTGCTGAGGAATGCCATTTTGCAGAAGACTTCCAAGAAGAGAAAAACCAAATGAGGAGAAGAAGAAAAGAATAAGTATCAGGTTAAGATGAGGACTATAGAATGAGACTAAAATCAGTAATAATGATAACAAGGAGAACAGCGAGCCAGGTCAAACATCAAGCTTTCTAATCTGACCTCTTCCACTCAATCGATTGAGCATCAATAGGTGGAGGAGGAGAGGGAGGGAGGAGGAGGTGGTAAGGGAGGCGGGAGGGGGAGGAGGAGGACGAAGGAAGGAGGCGACCAGAGAGAATTTGAGGCGAATTGAAGGAACTGGAAACAGATTGTTTGGATGGAGTAGACTGGATGAAAAGGGCAAGGAAGGAAAGAAACAAAACATTTTCCACTTTAGGTTATTTCGCCTACCTGTAGCCTTTAGGCTTTAGTTAGGTAAAAACATTGCAATGGTGGGTGTAGGACAGGTTAGGTATAGATTAAGGTTTTCAAGGACTTTGCCCCCCTGGTGGTGGGGGCCCCACATTGTCAACCACTGGGACGACCCAAACCCAAATCCAGTCGACCACTCCTTCTTGGCCGGCTGGCAACCCATTACCCTCCACAAATCAGCCCCTGTTCCACACACACCCCCCTATTTTTGGCCCATATTTACTTTGATATTTTAGTACTAGTTTCAGATGTTAAGTACTAGCTTTGGTGTTTTAGTACTAGTGTCAGTTGTTAAGTACCAGTTTTTGCGTTTTAGTAACTCGGTTTAATGTTGCTAAGTATGGTTTCATATGCTCAAAGCTACTAGTTTTGCGATTCGTTTAGTAATAGTTTCAGGCTTGTAAGTACTAGTTTTGGTGTTTTATTTAAGGAACACTTGTTTCAGTTCGTTAAGTAATAGTTTCAGCTGTTAAGTATTAGTTTTGGTGTTTAGTACTAGTTTTAGCTGTTAGGTACTAGTTTTAGTGTTTAGTATCTATTTTCAGTTGTTAAATACTAGTTTTGGTGTTTTAGAAACTTGTTTCGGTTGTCAAGTTCTAGTTTTGGTGTTTTAGTAATAGTTTCAGTTGTTAAGTACTAGTTTCAGCTGTTAAGTACTAGTTTTGATGTTTTAGAAACTTGTTTCGGTTGTTAAATACTAGTTTCGGTGTTTTAGCACTAGTTTCAGTTGTTAAGTACTAGTTTCAACTGTTTAGTAATAGTTTTGGTGTTTAGTACTAGTTCTAGTTGTTAAGTACTAGATTTGGTGTTTTAGTACTAGTTTCAGTGTTAAGAACTTAGGTTTTTTCAGCTAAGTAGGTTTCAGTTGTTAAATACTAGTTTTGGTGTTTTAGCACTAGTTTCAGCTGTTAAGTACTAGGTTTAGTGTTTTAGTACTAGTTTCAGCTATTAAGTACTAGTTTTGGTGTTTTAGTACTTGTTTCAGTTGTTGAGTTCTAGTTTCAGCTTTTAAGTACTAGTTATGGTGCTTTAGTACCCGTTTCAATGGTTAAGGGGACCGTCCGCTATGGCGGATGACATGTCAACTTGAAAAAATAAAAAATCGAGTTATTACTTGTAACTATGCAGAAACATGCCGTGCATGCTTTCCAGAAGTTTCAGCCAATTATTTTTACAAATAATGAAGATATAGCGGTTTTTAAATAATGACGTCATTGTAACTGCGTCGTCTGTATGACTTGAGTTTGACAGAATCGTTTTTGCGTGTTTATTTTTGCATATATACAGCGATTTTTAAAGATTTTTTTTTTTCGAAATTCTCATACATCTGGAAGCAATGAAAGGTAGTGTGACACTGGGTGAGAAGTGAGCTGCTCAGAGTGGTTATTTATAGGCGAGACTTGGAGAATGACTCAGTTATGCCACAGACGTCAAAGGGCTTACATGCACGTAGGCACTTGCGTTTGATTACTAGCTATTTACGTTGTTTTTATAACTTCTTAGTGAACTTATAGCAATGCCGAAGTTACCTAAGATCAAGAAGGCTACCCAGCAACTAAGGCTAGCAAAATTAGCGAGGGCCAGGAGTGTGCTGAAAGAAAAACACAAAAATTCATTGTTTTCAGCTGCCCTCATTGTCTCATGTCTCGCCGTCAACATCATTATCTGGTGTCACGCTGAGGGTATTAACACCACTTTTAGGGGTAGGACCAGGATCCTTGATGTAAAATAAACAATAAAAGTACAAATAAAGTAATTATGATAATGTTGTTTTGACTTTTATAAGAAAAAAGCAAAAATTTACATAGCAAATCTTTGGGAGCTCATAACTCAAAAACATACTTATGCGCATGTTTGTAGCCATTACTCAGTTATTTATTATCCAATTTTAGAGAGAAAGATATCATTGGAAAGAGGAATAAAAATCCCATAATTCTGTGGGACAGAATTCTGATTTCTTTTTTTTTTTTTTTTAGATTTTTTTGAGTGTCTAGACTAAAAAAAAAAATTCATAAAAAATAAAAAAATCATAAAATCTAAATTCTGTCACACAGAATTGTTCCGTATATAAAGAAGTTTTTATGGTATGATTTTCAATACAACTGATGTCATATTAGCGGAGAAAACTCTACCTATTTTTTTTCTTAATCATGATTTTTGCTAATAAAACGAAAAGTTTTTGCTCAAATGACTTGAAATTTTTATATGATGAAGGTATTATATATATCTAAAACATATATGAATATTATGTATTTTGCGTAATAAATAAAAAAAATACACATTATAGCGGACTGTCCCCTTAAGTACTAGTTTCAGCTGGTAAGTACTAGTTTTGGTGTTTAGTACTAGTTTCATCTTTTAAGTACTTGTTTTGGTGTTTTACAAACTTGTTTCAGTTGTTAAGTAATAGTTTCAGCTATTAAGCACTAGTTTTGGTGTTTTAGTACTAGATTCAGCTGTTAAATGTTAGTTTTAGTTGTTTAGTATAAGTTTTGGTGTTTTAGTACTTGCTTCAGCTGTTAAGTACTAGTTTTGGTGTTTTAGTACTAGTTTCAGCTATCAAGTACTAGGTTTAGTGTTTTAGTACTAGTTTCAGCTATTAAAGACTAGTTTTGGTGATTTAGTACTACTAAGTACTAGTTTTGACATTTTATTACTAGTTTCAGCTGTTATTTGCTAGTTTTAGTTTTGTTGTACTAGTTTCAGCTGCTAAGTACTAGTTTTGGTATTTTATTACTAGTTTTGGTGTTTTAGTACTAGTTTCAGCTGTTAAGTACTAGTTTTGGCTGTTAAGTACAAGTTTCGGTGTTTTCATACTAGTTTGAGCTGTTAAGTAATAGTTTTGGTGGTTTAGTACTAGTTTCGGATTTTAAGTAATAGTTTCTGCTTTAAGTGTTATTTTCAGGGTTTTAGTACTGGTTTTGGCTGTTAAGTACTAGTTATGATGTTTCAGTTGTTTGTTAAGTACTAGTTTTGCCAGTTAAGATGAAGTTAGGTTAGCATAAGGGCTTTTCTTTCAAAATTTTGACTAAGTTTTGGCTGCTTTTTCATCAAAATTGTCAATTTTTTTACAACATTTTTCCCAATAAGCCATTTTTTTTTACTGAGTTTTTGCCAATTGTTTACCAAATTTGTACATTTTTGTCCAGTTAAGATGGAGTTTGGTTAGGTTAAGGTCATTTAATTCTAATTTTTGTCAGCTTTTTCATCAACTGACAATGAGCCTAAACTGTGTTGAAAGGAATTGTTGCCAAGTTTTGTCCCAATTTTAGACGTTTTTGGCAAGTTAAGGTTGTTTCATGGAATTATTACCGATTTTTGTCCATTTTTTTGCCTGTGGATATGCGGTTAGTTTAAGTTAAGGTGATTTTTATGGAATTTATACTGATGTTTTGTCGATTTTAAAAAAATAAGCTGTGTTTGACGGAATATTCGCCAATTTCTCACCACATTTGGACATTTTTGAATTAGTTAGAGGAGAGTTTTGCTAGTTTTATCTCCAATCTAGGGTAGGTTAAGCCATTTTTGATGGAATTTATGCCGTTGAAGGTTAAGTTAATGTCGTTATTCTAGAATTTTGTCTGATATCTGGCGGGCTTCTGCCAAATAAGGTTTGATGAGGTCAAAGTTAGGTTAGGTTAAGGTCATTTTTGTGGAATTTTGACCAGTTTTCATTGAGATTCTGCCAAACATCTCTGATTTTTTGCCAAACTTTGGCGAGTGAAGGTCAGGTTAGGTTAGGGGGGATTTTATGCGATTCAGACCACAATTTTGGCCACCATTGTCGTTTTTGTTCACAAGTTATGTTTTGGTTAGTTTAAATTATGTCATGTTAGGAGGTTAAGTGAGGTTCTATTAAAGTTAGATGAGGTCCAAATATGCGGTTAGGTTAAAAGTTTTTCATGGAAGCTGACCAGATATCGTCCGTCAGTCAACCAATTGTTGCTTGTTTGGGTCGTTTCTTCAAATATTGCTCTTGCAATATCATTTGAACCAACTGAGGCTGGAATTGCAACCAGTGGTCCCATTAGGGCCAAGTGATCATTAGACACAAACAAAAAAGCAAGTAAGGAAAGGGGCAAAAGGGAAAAGGAGGAAAAGAGAGGGGGTGGGGGAGAGAGAGGGTAAGAGGAAGAAAGGGAAAAAATCACAAATTCTAACTTTTTTTCAAGTCCAGTAAACGTCAGTTATAGCATTTTCGGCTCCACGCCAGACGAGGGGGGCCACGTCCGATCACTACCTGGTCCTACCCGTGCAACAACTCCTCCCATACCCGATGGCACAATCGGATCCCGGATTGGACCCTCCCCCAATTTTTGGCCAATTTTTATTCGACAATTTTTTTCAACTTTTTCAACCTTTTGTTTTCCCGTCACTTCTAACTTGCACATTTTTTTAATTGCATTCTCAGCCTTTGAATGGCCTATAAACACCTTTCTCTTGGCTTTTTTTTTCCGGAAGTTTCCGAGCCCCTAGAGCTCACCCCGGGGCCCACCTAACATTCTCACTGGATCCTCTTCATGCCCTACAAGATGCCACAAACCAGACCGCTCAGACAATTTCCCCATTTTTGACCAATATTTAACAGTTCAGCCGTCCGCTGGCACCATCTGGCAGCTACGACTCCGACTGAACGCGCTAGCCTTGGGGGCCACGTTCTCATCACTCCCTGGGCCCGACCCCGACCTATTAACCAACTCACATCACTAACCAGCTCCCTCCCTTCAATTTTGTCCAATAATTCTATTTCCGCTCGTGAAAATGTATAAGTCTTTGAGACACTCTAATCCTTGTAACTCCTTGTAACTCTCTATCTCTCTCTCTGGGAAAAAAGAAATCGAATGATCAGTTTGGATGGAAGTCGGTTTTTGTCTATCATATGGTGCTAAGGGGGACAGAAGAGCGAAGACGAGAGAGAGAGAGAGAGAGAGGAGAGAGAGGAGAGAGAGAGAGAGAAGTATGTATTTAATTCTATAAAAAAATTTTTATATAAAACTTACTAAATATATTATAATATCTATATATCATTAATATAATAATATATATATATAGATATTATATAATGATATATAATAATTATATATATATATATATAATATATATATATATATATATATAGATATTACATTCTTAGTAATCAAATAAATTTTTAAATTTTTTATAGAATTATTAGATAATTAAATTAAAAAAAATATCTTATAAAATTAACTCAATATATATATATATAATATAATATACTCTGATATCTATATATAAGTATTATAATATATATATATAATATATAGATATTAGATAGATATATTATTATATATATAAATATATATAGATAATATCTTATATATATATAAACTATTTTTTATAAAAAAATTTATTATTAATATATATATATATTAAATAAATATATATATATAATCTATATAATATAATATATATTCTATATAGTATATATATATATAATATATATATGAATATATAACAGATTAGTAATTTTATTAATTTTTTTAAAATTTTTTTTATTATATGTAATCAATTCTTATGAAAAAAAAAAAATTATATAAATTATTAATGTTATAACATATGCTATATTATATATATATATATATATATATATATATATTATTATAATATATATCTATATATATGATATTAGTAACTTTTATATTAATTTTTTGTTTTTAGTTAGTTATGTAACTTATTTCGATAAAAAAAGTTTATATTAAAATTACGAATATATTATTATATATATATTAT
>NC_087203.1:49811597-49864097 GCF_015104395.2 Macrobrachium nipponense | reverse complement strand
GGCGATGCTGAATTATATCATGTCTGTCTATCTTTTTTCTTAAAATAAACCATGCTAGAACCGATTTGTTGAGGTTATTTATGAAAGGAATACATTGCAGTGTGCAGACAGAAAAGGAGTGCCTGACCCCCTGGGGTCTGTCGCTCGCACACTGACAGAGAAGAATTTTCTTTTTCTTTATAATCAATGAAATGGTAAAAACAAGGAACATAATTGACATACATTGATGAATTATATATTGGCAGAAAGGCCAGGAAATTTTATGTGCAGACATATACATATGATTTTCGCTGCTTAGCGAGATGATATACAAGTTTATGATTGCTAGGTAACGAAGTTCTTAGTAATAATAATAATAATAATAATAATAATAATAATACATAATAATAATATTTTGGAAGAAGTCCCTCTTTTAAACAAATTCTGTTGAATAAAATGACAGAATTCAGCGAATTAATTTTATATATTATCTTTTCTATTTTTTCTTAATTACTCGCTTTTCTGGCTCAGCGATACTTCGCAATAATTGTCCAATATTCATATTGGGGATAATGCTGAAAGTAGTATTTTATTCAGAACAGGCTTTATTAATCAAAGACTGGTATTATCAGTATACTGGGATCAGAGAGGTCAATGTCAGGCCGGGATCATCTCTGGTATTCATCTGCTATTACTGCTGGTATAGCTCACGCGATGTTTCAACCTTCTCGTAGGTGACCTACAAGAAGGTTGAAATGTCGCAATAAGCCAGAGCTATACCAGCAGTAATACCAGATGAATACCAGAGACTACCCCGGTATGACATTGACCTCTCTTATGGAATGATACCAACACCGACCACGACCCCTGCTTGATCTGAACCAGAGGAACGCCTTCCCATATACCAGTATTCTGATAATACCAGTATACTGATAATACCAGTCTTTGATTAATAAAGCCTGTTCTGAATAAAATGCTACATTCAGCAATAATAATAATAATAATAATAATAATAATAATAATAATAATAATAATAATAATAATAATTATATCCTTTATTTCAGCTCATGGACATATATACAATGGAATATACAAAATACAGACAGTAACATACACAATCTAGATACATGAGACAACATGATAAACAAAAATGAATAATCAGCACTTATCCACAAAATAGCTGAGGTAGCATAAAAAATAGTAATTCTAATACTGGTAATAACAGTTATAATATTGGTGAGAAAAAAAATGCATTGAGAGTTATAAACAGTTAGTTGCACAAGAATTATAACTTAAATTTCAACTAGAGACCTTTAGGTGGTTACAGTAGTCAGGTGCAGAGGACTAAATACAAAAATTGAATGTAAAAAAACTTTAACTTGTTACTAATCATAGTAATAATGAAAAATGAAAATATCAGAAATATATATAATAATGACAAAATCTGCAGATGACATCATCGAGATAAATTGTCTGTCGGGTGCCGACTGGACGTATTTTACGTCGACATACGAAAGTTTTTTTTAAAATTCGCGGAAAAAATACTTATAGGCCTACCAGCCTAAAACTTTTGAATCACGCGCCTTGGGGATGCTGGGAGTTCACGGATCAAGGCCTTGTTTTTTGTTTTGAAGCGTGACCCAGGTGCGCATGCGCGATACCCTTCTTCTCGCTCCAGCCAGCATCAGTAGCGCACCAATCCGAGAGCGATCTTTCGTGAAAAGCATTTTTTTCTGGACTTGTGCGAGACTTTGGAGCATTTGTATTGCTAGCAGGACAATTCGTAGATATGTCTCAACGACGTGTGAACCGTGAAAGGCGCGTTTTACCCGTCGGAAGGGATCGTGTAAGGCGAGTTTTGGACCTGGATGCTGCGAGGGGGCCAAGCACCCAGCATGCCCCCGCGCCTCAAGGCCGTTCTGTGCGGCCACGTGTGGCTGAAAGTGTTTCGGGAACACATCGTATGCCTTTGGTTACCCCAAGGAAGCATGTGGGCGTCCTTAGGGGCATTCGTAGGCATTTGGGAGGCTCCAACCAAGGGACATAGACGAATATCTTTCGGAGCGTGATCGGGAACATGTCGCAAGTCCTCATTTTGATGGCGGATGGTCATCGAGTGATGAGGAAATCAGTCCCGATGAAAGTGAGGATGAATATTTGCCCCCAATGTCCGTTCGAGGCTCACATCCCGAAAGTGAGCTCGAATTCAGTGGGTTCAGTGCTTACGAGGGGGAATCTGAGGAGGAGGGGGAGGGTGGGGATACGGGCTCAAGTTTTATCGCAGAGGACGATACAGAAAAGTGAGGGCCTAAAGTGAGGTTTGATGGGCCAACGGGGGGGGGGGGGGGGGGGGGGGGGGAGGGGGGGTAAGTGTGCATCGTGGCTCCGCAACCCGTGGTGCGCGCGCACGGGCACGTAGAAGGTCGGCTCGTCGCGCCAGCCAAGGTGAAGGTCGGGTCGTCGGAGAGTGACGAGGGGTGGACGGAGGACCCCCACCCCTCCTAACATGCACCCCTTCACGGCAACCCCTGGGATGACCGTACCAGTACCCCTGACTGTTTTGGGGTTCATCCAGCTTTTCCTGACGCGGGAATTGCTGGAATACCTAGTACACGAGACGGTGGACTACGCTCGGTTATGACCGGTATGAGCTGAGGACGACCTTGTCGTATTACTGGCGGGGTGTTGCAACTCATTGACATGGTGCATTTTTTGGGGCTCCACATTTATTTTGGTATGACACTGCTGTCGATGTCAGGCAATATTGGAGGAGAAATTATTTTTTTTATGTATGCCGAATGTGCCTGGCGTTATGTCCCGTGATAATTTCCTGGCGTTGGACAGGTACTTTAACGCCTTCAACCGAAGGGCCATACCCCGGAATAACAGTGATCGCCTCATTTTAGTGCGTACAGTGTTTGGATTTATATCCGTGAGCGGTTGTAGTAATCTCGTGATTCCTGGAAAGAACCTGTCTTTGGATGAGGGGATGATGCCTTACAAAGGAGCGTCTTAGTATAAAAGTGTATAACCCCAAGCAGCCAAAGAAATATGGTGTGAAATTCTTTTCTCATTACCGAGGCCAACACTGGATACGTTGTGGACTTTTCAGTGTATACCGGGGTCTTCTCCACGCTGCGTGACACTGTATTCAACCTTGTGGGACGTTTCCGTAACCAGGGATATCACCTGTTTATGGATAATTATTATAACTCGGTATCCCTGGCCCAGGAACTGTATGAAGCAGGTGTCACGTCAGTGGTACCCTTCGGTTGGTGCGTGGGGCCCCGAAATGTCCTCAAGAGGTTCGCTAGTCATCTGCAACACCTGGCAAGAGGAGAGACAGAGTGGCGGCGGAAGGGCGCTGTCTTCGTCATCTGTTGGAAGGGTGTCCGACTCGTCCCCATGATTACGACGGGTCATGAACCCATCCAAGAAGAGATCGTACAGCAGAAGAAGACACGTCGACAGGGCCGAGTTGTGTTTGAGTGCGTTTCGTACCGAGCGGCCTAACTGTCATTGGGCACTACAACAGGCACATGGGAGGAGTTGATCTCTTTGATCAGCTCAATCCAAAGCGTTACTATCCCTTCACCAGGAGAACCAGAAGATGGACACAGAAGCTCCTCAAATACATCCTTCAGTTGGCCCTCCAAAATGCCTACATACTGTACTGTGGGTACCCGCGGTGACAATCTTCCGAGGTTGACCCACATACAGTTCCTAGAGGTAGCCGGGAATGCCCTCATCAACTTCGATCCGATGAGTGGCCTTCCATAACTGAACCCCTGCCCCGAGCTGCAGATCTGCCACCTAGAGGAAAGGGCAGATAGGATGGGCCAACGTTCGCTCGACTGGCCCCGCCCGCCCTGCTGCCGCCGCCCCTGCTGACGACGCCCCTGCTGACGACCCCGCCCCTGCTGACAGACGTCCCCTGCTGTCCCGACCCCGCCCCTGCTGGACGAACGCCCCCTACTGCCGCCGCCCCTGCTGCCGCCACTGCTGAACGACGCCCCCTGCTGACGACGCCCCTCTTGCTGCCGGCCCCTCCGCCATCATGCTTCTCGTCGGGTAGTGGACCCTGCGTGTCGGCTGCAGCCAGGGGAACACATACTGGAGGCCTTAGGAAGGGCGAAGGCAGAAACGGTGCCGGGTGTGCCATATGAATGGCAGAAGGAGAGGGGGGACACCCGGTTCTTCTGTCGTCTCTGCAAAGTTGCTCTTTGCAGGATAGGGGAGTGTGACCGAAAGTACACACACTAAGGTCATGTATTGGAGCGCGCCCCCTAAACCGACAGCGGAGGGCGCACGGGGCCGCCGGGTCCATCAGCAGTAAGGGCGCGCGTCTCCCTCCTCCACCTGTACCTCGTCATGTCGAGTGGAAAAAAATGCAAGACTCTTCAATGGAGGAGGGTGATGAAAACAATAATAGAACGAAGAGTTCAGGAGTTACGAGTGAGTATTCTGCATTTATTTTATATTTAGTTTATATTTATTACATTTTTTAATATAATCTGAATGTGTGCATGATAAAATAATAATAAGACATTTCATTGTATGCAAAAAGAGAAGTGTCACCTGCATTCCTTTTATTTATGTATTGGTACCAGAATCGAAGAATGTAATATATATATTTTACGTATAAAAAAAAAATTATTATATATATATATATATATATATATATATATATATATATATATATATATATATATATATCTATATATATATATATATATATATATATATATATATATATATATATATATATATATATATATATATATATATATATATATATATATATATATATATGTATATATATAATATATATATATATACATATTATAAATATTTTTTTTGGGGGGTAAGCAAATTACTTACAGTCTAGTAATATTCAATCATTTACCTTCACTTTAAAACAAATTGCAAGTCTCTAGAACAATATCTCGATATATGGTGAATATTTGAAAAAAATATTTTTATTCCCTCCGCGCGCAGATTCTCGGCCGAAAATCTCCGAACCGCGTAGGTCACATTCTCCTAGTATTTGTGCCTTTTCATATTACGCTTATTTTATAGTTTTATATATGGAAATGTTCGCAAAAACATGCACAATATAACAAAAAATATTGGAAGGTTGTAGCATTTCTCATTTTTGAAATATTTGCATATAAAAGTACGATAAGTACGAAAAAAAACTACGATCAGGTCAACTTTGACCTCAACCGAAAAAGGGTCAAAAAAAACGCCATTTAATTAACATAAAAAATAATTTCTTAAGCAGTCTAGTAATATTTCAATTCTTTTATCTTAATTTAAAAAACAAATTGCAATCTTCTAGGAAGGGAATATCCCTGATTTATGGTGAATTTTTTGCAAAAAAATATTTTTTTCCCCTACCCTCCCCCCCGCCTCGCCGATTCTCGGCCGAAAAATCTACGAAACGCGTAGGTTCACATTCTCCTAAAATATTTGAGCTTTTGCCATTTTCTTTACGGCTTTTTTTTTATTTTTTTTAAGTTTCTTTATTATATGGAAATGTTCGCAAAAACATGCACAATATAATCAAAAAAAATTTGGAAGGTTGTAGCATTTATTCATTTCTGAAATAATTGATTTGCATTAAAGTACGATAAGTACGAAAAAAACATAACGCTTGGAGTTCAACTTATTTGGACTCAAACCGAAAAAGGTCAAAAAAACGCCATTTATAAAATAAAAAATTTCTACAGTCTTAGAATAAATTCAATCATTTTCTCGTAATTTTAAAAGCAATTAATTGCAAAAAGTTCTCTAGAGCAGTATCTCGATTTGGTGAATTTTTGAAAAAAATATTTTGTTTTTCCCCTCCGCGCGACGATTCTCGGCCGAAAATCTGCGAAAACGCGTAGGTCACATTCTCCTAATATTTGAGCCTTTTCATATTACGCTTTTTTTAAAGGTTTATATATGTAAATGTGCGCAAAAACATGCACAATATAACAAAAATATTGGAAGGTTTGGTAGCATTATCAATTTTTTGAAATATTTGCATATAAAGTACGATAAGTACGAAAAAAACTACGATCGGTCACTTTGACTCAACCGAAAAGGTCAAAAAAAACGCATTAATAACATAAAAATCTTACAGTCTAGTAATATTCAATCATCTATCTTCAATTTAAAACATTATTGCAAGTCTCTAGAACAATATCTCGATTTATGGTGAATATTTGAAAAAAATATTTTTATTCCGTCCGCGCGCCGATTCCCGGCCGAAAATCTCGGAAACGCGTAGGTCACATTCTCTAATATTTGTGCCTTTTCATATTACGCTTTTTTTAGAGGTTTATATATGGAAATGTGCGCAAAAACGTGCACAATATAACAAAAAATATTGGAAGGATGTAGCATTTATCATTTCTGAAATATTTGCATATAAAGTATGATAAGTACGAAAAAACTACGATTGGTCAACTATGACTCAACCGAAATGGTAAAAAAACGCATTTGTAACATAAAAATCTTACAGTCTAGTAATATTCAATCATCTATCTTCAAATTTAAAACCATATTGCAAGTCTCTAGAACAATATCTCGATTTATGGTGAATATTTGAAAAAAATATTTTTTATTCCGTCCGCGTGCCGATTCTCGGCCGAAAATCTCCGAAACGCGTAGGTCACATTCTCCTAATACTTGAGCCTTCTCATATTACGCTTTTTTTAGAGTTTTATATATGAAAATGTGCGCAAAAACATGCACAATATAACAAAAATTATTGGAAGTTGTAGCATTTCTCATTTTTTTTATATTTGCATATAAAAAAAAAACAAAAATTTAAACAAAAATTCGACATTCGGTCAACTTTAACTCGTTCGAAATGGTCAAAACATGCATTTGTAAGCTAAAACTTTCTTACAGTATCGTAATATTCAATCATTTTCCTTCATTTTTAAACAAATTGCAAGTCTCTATAACAATATTTCGATTTAGGTGGTGTTAATTTAAAAATTAAAAATTTTTTATTTTTTTACATCCGCGCGCTACGAATTCATGCATCATTTTGTGATAATATTTTCTCTATGTTGCTTTTATCGTTTTAAAATATGTTATATATCAAAATGATTGGAATTTAGTGCACATTACAACGAAAAAAAAAGTTACTTGTTACTCTAACCGTTTGGCGCACAGCGTGATTTGAATACAATTATATATGAAATTTCGTTTTTGCGCTATCATATATCGCATTATTTATATATGATAATGATAATTTTTTTCATTTCTGATGGTTGCATACTAAATTTCAAGCAATAACAAAAAAAGGAGCCAAAAATAAACTCTTAATCTTGAAAACTAAGCGCGCTGTGATTTTTTGAAAAAAATATTTTTCCCCTTCGGCACACGGGAAGTCATTTTTTTATTTACCGCTTCGGCGTTTAAGGTTAAGGGGACAAAGGCCTTATTTCCCATCTTTCCCACAATTTAGATCTTCTTCTTGCTTCACTCCTTAGGATGCTTGTATGAGCTAGTTGCTGCTGTTTGTCTCACTCGGGTTACCATACTATACATTGTTTCGCCTGACAATGATTTTTAAATTGTCCAGGTGGTTTTCTATGAACATCTGTGTGGCGGAGTGGTAGAGGGGCGTGTTTGTGAGGCGTCTCAGAATGTCATTGTGCACAACAGTGATGCGTCTCATGGTCTCTTGGGTATAGTTCGTCCAGAGGGAATACCCATAGATACTGCAACAGTACAAGCAGAAGAGCAGCAATTTCGTGTCTCGGTGACAGAAGGCAAACCTCCTTGCAATCATGTTGCCAGTTGCACATAGTTTACGACGCCTCTGTTCAATGTCTGCCATATCTTTTAGGTCGTTGGTGATAATGTGACCCAAATACGGAAATTCGTGCACAAATTCCAGCTGATGGTTTCCGAGGAAAATTTGTGGTTTTGCAATATGCTTAAGTGATCTCGGGAGCAGCGACATACACTGGGTCTTGGTTTCATTGTAGATTATATCAAATTCCTCTGCATATCGGTGTTACGGCGTCTGAGAGAGGTCCGCTTCAGGTTCGATATGAAATGAATAAAAAAAAAATATTTCAAGAACAACAGTTGAAACTGGGGATACGAATATAGAAAGAAACACTAACACAACAAAGGTTTATTTACAAGCTTACTAACAAAGGTAAATGCAGAATGGTATCTCCTATATACATAAAAAGATAGAATCTTACACTGCATGAACTGGGGAAACAGCGAGGTAATTCAAATACTTGCTGGCAGGTTTAGTGTCTTGAAGCGATGACTTCGCAAAAGGAGATTGCTCACGTCCTCTTGACTCCGTATTGCAGAAAATAAAGTCTACTCTCGTTACTTGAAAGTTAGGAACTCCCCAAAACCTCAAGCAGGACATTTTCTTCTCTGAACTCTTCTCAACGTCGGGATAACTCGGTCGTCCACTCCTGGAGATCACAAGACCAAAATCTAACCAACTCTCGAGCAACTTTTCTTCTGATCCTTCGTCGGTTCCTTTTTTCTCTTATCTCACTCGGATGATCTCTGCTGCTGCTCTCTCACTGATAATATGACCTGTGGCTCTTACTGAGGATATCTCTCTGTGACTAACTGGTGATCCCTCTTTTACAATCTCTCTCTGTTTTTTCCATCTCCGTCAGTCATAATTATATGGCATCATGGGGGCGGGGACTACGGCGAGCGCCACAGGCTCCTGAGATTACCGGAACTTCTTAGAAGCCTCTCGACGGAATATTGCATCATATTTCGTTTCTGCCGACACTTAGGCGAGTGTTGCGCTCCACAACACGCCCGACGATTCTAGAACAACCGCGAAAAGAGGCGCCTCCAACACGGACGCAAAAGCCTCCTTGCTGCTGAACTTCTCGAATATGCGTTTTGCTTTCCTTGATCTTTCTTTGCTATGAAGCAATTACCATCACACGCCCCCCAAAAGAGAAAAAAATTAAATCAACTGATTTTTTTTTTCAAGAGAAACAAGAATTAAACAGCAGGGAAATAATTCTGCATAAAGCTTTAATACTTCTTCATTCACTCAACCACTCATGCCAAAATAGAAAACAGTCATTAGGCTACTCATTCTGAAAACTCTAGAGAGGCTATTAGCTATCACATTACCCCCCCCTCTTACTTTTTCCATTTGCTGAACTCTGCTCAAAACTTTGAAAGACTAAGACACCTCTTGCGTCTTTCTCAAAACTAACTTCTCTTTCTGACACAATTACCAAGGGCACGGGCAGCGGCCAAGGTAGAGGGCGTTCTTTATAATTCTGAAGCAAATTTACATTCATTGCCTTTGCTCTACTCTTACCCAAATCAATTCTATGATGTATATTTCCCCTCTTCTCTAAAATGGAAAAAGGACCTTCGAACTTATAAGGTAAAGCGGAACCTTCTTTCTGGACTGGTACTAAAACTTTATCTCTTACACACAAACTTCTCTCTTTTGCTCTAAGATCATGTTTTCCTTCAGTTCCCCCTTGACTTCCGTTCGAACTTCCGTTCTCCTCCGCTAGTTGCCAACCAACTCTTAAATTGTTTTTATAATACTCAAGATTAGTTATGCAATCATCTCTAGCCTTACTTCTAGGCAAAGGTCTGAACATATTCATAAATACATTCTCAAAAGGTTCGCCTACTGAAAGAATATTACACAACGTAGCTCTGGGGATTACTTGAATCGGTTTCCCCGGCAATTTGATATTCATGTCAGCTTACAGCATACCTCTTCATGTCATTTTTCATCTTAGGCCAAAACTATGCCCTACTAATAGACCTGAAAGTGTTATCTACTCCTAAATGTCCTTGCTCATCGTGTGCTAACTTCAAAACTAGCTCACAAAACTTCCTAGGAACTACTAATTGTTCTATGATTTCCTCTTTACTACCTGACTCAGGATGAACATAACGACACAAAACTTCGTCCTTTAAACAAAAAGTTCCCTTACACACATCATCGAGATCATCATCCCACTCACATTCAAAAATTCGGGTTAGTGTCTCACCCTCTCTCTGCAACTTGACTAGCTCATCCGTATCCAAAATGTTAGAGCCTACTTCATCACTGTAACTAGGACTAGATACTGGTACATTTACTATGTTACTCTCAACAGCTACTCCTTCCGTTTGCCTATCACTGTCAACATCGATAGAATCCGGTCTCTCAGCCACACTCATGCCAAGATCAACCTCGCTTCCTCTATCACACTCGTTCGAATCCACGAACTCACTCACGTTCGAATCCATGAACTCACTCTCGTTCGAATCCACTAACAAATTATGATCGTAGTCATTACCGACAATAATGTCAACGCCTTCGATGGGGAAACTGTCCACAACTGCAAGTTTAACTTCTCCTGACCTTACCTGACTTTCTAAATTCAACTTCAACAAAGGACAAAGAACACAAGTGTTAGGAAATCCACCTAACACAACTTTCTCTTCCATATTGATTTCTGCCCTATTCGGCACAGACACTTTCCTAATCAGTGAGGCAGCAGTGTCTGTGTCACGAAGCAAGACTACTTCTCTCGAATCTACTCCTCCAAGAGAGGAAACTACGCCTTCTGACAGAAATTCACCAAAAATTTTCCTAGTTTCTCTCATCACATCATTCCTACTTGACGAAAGGTTAACTAGAGACACTGGTTTCTTACCATCCTTCCTTTCTACTGCACAATTTCTCGCTAAATGCCATTTCCCATTACATCGGAAACAAGTTAATTCTGAGCCACTAGATGCCATTTTACTCTTACCAAGACCTTAGACGTCTGACCAGGTTTTCCGCATGTATCAACAGGAAATATCACTTTTACTTGCATTGCTATTACTAGGACTGAAACCTTTATTGTTTTGTACTCTACCAGATGAAGAATCATTTCGTTTCTTACTAACACTCAAAATATGAGTTAGACTATATTCGTCAGCTAGCCTAGTTGCTCCTGCAAAAGATACTTCTCGCCTATCCTCTATATAAAGCTTAATCTCAGGAGATACGTTATCTTTGAAGTTTTCTAACAACACTAAGTTCTTCAAACGATCAAAATCCTCAACTTTAGCGGAAGTTAACCAATCAAAAAACATCCTATCTAACTTCTTACCGTATTCTACATACTTAATATTTTCATCCTTTCTTAAATTTCTAAATTTCTTACGGTACGCCTCTGGTACTAACCTATACACGCTAAGAAAAGTTTCTCTCATGATATCGTAATTATCACATTCCTCCTTAGACATGCAACTATATACAGTAAGTGCCCAACCACTCAAAACTGACTGCAAATATAAAGTCCATGTTTCTTTAGTAGAACCTACTCGTTCCATTAGCTTCTCAAAACACATGAAATATGTCGTAACATCTTCCTCATCAAACTTTGGTAGTAATTTTAGCACTGCATTCATACCTAACGTATCAGCTTCGTACTGTCGCTTAACCGAGCAATTTCCAACTCATGCATACGTTCTTTCTCTCTCTCCTCCTGCTGCAGTACCAACATTTCTCTCTCTTGCTGCACTTTCATTACTTCTCTCTCTTGCTGCATCTTCATTACTTCTCTCTCTTGCTACATTTTCATTACTTCTCTCTCAGCTGCTCTTACATCTCTCTCATACTTTTCTCTTTCTTTCTTCTCAACATACTCACGGAGATCAAGCCCCTCTAGACCTAAAAGCTTGCCTGACTCAATAAACTTTCACCACCTCACTCATTCTGGTTCTTTCTATATTCTCCGTTTCAAACTCATGAATAAAAAAAAAAATATTTCAAGAACAACAGTTGAAACTGGTGATACGAATATAGAAAGAAACACAAACAAAACAAAGGTTTATTTACAAGCTTACTAACAAAGGTAAATGCAAAATGGTATCTCCTATTTACATAAAAAGATAGAATCTTACACTGCATGAACTGGGGGAACAGTAAGGTAATTCAAATACTTGATGGTAGGTTTAGTGTCTCGAAGCGATGACTTCATAAAAGGAGAATGGCGATTGCTCACGTCCTCTTGACTCCGTATTGCAGAAAATAAAGTTTACTCTCGTTACTTGAAAGTCAGGAACTCCCCAAAAACTCTAGCAGGACATTTTCTTCTCTGAAGTCTTCTCAACGTCGGGATAACTCGGACGTCCACTCCTGGAGATGACTAGACCAGAATCCAACCAACTCTCAAGCAACTTTTCTTCTGATCCTTCGTCGGTTCCTTTTTTCTCTTATCTCACTCGGATGATCTCTGCTGCTGCTCTCTCAATGATAATCTGATCTGTGGCTCTTACTGAGGATATCTCTCTGTGACTAACTGGTGATCCCTCTTTTACGATCTCTCTCTGTTTTTTCCTACTCCGTCAGTCGTATTTATACGGCATTCTGGGGGCGGGGCCTACGGCCAGCGCCACAGGCTCCCGAGATTACTGGAATTTCTTAGAAGACTCTCAACGGAATATTGCATCATATTTTGCTGCGTTTTTCCGACACTTAGGCGCGTTTTCCTTTCCTTTATCTTTCTTTGCTATGAAGCAATTACCATCACAATTGGCGGCAAGTGTCGATGAGACGTTGGAGACCCTGCACTGATGGGGAAATCAGAGCAATATCGTCGGCGTAACAGAGGTTGTTTATAGTTGTTTCATTGACAGTGCATCCGTGTATGTATTAGACAGGTATGGCGAGAGAATGCCCCTTTGCCGAAGCCTGTTTAGGGAGCCGAAGGTGTATGATAATACGTTACCCTATTTCATACAGAATTGCTGTGTGGAGAACCAGCGATGTAAAATGCCAATTAGATATAGGGGTGTGCCCCTTTTATGCAGCTTCAGGAAGAGCTTCAGGTAGTTTACTCTGTCAAATGCTTTTCTCACATCTACAAAACAAAGGAAAACAGGAGAGGCTGATGATAAGTAGTAGTTCAGCAATTCTTTCAGTATGTAAATGCAGGTGACAGTTGAGTGGTTTGCTTTAACCTGTTAAGCGTTCCCCCCGGATGAGTTCGCTACTAACGTACCATCACGCTTTTTTGTAATTAGCGATCATAGCACTGATGATAGTTTTTCAAAGTTAATATTGATTTTTATGCTTATTATGCATACTGTAGTTAAGTGTAGGAAATTATTAAATGTTGGAGTAAAAAAAAAATAATAATACTACAATTATTTTCTTTCAAAAGACTACATAATACTGAATGAAAAATATTATACATACATGCACTATTATTCTTTCCTATGTCAATCTCTTGAGCAAGGGGCTGCACACAACCCTACTTCACAGTGCCAAACCATCTATCTATGTACTCGTGATTGTGAAGATATGTTCTACATTCTTATCTAGAAACTAATTTGCAAATCTGTTTGTTTCTTTCACGAGGTAATCAATGATTTCATCATGAAAATATTTCTCAAAATATTCTAATGGGTTCTCTTTATCCTCAACTGTAAATTTTACGCTGGGATCAGCAACAAAAGTAAAGGGATCTCTCTCTCTCTCTTTCTCTCTCTCTCGGAGTCCAGTCACTCGGCAAAGAAAAGTCATCTTCACTCCCGCTATTGGAAGAAAAGTTTGTATCCTCAATATCCTCATCACTGGAGGATTCAGAACTAGAGCTCTCATCATCAAATAGGTCATCAGTATCAGACTCCTCATCTAGTATTTGATTGATCTCACCTGAAGAAATACACCTCCTCTTTGGGACATATATTGTGAAAGACGTGAAAATCTATTTGTCTCGATAAACACCTGAAGCGTACTGAAAGAAAACTAGCAGGGCCAGGCAGTTTTCTAGCATAAGCGACCACCAGGAAAGAGTTGCTAGGCTGGAAATAAGTTTCCCGTGTGCTGAGAGTGTTACCAAATGATGTTTCTACACTTTCTATACGAGTAAACATATTATTACGAGTAAACATATTATAGTGACAAGCACAGTTAAAGTCTTGAACGTAATATTCCGTTGAAGGCGCTACCGAGTAGATCGCGGTAAACGTATTATTACGTGGGTGACGCTTAACAGGTTAAACCCAAACTGGTTGTCAGTGGTGTGTAGAAAGGGGAGAAGTATCTTCGATGCGATCGTTGTGATTGCAATCGGCCAGTAGTTGCCAGGGTCAGCTGTATCCTTTAGCTTGTTTTTGATTAATGGTATCAAGTGAACTAAGAGTAGGGAGTCTGGAGGAAACCGTTGAATTATGCACACATTGAATAGGGCAGCTAGCAAAATGTAAATTATCGGATGGCAGAATTTGAAAGCCCCTGCGGGAAGACCATCACATCCGGGTGATTTATTGTTAGGTAGGCTGTTTATGGCATCGCTGATGTTACCTGGCGTAATACGGTCTGCAAAATGAAATTGAATGTCGTCAGTAAGGAGGTTATCTACATCCCTTTGGGAATCAAAATCATTTATGCAATTCAGGATATTGTTGAAGTGATTGCCCCACATACTTACGGTAGCTTCATCTCCAACTGCTTCCCCTACTCTCTGTGATAGCGTTTTAGTTTTGGGATTTAAGGACTGGACATCTTTCCAAAGATGAGGATAATCACCTGATTCTAAGTTTCTAGACATTGCATCGGCTCTTAGTTGTTTTTCATTTGACCTGCAGAGCTTAAGAGCAAGTTTGAACTGCATTCTCGCCTGTCTCATTAGTAATGTAGTGTGCCCTTCCCTATGGCTACCATTTTGCCTCCACAGTAAAACCACTTCTCATGAGTATGTATACAGATCTTTAACCAAGTCATTCCATCCAGGTATATTACGAGAATTACCTTGACGAAATTTGCAGGCAGTCCTGCCCGAAGAAAGCATAGCAGAGATTATGTTCAAATAGAATTCATTCAGATCCCTCCTGTGGTGGTCATTTCTACAATTTGTGTTAGTACAAAGTATGGCGTGTGCCGGTTGAACTATTGACTGCAACCTGGTTATCGTGGTCGCCCTGAAGTATCTGGTTTTCTGTTTGTTTTAAAAATCCTAGTTTACTGGTGGTGGGCGGTCAGTTAGGGGGTTCACGGTAGGGAGGGATGGGGCACTGAATGACACCTGAATTGGGATGTGATCATAGCCCGTTGCAAGATCAGAGCGAATATTACAGGTCATAATAGAATCATGAAGTTGTGGAGATATGATGCAGTGGTCCAGCAAGGAGGTTGCAATAGCGTCCGCTCTATTATGTACATATGAATAGGAGGAGGGTGGGAGGAGCATTAAATCGCTAATTTGGAGATCATGATTTTGACAGAAGCGACTAAGTTCATTATAAAATTGTTTGTGGGGTGAGAATTAAGGTCTCCGATTATACAAATATGATCAGCAGGAGAATCCAGAGGAGCGTTTCTTGCAATGCAATGATGCCTTTGAAGTTTTTGCAGAACATGTTTAGGAGAGAAATGTTCCGCTTGAGGCCAAAAATATTCCAAGAGTTTATGTTTAATGTATCTATGGCTACTCACGAAGATAGGAGATGAATGCGCTGATCATTTGGGTGGATGGGGGTTAGCCAGGGGGAATGGGCAGTAACTCGCCGTGAGGGGTTGGGTGGCTCTTGCAATATAGACGAGATCGTGATCGGCAAGTCTTTACAACCTAACCGAAAGGCAGCATGGCTCCTCCCGCATTGCATCACATCTCTCCTCCCACATGACTCGAAAAGGAACTTGATTGGTCAAGAGATAACTTTGACACGATTCAGGAAACCAATCACTGTCACCCGTCCTGGCCGTCACCCCCGACCCAACCCCCGGCCCGGTCGCATATTTCCCAAGTCTGGAAGACTTTAGGGATGGGGAAATTAGGACCAATCAAAGCGTGTGGAGTTGATCCATGACGTCACAAGCCACGCCTTTTAGCTCCCTCCTCAGTCCTATATCCATTAATGTCGCCAGTCACAATGCCGAAGAAATACTTTCTTCTAAATTTCACAGTTTACGGTTTGTATCGCATATACAATTTAGTCAGATATATCTAAACATAATGTAAACCTAATTTAACAACAATATATTCTTCAAATGAGATACACCATGAAATATATTATGCGTTATTGGCTTTTCCCTCTTGGTAAATATTTTCACATTGCTAATTTCTAGATTATATACTTGAAAATGCATGTTTAAAGCCATTTATAAAGAGTTGCGACAACTCATGGGATGAATCAAACAATATAAAAGATGGAAAAAATATGGTATCTGACCTGTTTGTAGGGGAAAATAGAGAAAGGGAGTAGGCTTACACTACGGATTTCTATGGACATATGCTATTTTGTAGTTTAGCACATTACTGGGCATTGTATAAAAACAATATACTGGTCATTACTAGGCCATGAAAACAGGCCATGAAAAGGAATCAGACTGATATAGTCCCTACTATTTACAAGGACACAGTATCAGCTTTATTCATTAAATTATTTCAAGAGCTAATGTGCCCATAAGGAAACCTAAGGAAACCTATGGTATTGTTGTTTTGGTGATCTAAGTTAGCCTACTGTAACCAAATATAGTTACGTGACACACATCCTGTCAGTAGCTAATCTGAATACGGTAGTTTTTCAAGGTGTACTTGATAAGCTGTAGTAAAAAATTGCCTTTTTGAGGTAGATTCTGTTTTCATAAAACCTTCCAGATGTCCTCACTTGATTGGTCTTTGTCATTCATTGTGTACAAATATATGAAAAGTTTTTATTGAAAATTTTTTGCTTTTGCTTTTTACTTTTCATACATTGTGTACAAATAAAAAATTACAATAAAATTCAGTATTGAATATTTTTAGCAAGCCCTTACGTGATTTTTGCTTAAAATTCTTTGTGTACAGAGAAAACACTGATTTTTTTATTTACTCAATATTCTTAGCAAACTTTTCACACTTGTCATTCATTGTGTACAAAGAACCAAAATTAGTATTCCATTAGTATGTCATACTTTTAGCAATTATAGCAGTACAGAATATTACCTATTTATGGAGTTACATTAGACTTTTTACAAAGCTGAACTAGAGCAGAATTGATGCATAAATTTATTAAAACTTCGATATGCTTTAAAGTAAATATGGGTGACACTTTTTTTCCCACTCTCTTTCAACAGAAAATTTTATGCAAATATTCAACATGTATTAATTAAAGCCAGGGATAACGGCAGTATATGGGTATGCTACTATTTTCATCCAAGCTCACACTCAATGGCCAAATGTACGCCTTAAATTTAGTAAAGCAAAATTTTTTTACATAGATTTTTGGCATTATGCTAAGCACCGGGGCAACTAAAGCCATTCAGCACTGAAACGGAAATTGACAGTAAAAGGTTTGAAAGGTGTTACAGGAGGAAAACCTCAAAGCAGTTGGACCATGAAGCAATTGTTAAGAGAAGGTGGACAATAAGATGGAAGAAAGAGTATATGAACGCAGGTAACAGTACAATGAATGAAAGTAGTTGCACCTAGGTGCCGAAAGGAAGCTGTAAAGAACCTTAAGTAATGCCTACATTGCACCAAATGAGGTGTACTGACGACACTATCCCCGTACGGGGTGCATAAATTTGTCGTCAAAACTGTATCCTCCACATTTCTTTTAAGCATAAGGGAATTATTATTTTAATTCTGTACATAATACCTTTTTTATAGCCTGAAACAACAGGCAGTAATGCCTGAAAAACGTTGCATGTTCCTTGCTTTTAAAATTGTCACTTTCAAAGTCCAAGATTCTTGATGGGAGTTAAAGTACTGCGAAGTTCTTGGCCTCCTGTCTATAATCTGTACTGCTAATTGCAGGTCATATACAATCATTTTTACCATACCATCAATTTTACCATCTTGTATATTTTTTATTTATCCCATGCATTTTCGCAACTCTTTCTAAATGGCCTTAAACACACATGTTCAATCATATAATTTAGCAGCTCACAATGAAAATATTATTTATGCAGTAAATATCGGCTTTGTGAGCAGGGATTAAGAGGCACTGAACACTATTACCTAATATATTTCACAGTATATCTCATTTGAAGAATAAATTGTTTGTTGAATTAGTGTTGCATTATGTTTAGATAAATCTGACTAAAATGCAAAGGTCATACAAGCCGTAAATTGTGAAATGGGGAAGTTTTTCTTCGGCATTGTGACTGGCAGTAATGGCTATGAAACCGAGTGAAGCTAAAAGACGTGGCTTGTGACGTCATGGATCAGCTCCATGTGCTTTGATTGGTCCTAATTTTCCCCATCCCTAAACTCTTCCAGACTTGGGAAATATGCGGCCCGGTCTCTCTCTCTCTCACAGGTTCTTCATCTTCATCTGCCAGACGAAATTATATATATATATATATATATATATATATATATATATATATATATATATATATATATATATCACAAAAGTAAAACAAGTAAAAACAACAATTTACACTTAAAAAATCCCTAAAATAGCCAAAATTATACCCAAATAACAAATGAAAAACTAAAAACTTAAGAGAGTGTTAAAAGAGCACCTGTTCTGTCAGAAGACGGCAGCTGAATGAGTATTATGGAAGGAGGGAAGGCAGAGCCACGAAGAAGACGCTCCTCACGCCAATACAAAGGCACTACAGAAGTGGTACATGAGTTCAATCCCAGCATCACCTGCTTAATGCATAACGACTCAAGAATGGGTAATTCGTGAAAGTGGATTGTTTGACCTAAGATAAGAAAAGTCAGAGTATTTGATATTCGTATGGCAGATTTTTGAATGATTTTTGTGGGATCTACCTAAAGATTGCTGACGGTCAGCGCTGACTCTCATCAAAGTGTGAGACATCGTATTGGCTTGAAATTGTCCAACTCTGAATTCTCTAACTTCAGAAATAATTCAAAAATCTGCCATACGAATATCCAATACGCCTGGCTTTTCTATCTTACATACATTAAGCAGGTGGCTCCGGGATTGAACTCACGCACTACTTCTGTACTACCTTACTACCTTTGTATATGGCATGAGGAGCGTGTCTCCTTGTGGCAAGTGGATTTCCATGTGCTACTATATATATATATATATCATATATATATTATATATAATATATATATATATATAGTATATAATATATCTATATAGCTATAAAATATATCTATATAATATATATAATATTAGATATATATATATATATATATATATATATATATAGATATATATATATATAGATATATATATAGACAGATATAATATATATATATAGATATCTTATATTCTAGTATTATATATATATATATATATCTATTATATAATATATATATATATAGAGATATATAATATATATATATATATATATATATATATATATATAATTATATCTATATATTATATATATATATATATATATAGATAGAGATATATATATATTATATATATATATATATATATATATTATATATATATATATATAAGTATAGAGAGATAGAGATTATATATATATATATATATATATATATATATATATAAATAGATATATATATATATATATATATCTATATCTATATATAGAATATATAGATATATATATATATATATATATATATATATATATATATATATATATAGATATATATATATAATATATATATATACATTACATATATATATCTAGATATAGATATATATATATATATATATATAGTGTATATATTATATATATATATTCATCCATATATCTACATATAGATATAGATATATATATATATATATATATCTATATATATATATCATATATATATATATATATATTATATATATATATATATATATATATCTATATATGAGTCATTGGGATTTGTCAGACTGGTGTTAAAAAAAATTTCATGTGTTCAATCTGAGAACACCATCACCAACGCTGTAAAAAAATCCTGAGCCAATAAATCACCAACTGGCATCTAGAGCAAACTCCTTACCATATTGGTGGTGGAAGTGGGAGGGGGTGGGAGTGTGGGAGACAGTGTGTAATTAGCTTTCAAGGTCAAAGTATTGTTCACGCATTTGTGCGTGATTTTTCCTGTTTGCGCGGCCACTCGTTGGTGTTTAGGGCCTTGTGACCACCCTGTATATCATGTCTACCGGTTATACATCCCATGATAACATTGTAAGAGTAATAGAGTGCCATAAATTGGGTATGTACTCCAAAGAAGTTAGTCGGCAGACAGTAGTGAAAGAGCGAACTGTTTGCAATTTTGTAGCCAAGTACTGTGCGGCGGGGGACAGGTCCATACCCTCCCATGGTAAGGACCCTGGTAACCCCCCGAAAGTGTCTGAACGATCTCTAAAGGTACTGAGGTGCGAGGCAGAGCTTCATCCCTTTCATAGTGTTCGGCAATTCAAAGAGGAAAATTCCGTTATCTTGGGCAAAGTTTTGCAGGTACCTAACAAAAAGTTTGGGTTTCAAGAGTGTCTGCACCTAGAAACCGCTTATAACCCCTAAACATATGAAACAAAGGCAAGAATTTGTGAAGAAATAGGGCCAGTGTGATATTAATTTCTGGAAAAAAGTGCTGTTTAGTGATGAATCTACTTACTTTGTGAGTTGTGGCAACTCAAGTAAAGTGTGGCATGGTCCTCGAGCCAACCATAATGATGAAAAGCTTATTTGCCGGTGCAAAAAATTCCCTGCTGGTGTAATGGTATGGGGTTCCTTTGGTTTTGGTGGTGTAGGTGATCTCATTATCTTTGACAAAATCATTCGTGTTAACCAGTTAATTTATTACACGCTCTTAAATGAGCATTTAGTCTTGCTTTGACAAGACTGGGTGTCAAATTTTTCAGCAGGATGGCGCCACGTGCACATAACCTCCTTCATTACTGAATGGTTTGCTGATTGTGGTGTTGAGGTTATTGAGAAGTGGCTAGTTAACTCGCTTGATTTGTGTCCAATCGAGAACCTCTTGGCTTTAATTAAACATAGTTTGCAAGATGTAGACATATCTGCTGTCGAGAAACTTTAGGCTGCAATACGTGTTGTGTAGGAGGGGATCGAGCCCGAACTCTGCCAAAGTTTGATCTCTTCTATGCCCTGTTACCTTGCAGTGTGTACGAAGAGTAAGTACGGCCCCTCTGAGTATTAGCACATGCATGGTGAGTTTTGAGTTAAAATTTGAACTGGTTATTATTTATTTGTATTGCTGTATAGGTTTTTAAAGTTAGAGGTGGGATTGGCACATATAATAAATGAGAGGCTGGCAAATCTTAGTGCCCTGAACATGCACACACACCACACACACCACACACACACACACACACACACACACACACACACACACATATATATATATATATATATATATATATATATACTATATATATATATATATATATATATATATATATGTATAAAGGTTTTTTGCCACGAAGGAAAAAAATGAAAAAGCGAGATAGCCGAGTACTTTCGGTCCTATTCGGACCCTTTACTGAGGCAAACTGATTTTACAAAGAACACCATAGTCAAAAGAAGGCCTAATATACAAACTGACACTACCAGATTAGCCATAAGGGCGATTTTCACTCTACAGAGAGGATGAGTCGCCATAGGCTAGCCACACCTTGTAGGATGCCCGCAGTAAACAAGTGATTCTTCCAGAAAACAGTACATTTTGAAAACAACATGGAGCATATACATATAAGATGAAGTTAGGTTAGCATAAGGGCTTTTCTTTCAAAATTTTGACTAAGTTTTGGCTGCTTTTTTGTCAAAATTGTCAGTTTTTCTACAACATTTTTGGCAACAAGCCTTTTTTTACTGTGTTTTTGCCAATTGTTTGCCAAATTTGTACATTTTTGTCCAGTTAAGATGGAGTTTGGTTAGGTTAAGGTCATTTAATTCCGATTTTTGTCAGCTTTTTCACCAACTGACATGAGCCTAAACTGTGTTGAAAGGAATTGTCGCCAAGTTTTGTCCCAATTTTAGACGTTTTTGGCAAGTTAAGGTGGTTTAATGGGATTATTACCGATTTTTGTCAATTTTTTCGCCTGTTGATATGCGATTAGTTTAAGTTAAGGTGATTTTTATGGAATTTATACTGATGCTTCGTCGATTTAAAAAAAAATAAGCTGTGTTTGACGGAATATCCGCCAATTTCTCACCACATTTAGACATTTTTGAATTAGTTAGAGGAGAGTTTTGCTAGTTTTATCTCCAATCTAGGGTAGGTTAAGCCATTTTTGATGGAATTTATGCCGTTGAAGGTTAAGTTAATGTCGTTATCCTAGAATTTTGTCTGATATATATGGTGGGCTTCTGCCAAATAAGGTTTGATGAGGTCAAAGTTAGGTTAGGTTAAGGTCATTTTTGTGGAATTTTGACCAGTTTTCATTGAGATTCTGCCAAGCCTATCCGATTTTTTGCCAAACTTTGGCAAGTGAAGGTCAGGTTAGGTTAGGGGGGATTTTATGCGATTCAGACCATTATTTTGGCCACCATTGTCGTTTTTGTTCACAAGTTATGTTTTGGTTAGTTTAAATTATGTCATGTCAGGAGGTTAAGTGAGGTTCTGTTAAGTTAGATGAGGTCCAAATATGCGGTTAGTCATATATATATATATATATATATATTATATATATATATATATATATATATATATTATATATATATATGACTAAGTTAATCTAGAGGGCTTGTAGGAAGTTTCACGAGCTCTGAGCTCTCTCAAGAAGCTTTAATGGAACTCCAAACGCCCATCTTCTCTCAGCAGTAAGAGGAACCTTCCCCACCCACAAAAGCCACCCCCCAAAATTTCGTTGATGTTTGGTGTCATAAAATGACACAGTTAATTTCCGTTTCCATTAAAAGAAAACTGTTAGTTTCCTTATCTTTAATTTTACTGTAGATTTATTGTGAGTTACTAATTAATAATTCTAATTATTATTTTTTAATTGTAAGCAATATTTTTTAACTGTATTTTGCAAATGTGATAAGAATTTCCCTCTACTTGTTTTCCCGCCCAAACATTGGCATTATGTGCTTCTTTCCTGGCTTCTGAGCACATGTGGCATTTTGAGGGGACGTTCATGGGTCTCGATAATGGCGATCATTGACATTATGTATTATTTATATTATGTAATCACTTCTTCTTGTGCCCATCTTGAATCTTCTTCTGAAGACATTGAACTAAATAAGTAACTTATAAAAGTTCATTTGCATGGTTGGCCAATGTGCATGGGGGAGTTATATAAGAATGCTAAGTTGGTTCTTGTCTCTGCGTTAAGCGAATACCAACGTTATTTAAGGTAAACACAAATTGATTTCTTATTTTGTATTTTGAATCCAGTGCCTAAAATTCTTCCCATTGTTGCCTTCTTAAAGAAAATTATGCGCTGTGGACCATTCTGAGATATCGGAGTTTATAATTTCATCACATTTGGCTTCACCTATTCTGACACTGGCTGGCTGGTAGGCCTTAACCCTGTCTGACCACCTACACCTCTTGAGAAAGGACCACAGCTAAGGCATGAAAGTACTCGAGTGTTAAATACTATGTAAATACTTACAAGTAAACAAGTTATACTCAGTAATCTTGTGGCTTTTTTCTATGCAGAAATTGGTATGAAGACTTTTGGAAAATAAAAGTGGATAAATCGAATTTCGCCTCACATTTCCTTCAATATCTCCATACTCTACAATTTCACAGTAAAGTGTTATAGGGTTGGTCTTTTAGGATGAAGATTTGCTTTATTTTGGCATATTTGTTTTCTTTACACGATAATATATTGCAAAGAGACGCTATAAAGGAAAACAGACAGTTTGAGTCGATGCTAAATAGATGAGAATCGTGGGTTCAGTCAAGCAAATGACAATAGTTTGTTCTGTTACATGACTGTGATATGGAGACCTTTACGAACACTATAGTAAAACAATGATAAATTCTACTATCTTGAATTTGTGTCATTCCATATTCGAAATGGTGGAAGTTTTCATTGTTTGAGCTTGAATCTCCTAAAAATTCATGTTTAATATTCGAATATTTTGATTGCTCATTCATAGGAACATATTAAGAATGACTTCATTTCAGGCATGGATTCTGATCCTTAACACCTGTAGTCACCTGGATCAAATGAAACTGCATTAAATATTAAAAAAAAAGATTACCTTGAAAACTGAAATATAACGAAAAATAAAAACAATCATTTTGGATCAAAGTACATGCACGAGCTAAATTAGTCATGTTCAGTGTCTTCGTCTATTAATATGTTAACGCAAGTGCTAGCTTGACACTGTCCCACAAAAATTCTGTACAGTATAACCCCACGCTTTTTTATATGAACAGTTCTGAGTGCCATAAAAACAATCTTTGCATTTGCACCTGATTATTTTTAGTAAGGCATCAGGAGCAGGGCTGTTATCCATCGTGCAAAGAAACATGATTTTTCCATTTCTCTTCCAACACCAATTGCCAGGTTTATTATCACTATTTCCTAGCCAGAATTGTGTTTGATTATAAACACAAAATGAGTAATACTCAGCTGCATCACTAGTAGGCGGCAAGTCTTGAACATCAACACTTCTCAAACTCTTGATGACTTTGCTCTGGAACTTTTTCTTTCTCAGCTCATCAAGAGATGCGCAGTCTGTGCTAGAACCTGAAAAGGACCTGAATGACTGCTTTCTTCGTTCTACTAGTTTTTTTATATCCTCATGAGTGGATTTGTCAGACAGGAATGACACTACACACTCGAAGAGGACACTGCCTTTTCAACAACTCCCTTTCCTGTGGTATTTAATCTTGATGTGGTATCACATACACACAGAGCATGCATAAATAGCAAATGCCTGCAGGTTAAGTGAGAGGGACCATCATTTTGAAATCTTGCCATGAATATGAAGACCCGCCTCAGTCTCTACCGTTCTGAGGTTTTTGTGGTATTTGTATAATACCAAATTACATAGTAAAAGGAAATGCAATATATTCCTTAGAGTAAAAGCATAACTCTAATCCAGGTCACAAGTCATACAGGAAAAAGCTCCCAAAAATATAGTCACAGGATGTGCGCGAAGGCAAGGTAAACATAACAACAAACACACGAACGAACATCATCTTGTGGCTGGGAAACCCCTAGATCTGGGTCCTACGAGAGTAAATAAGTAAGTTGAATTATTATGACCTAAAAGAGGTGTTCGTGAGTGTGTACTTTAGCTCTGTAACCACTTTGAATGTACATTGTAATGTATTGATCATTCCTCTTCCTCCTCTGACTCTCTTAGTACAACGCTCTTCTGAAACGTCTATCTGAAGATGTAATACCATTTCAGAGAATACATATTTTAGATAACTTCAAGAGTTTCCTGACATCCTTCCAAATTACAAATGTGTAAACGAAGAACTTGACGAAATGTTTGCATTACTTGCCTGCCGAGAGAGAGAGAGAGAGAGAGAGAGAGAGAGAGAGAGAGAGAGAGAGAGAGAGAGAGAGAGAGAGAGATTACTAAAGTCTCCAACCACCCGCTATTCGCTCTTTTGCGAATCATAAAGTAAAAAAAACCAGGGACTGTTTCTGACACTTAACATAAGTGGGTCCAGTCCCCCACATTTGATTGGTATGATGAAAATTCAGCCAAAGATCACGAGAGAATACGTTGAACAGGTGAAGGTTTTGTTGAATACAATATCACAGAAACAGGCCCTCTTCCTCATTGTGGGACAACATTGAAAAATATGGCTAACAAGAGAGCCTTGTTCCAAGTATGATGAGCATTGAATCTTGGTTATAATATAACAATGAAAGGAAGAAATGAGGCTGCCTTCACTCATGATGAAGCAGACATGACAATGATCAGTTACTGACTACATACAGTTGTGATGATACTGATGTTTTCATACTGCTTGTGTGCTGGTGTTGGAAAAAGAAGCTGCTAGCTTTTGTGCAGTTAGAACTTTGGGACGGACAGGTTTTGAATGTTAATGCCACTGTAGACAGACTGGGACCCAAGTGCCTTCACATTTTAGGCATACATGCGCTACCAGTATGTGATACAGTGTCCTATCCATTTGGCTATGGAAAAATGAGAGCTCTAAATATCCTGCTGTCAAAAACCATCCCTGGCCTGGGCACTAGTCTTGGAGAAGAATGTGCCCCTTTTGAAGAACCAATGAAAACAGGCCAGGAATTCTTCACTGAACTCACATCGTAGGTAGAAGAACTTGCGTGAATAAAGCAAGGTTTGAAATGCTATATTTAAAAAATCAAGAAATAAACTTTCCTCCATACAATTGCCTATACCTACGGATCAGAATCTCATGTACTATCATGTTTTGCTGCACACCTCCAGGTCATGCTATGGAAAGCAGCAGACCAGAAACGTCCACCCAATCCTGATATCACTGAGTATGGATGGGAGATTGTGGATGAACTACCGTCACCCTGCCTAGCATCAACACCTATTGCTCCACCTGATCTCATGGATGTGTTCAGCTGCAAGTGCAAAGTAGAAGGGAAACAATGCAGCACCCATTATTCATTTATGGATAAGAAATGACTCACTTCTTTTAATTTGATGTGATAAAAGTTCTAATCAATATTCAAATGGTACACTCAGGAACTGAAATAGTAATGGCTTGTTGTAATGCAAACCTACTTTTCACTGTCAAAAGGAAACCGAAGGTGTACATAAAACACTTTATTATGAATACATTCTTATCAGATGGTAAGTGGTTAATAAATTATACTGTGTAACCAAGAGAGAAGCAAAGTTTAAGTTTTAGAGCGGCATTGATAATTTATTGTCGGTGCACGAAAAATATTTGCATGCCTTATTATCATATGAATATGAAAACCTATGTAATTTGTTTGTTTTTGCATATAACATTCTCTATGATCTTCAAAATTAGTTTCACAAATCCAAATAAAGAATATACAGTAACGATTTCGAATAAATTTTCGTCATTAATCTAACTTGTTTGGTCCCAATTCGCAGCCATTTTAAAATACATTCTTTGCATCTGATGATCTTTAAATTCATTTCACTAGAATCCCTTGAAAGAAAAATATAGGTAGAGAAACCAGTCATAATTTTATGACAGTTCATTCAAAGGTCATAGTCGATTTTCGCAGCCCTTGGATGCATTGATTCCCCAGACGCAAATGGAGCTGGACCATCACCGCCGCCAACATGTCTGCAATACAAAAGTGTACTCTACCAGCCCCATCCAGCTCAAGGGGAGCTGGCCTCAGTGCCAAAGAACAGGGGTGGGGCCAAGGGAATGAGGAGCGTGGATATGGCAGGGGGACTCTGCTGGCAGTGTGGGAGAAAGGATCACTTGTGATGCCCAATGCCCCTCTTTTGGACAAAGGAACTGTTTTAGATATGGTACAGTAAGCCACCTGGTCAGCCAGTGTTCCAAAAATGGTGTTGCGCCAAATGGCACCCCCCCTCCCTCGAGAGGAAGGAGAGGAACGAGTGTATCTGCAAATAACCACCCTCCAGCACTCCTAGGATCAGTGGCAGTGTGACAGGAATGGAAAGACGAATGTACTTCTTATCAATAAGAGTGGTAATAGATTAGCATCAAGTAATGATTCTCTTTGTGATTTAGAAGTGTGCACCCTTGTAGAAGCCGATAACGCATTGTCGGCCTTGACTACATAGAGTCAAGGTCACGGCTGATCACGGCTTAGAAAACTATTGCAGACAGCTGGTCAAAACAACACCTTTGGATTACCGCAGTTGCGTAGGAGACATAATAAGAGTATATCAAGATATAACTGCAATAGGAGAATTAACAAGGTACTGTTCAAAATAGAAACAGGAGAGCATCCCACTATTCGAACTAAGCCCGTAGGGGGTAGTGCCATCAGTGTACCTCATACGGTGCACTGTAGGCATTACTTGAGTTCTTGGCAGCATGCATTCTGCCCCTAGCCACATTCACCTTCATTCCTTTTACTGTACCCCCGTTCATAATCTCTTTCTTCATTGCTTCATAATGTAACTGTGAGGTTTTCCTCCTGTTACACCTTTCCAACTTTTTATTGTCAATTTCCGTTTCAGCGCTGAATGACCTTAAGATCCCAGTGCTTAGCCTTTGTCCTCAACTCTATATTCAATTCAATTCTATTCGAACTAAGCCTTATAGAACTCCTGCATGTCATGAACAAGTAATTGGAGAAACCATAAATCAATTGCAAGATGAGGGCATTGTTCAAGAAAGCGAGTCTCCTTGGGCTTCTCCAATCGTTTTAGTTAATAAGAAAGATGCCCTTCTCAGGTTGTTGATTATAATAAGTGATTGAATGTCATTACAAAACATAATGCCTGTCCATTGCCCTCAAGTCGAAGAGCTTTTGCTTAAAGTAAGAAAGAGTAAATTTTTCACCATGCTGAATCTCAAGTCGGACTATCATCAAATTCCTCTAGATGAGGAGAGTAAAGAGAAAACGGCCTTTATAGCGATTAATCAACTATGTGAATATAATTTCCTTTCCTTTGGACTAAAGAATGCTCCGGCCCATTTTACACAAGTAAAGATGTCAGTTTTAGCTTCCTTAATAGGCCTTGGAGTTTTTGTATAACTAGACAATAATTGTAGTTGGTGCTACTGTAGAGGAGCATATAGCTAAATTGATAGAAGCTTTAGAAGCATCAAAGCACCATAGTATGAAAATAAATTTAGAAATATGTAAATTTTTCTAAGCCGAAATAGAGTTTTTGGGGCACATGGTAACTTCTGAGGGCTTTAAGCCTCATGCCAATAAAGCTGTATCAATTAAAGAATTTCCATAGCCTAAGAATGCGAAGAATGTAGCCAGCTTCCTCGGACTTGCGGGATATTTCCGGGAATTCATAAGAAACTTTGGACAGATAGCGAGACTGTTACATGCATTAAGGAAACAATCTGATTTCCAATGGGGTGAAAATGATGAAGATGCTTTTCATAAATTAAAAGATGCCCTGGTAAGTGACAAACTCTTGGCTTACCCGAAGTTCGATCCCCCTTCTTTAGTGACCACAGATGCGAGTGATATTGCAATAGGACATATAATCACTCAGATTGACAATTGAGATAATGAAAGACCAGTTTCTTTTGCATTGCACTCATTGAAAGGGGCAGAGAAATATTATAGTACCTTCAATCGAGAGGCTTTGGCAGTATTATGGTTGCTGAAGAGACACCGCTATTCTTTTTATTGGGACATAAAATAAAGTTTTTCACAGATCACATACCCTTAACACACCTGCTTAAGAAGTGTGAGGTTACCAATGGCCAAGCTCATTGGATCAAGCGCACATTAGAATTTATATCATAAGATCGAACATATTCCCAGATAAAGCAATAGAGTCATGGAAGTTTTCTCCAGGAACATTGTAAGAGTAACAATTCATGCTGCAAAACACAAGAAAGAACGACGAAAGAAACCTCATGGCATTGATGCACAAGCAATGTGGGACTAGTGAAAGCAACATTGCAACAAATTCAAACAATGAAGGTCAGATGTTAAAATGGCGCATAGAAAACGGGAATATTGCGAGCCCTTACAGGTGGTGGGGAGTGGCGTAGGCGGCAGCTGGTTGAATGTAGGTGGAACAATGTCTGGGTAATTCCAGAATAAATGCCTGGAGAATGAAAGTGTGGTTGATTTTTGTGGCTAGTGTGCTAGAGAGGAGCCCATGAACACTTCTTTTGGTTTATCTTGCATAGGGAATAACTAGATTTGTAAACAACTGTGTAATAAGATAAAAGGCCTGATTATGGCCTGTGGTCCCTGCAAACTGGGATAGAGTGCATATGAATGTGGTAGGACCACTACCTTCAGTGCAAGGACAACCTAAATATATTTGAGTTTTTGTGGATGCTTCACACATTTCACACACGTGTTTGCGATGAAAGACAAGTCATCAAAAGAAATGGCTAGAGCATTATGTTCCCTTGTAAACTGGTTTGGGTGTCCTAGAATACTGATTTTAGACAGTGGCGGAGAGTTCATTAATGAAATCATTCGCGAATTTACGGCTCTCTTGCAAGACAGGCATGTCACCATTACGGCTTATGGCTGTCCACAAATGGATTAGTTGAGTCTCATAAGCATGAAGTCATCAATATCTTAAAGTACCTAATTGCAGATCACCCGATGTCCTGGCCATCTCTGTTGCAGACGGCTGAGATGGCTATGAAGGTCTCTTATAACAGCTCAGTTATGGACATTGCCATATTCTGTGGCCTTGGACATTCAGCAAATGCCACTCTACCAAGTTTGGTTTTGTGACTTGACTCGATGAGTGCCGTCAAAATCAACTGTTGTTGTGGATAAACGAAAAATATCAGTTGCAGTATGATAAACACTTTTGAATTCATGATTCTCCAATCCAGTTAGGGATAGAATCTATCTAAAGAGAATGCAACTGCCGAAACAACAAGTTCAAACCGGCATATACTGGACCATATTGTGTGAAGGAGATCAAATACTTATCTGAGGTTATTCAGTATATCTGCACTTGGAGCAAGGAGCGAACACCACCTGTCTCTACTGCCTGTGGTACTCAAGGACAGCTTAGTGTTCCACACCAATAAACCAGTAGCCCCGTACCCAGGGTTGGCTGAGTATCTGGGAGAAGACCCAGTGGAACATGCAAGAGCGCAGGTGGGCGCCATGCTGAGAGTGCAAGACCGAGCTCCCAAGTTAATGTCATTGCAAAGTGAATGAAAGGGGTTAGTGGTCAGAATCTGTAAATGCCGACCCACGTTTTTACCTAGGAATTAGTCATACCAAGAGTTACCTGTTTTATGTTTCATGTTTTGAAGTATCCAATTATATTGAGTGCCAATATCAATGCCTGTGTATCATATTTCTGTGTTTAAATTTTTTTTTGTATTGTGGTTATGTTGATTCTATTCAACAGGTTTTTTATGGTCTATGCTATTGTTGGTTATTGTCCTTTTTTTTTTGTTAAATTATGTAACAGCCTGGATGCCATCCTTTCTTTATGATTTATGATGTCCAGTAATGCCTTTTTAACGTTTTATATCACATTCTCACTACTGATGACATTTTTTATGTATGATTTATGATTTTTTAACAATAATTTTATCATGGTATCCTAAAGTAAATTGTTTTTGTGGAATTAATCTCTTTGTTTTTGTTAATGGTTAAGAAATACCATTGCTCTGATACGTATATTGTTGTCTAAATATCTATATTATTGCTTTTGTCGATGAAAAACAAAGCACAATTACAATATGTATGTGATTTAAAAAAATTATAGCATGTTGTCATGATTGCCATGGGCAGTGATAAAGTTTGAATTGTTTTTGTTGGTTGCTGCTTTCACCATTTTCTTTTGTGTTGAGAGCAATTCAGGACTGGAACAAAAGGAAAAACAAAATTTGTTATATTTTGTGGTATTGATCTGTTTTCCAGGGAAGAGTGAGGTTGGTCGTTTTGGGGTTTTTAAAACCGGAAGGGTAAGGCAGAAAAGAATGATTTTTTTTTTATAAATAAATCAATGATAATTTTTTTTCTTTGTGTTGGTTGTAAGAGGTGTCCAATTCACTTGTAACTTTTGGCTTGTACACAAGTCAACTGTCCCACTTAAAGATAGTTAAGTTTAATTAGTTACGTCAGTACCTTGAGGGACGAGATTCAGGGTTGCAGGGAACTCCTCAAGCTCTGAGCTCTTACAAGACACCATAAGGGAACCTCCAACGGCCATCTTCTCTCAGCAATAAAGAGAACCTTCCTCCCCCCATCCAACCCCCAAAAGTTCGTTGATGTTTGGTGTCACCTATTCTGGCACTGATTGACTGGTAGGCCTAAGGAGAGGAGGTAGAACCCATCACATCCAGGAGGGAAGATATCGGGGGTTGTGAGGAACTAAAGGAACTGAGAGAAGGACCCAGGCGTCTCCCTTGAAGGACGGGAATTAAGCGCCGGTCATTAATAGGGGAAGATGTGTATTCCCCTTGCTGCCCTCTGCCGATCCCCTTCCCCACCCCTCTAGTATCTAACTCGCGGTTACTGTAGATTTTAATTCAGATTCACGTGGGCCTATGTATGTTACCCTAGAATACAGTTACTGTGGAGATTATACCTTAGATCGTTTTGATTTGTGCATGACTGCCAAAATAACAAGAGAGAGAGAGAGAGAGAGAGAGAGAGAGAGAGAGAGAGAGAGAGAGAGAGAGAGAGAGAGAGAGAGAGTAACTTAGTGACCCAGTTATAAGCTTTGGAAATAAAGGCGAGATTTCTCCTGAGGGGTCTGCAGGCAAGGGTTCCTTTGGGATTAGGGAGGGAAGCACCTAGTCCCCACCAGCTCCCAGAGCCCTATGTGGTTTGAATATAATATGCAATGAATATAACGAGGATTAAATCAAGGGTGAGGGAGGGAGGAGGCAGCCATTCTTGGCATCATTGGTCTTTGAGTTGACCTCCTAGGTGCCTTTTTTTATGTTCAATTGATGAACCCTGGGAGGGGTTCAAAAGCTTTTATATAGTTTTAAAAATTTTTACAACTGCTCCTTCAGATATAATATTGTGAACCTTAAAGACATTACTTGTGCCCTTATAATTGAGGCTTCTGCCCATTAATTTTTTTTTGCTCTATAACAGTCCTCCAATTCGACTGGGTGGTATTTATAGTGTAGGGTTCCAGGTTGCATCCTACCTCCCTAGGAGTCCATCACTTTTCTTACAATGTGCGCCGTTTCTAGGATCAGCCTCTTTGGTATTGCGACATCAATGAGTGATACTTTCTTTTTGATTTTGTCAATCAACGTAACGTCTGGTCTATTTGCACATATCACCCTATCTGTTCTGATACCATAGTCCCAAAGGATCTTTACCTGATCGTTTTCTATCACTCCTTCAGGTTGGTGTTCGTACCACTTATTACTGCAAGGTAGCTGATGTTTCTTGCACAGGCTCCAGTGGAGGGCTTTTGCCACTGAATCATGCCTCTTTTTATACTGGTTCTGTGCAAGTGCCGGACATTTGCTTGCTATGTGGTTTATGGTTTAATTTTTCGTATTTCACTTCCTACATATGGGAGAGATGTTATTTCCGTCTAGCGTTCCTTGAACATATCTGGTTCTTAGGGCCTGATCTTGTGCCGCTGTTATCATTCCTTGTTTCCTTCTTGAGCTCTCACCTCAGTAGCAATTACCACGTGTCATCGCTGGCTAGTTCTTTAGTCTGTCTCATGTATTGTCCGTGCATTGGTTTGTTGTGCCAGTCCTCTGTTCTGTTTGTCATTCTCCTGTCTCTATATATTTCTGGGTCTTCATCTACTTTTACCGGTCCTTCTTCCCATGCACTCTTTAGCCACTCGTCTTCACTGGTTTTCAGATATTGCCCCAGTGCTCTATTCTCGATGTTGACGCAGTCCTCTATACTTAGTAGTCCTCTCCCTCCTTCCTTTCGTGTTATGTATAGTCTCTCTGTATTTGCTCTTGGTTGTAGTGCTTTGTGTATTGTCATGTTTCCTAGTTTTCTGGTCTTTGACGCGGAGTTCTGCCTTCGTCCATTCCACTATTCCTGTGCTGTATCTGATTACTGGCACTGCCCATGTGTTTATGGCTTTTATCATATTTCCGGCGTTGAGTTTTAACTTGAGTATCGCCTTGAGTCTCTGCATATATTCTTTCCTGATAGTGTCCTTTATGTCTTGGTGTTTTATATCCCCTCCTTCCATTATTCCCAGGTATTTTTATCCTGTCTCATCTATGTGTTTGATGTTGCTCCCATCTGGTAGCTTTATCCATTCAGTCCTTGTTACTTTGCCCTTTTGTATGTTGACTAAGGCACATTTTTCTATTCCAAACTCCATCCTGATGTCCCCAGATATAATCCTTACAGTCTGGATTAAGATATCTATTTCCTTGATGCTCTTACCATACAGCTTGATGTCGTCCATGAACATCAGATGGTTATCTATGTTGCCTCTTTTCTTGAGTTGGTACCCAGCATCCATCTTCTGCAGAACTTTTGTCATGGGAATCATGGCTACTACGAAGAGTAGTGGGGACAGTGAGTCACCCTGGAAGATCCCTCTCCTGATATTAACCTCTGCTAGTCTTATTCCAGAGCTTGTAAGTATTGTATTCCAGTTGCACATTGTATTTTTGAGGAAGCTGGCAGTGTTTTCCTTGCCCCCATATATTTTCAGGCATATTATTAGCCATGTGTGTGGTATCATGTCGAAGGCTTTTTTTATAGTTAATCCATGCTATGCTTAAGTTGGTTTTTCTTCTACTGTTCTTCATTACCATTTTGTCTATCAGGAGCTGGTCTTTTGTGCCCCTACACTTCCTTCTGCAGCCTTTCTGTTGGTGGGGGATGGTGAGTGTCTCCTTTAGGTAGTTGCATAGACTTTCACTGATGATACCTGTTAGTAACTTCCACATTATTGGTAGGCAGGTGATAGGCCTGTAGTTAGTGGTTATATTTCCCTTACTCTTGTCTTTTTGTACTATGGATGTTCTTCATGTGGTCATGCATTTGGGTGCATGGTGATTTGAGATACAATGCTGGAGTTGTTCTGCTATTCGTGGGTGTAGGGCCTTGAAGTTTTTGAGCCAGTATCCATGGACTTCATCGGGACCTGGGGCTTTCCAGTTGGGCATTTTCTTTAGTTGGTGCCTGACTGTGTCCGTCGTGATCTCTGTGAATCTTTGTTTTATTCACCCTGTTTCTTCTTCTTTGACTTCCTTGAGCCATGTTGCATGTTTGTTGTGTGATACCGGATTGCTCCATATGTTTTCCCAGAGCCTCTTACTTGGCTCGGCTTCAGGGATTTCTTGGTGGTTGTCTTCCCCTCTTAGTTGGCTTTATAGTCTTTTCTGGTTAGTTCCAAATAGTTTGTTCTGTTTGTATCCCTTATTCCTGTTAATGTACTGCTGGATCTTATGTGCTTTGGCCTTAATCTATGTGCTTTGGCCTCTATGGTGTTGTGTAGTCCCCTCTCTTGTATTTTGTATTTCTCGTTGAGTTCCTGCTTTGTTTCCTTGCTTCTTAGCCTTTTTTCTACCATCTCTTTCAGTTTACTCAAGTCAGATCTCATCAGCATGATTTGCTTTTCCAGGCACTTTTTCCAAGGTGGTTGCTGTTTTGGTTTCTGTTGGGTTGGTGGTGTTGGTGTCCGTGTCCCCATCAGTTCTGCTACTTATCTTGCTCCTGCATATGCCAAGTTCTTTGTTTCTGTGATACTGGTGGTGTGTATTATTCCCATTATTTCATTGACCTCACTTGTTTTCTCCCTTAATTTCTTGGTGTTGTAGGCTTTCATGGAGGGGATCTTTGTTCTCTCTGTATCTGGCTCCATCCATTGTCAGATCTTTTCTACCCATTCCGTCCTATCTGTTACTTCGTCGGTGTTTCTTCGTGTGTCGTTGTTTGATACCTCATCATCCCTGTTGTCATATGTGGCATCGTCTCTCAGTTCGGATTCTTGTAATTCATTGTCATTTGTCATTTCCCTTTCCAATTCCTCTCTTTCTGTTGGGGAGAGCCAGTTCTTTTTCTTTATGTTCCTTACTTGATCTGCCAGCCTCTGCTCTGTTTTGGGGGGTGTTATTCCTCTCATTCCGGATGTTGACCAACCTTCTTCAATATCCCCTCTCCATCGGGTTGCTTAAGATGTATCATCTCCATATATCCTTATTTTCTTCTCTTGTCCATTTCTTCCTCTGGTTTGCTTTTATAGCTCCAGTCTCTGGCTATTGGTTTCTCTCATTGTGGTGGTCAGTTGCTGGATGACGACCTCCAAGTACCTAACCGTCTTCCCCTTCAATTGGGTTGAATACCTGGCTGCCGGACGTAGCTACCCTGTTGCCAGAGGTTCCATTTACGTCATTGTCATTTAATCCTTCATTTCTTTCCATCATTGCTGAGTTATGTTATTTAACCCATTGCTGGACATACCCCATCAGGGATAGGTACTCATTTACAGCTGAGTACACTGAGGAAATTATGGTAAAGATCCTTTCCCAAGTAATCAACGCTGAGGAGAATGGTCATCCATCCAATGACTGACCAGCCCCAATGTTGCTTAACCAGTCCATTGACGACCTAACCCACTCTGCACGGCGCTACGATATTATTATTATTATTATTATTATTATATTATTATTATTATATATTATTATTATTATTATTATTATTATTATTATTATTATTATTATTATTATTATTATTATTTTAAAAAGGAGGGCAGAATTAAGCGAGTTGATTTTTTTATATTGTTTTTTCTATTTTCCTTACAATTCGCTTCTCAGGCTCAGCGATGTTTCTGAGTAACTGGCCAATATTCATATTGGGAATTTTCAAAAATTTTTAAATGCTGAAGGAATCTTTTATTAGAACCGGATATCAGGTCCAGGTCAAGCAGGGGTCGTCGTCAGTGCCGGTATTATTCCGTAAGCGTAGTTCAGTTTGGGCCAGGGTTGTCTTTGGTTGAAGGGCTGGTATTGGTGCTGATATAGCTGGTATCACGTGACATTTCGACCTTCTCGTAGGTCATCTTCAGACGAGTCGATTGAAGAGACTGTAGCAAGAAAGTTTGCGGAATGATATTTATAGCGGCACGGACCTAGAGTTGCATTCTCATTGGTTGGGCCGGTCTTGGGCGAAGCCGTGGATCTCGCCTCAAAGGTCTCGGGGATTCTCTCGTGCGAGCACCACAGTAGTGTGCCTGGGGATGAACGTCAGGAATTCCGTCTGTAGCAGGAATCGTATCATCCTGTGGGGTCTCCTGATTATCTGGCATCGTTGGGGGGTCGCTCGCTGCTCTCCGGGCGGCGGTGGGAAGGAGAAACTTTTCTTGAGCTATATTTAAGTTTGGTTTCTCTTTACCTATTTGAAGGGCTTCTAAGAGGCGCAGACGTCGGGGATCCGTTGTCTGATCTATTATTATGATATTAGGGATAATATCATTTCTTTTTATCCGTTTGTTATGAGCAGTCCTGGCGTGGTTGAATATGGCTCCTTCCTGGGTGTGGCTGGAGATTCGCTTGGAGAAACGCATGGAGGTCATACCGACGTATTTGCCGAGGCATCCTCGGACGGGGCATGTGTAACGGTAGACCACACTCTTCTTCTTCAAGGGATCCTGCAGGGGCGCCGAAGGATTCTTTCTCATCACCAGGCTGCTCGTCTTCTTCATTTTATAATATATAATTATCTTAATATTTCTGTCTGGGTCGGCGGGGCTGACGTTTTCCTTGATGATCTTTTTGAGGGCTTGTTCGTCCTCCTTGTACCACCAGTGGAAGTACCCTTTGTAGAAAAGCTTGATGGGCTCTGCAACGTCGGGCGGGGATCTTGGTGGTACCAGGCTTCCATACTTTTCCTTATTGATTCATCAACAGCATGATTGGTGTGTCAGTTGTCGACGAGGACCTGGGCTGCGCTCTCCAACTCACTGTGTGTGTCATTCCAGGAGGAGCAATGTGAGAGGGCCCTCCTGACGAAGGCGCTGATGGTAGAGCGCTTATACCTCTCAGGGCACTCACTCTCACCGTTCATGCACATTCCCAGGTTCGTTGGCTTCGTGTACACCCTCGTGCTGAATTCAGAATCTCGCTGTTCGACAAGGACGTCAAGGAAGGGGAGGCAGTGATCTTGGCAATGTTCAATCGTGAACGTGAGGCAGCTGTGGTCGTAGAATGCACGTCGCAGCTGCTCTATCTCATCCTGGGAGTTAGCGTAGATGAAGGTGTCATCAATGTAGCGCACATACATCCTCGGTTTCCTGGAAATCTGGAAGACCCTCTCTTCGACGGTACCCATATAGAAATTGGCGAAAAGGACCCCAAGGGGAGATCCTATCGCGACGCCGTCGATCTGGATGAACATATAGTTGCAGTGATCAGCAGAAGGGGCCTTCTTAGTGCAGATTTCCAGCAGGGCTCGAAGGAATGTTCAAGGATGGAGTGTCGGGGTCCCTGTAAACTCTGTCCAAAATCATTTGTATGGTCTCGTCAACAGGGATGTTGGTAAACATTGAGGCAATGCATCCTCCGGGGGGCGTTGCTCGTAGGGCGTCCAAGAACTCGGCCGATGACTTCAGGCTGTACCTATCTGGGACATACGGGGTTAAGATGGTGAGCCTGAGAAGCAAATTGTAAGGAAAATAAGAAAAAAACAATAATATAAAATCAACCTCGCTTGAATTCGGCTGCCATCCTTTTTAACAGTATTTGCCTAAAAGGGGGTCTTCTACCAAAATATTATTATTATTATTATTATTATTGTGTTTTTTTTTTTTTTTTTGCTCTATCACAGTCCTCCAATTCGACTGGGTGGTATTTATAGTGTGGGGTTCCGGGTTGCATCCTGCCTCCTTAGGAGTCCATCACTTTTCTTATTATATGTGCCGTTTCTAGGATCAAACTCTTCTGCATGAGGCCCGGAGCTACTTCAGACTCTAGTTTTTCTAGATTCCTTTTCAGGGATCTTGGGATCGTGCCTAGTGCTCGTATGATTATGGGTACGATTTCCACTGGCATATCCCATATCCTTCTTATTTCTATTTTCAGATCTTGATACTTATCCATTTTTTCCCTCTCTTTCTCTTCAACTCTGGTGTCCCATGGTATTGCGACATCAATGAGTGATACTTTCTTCTTGACTTTGTCAATCAACGTCACGTCTGGTCTGTTTGCACGTATCTCTCTATCCGTCCTGATACCATAGTCCCAGAGGATCTTTGCCTGATCGTCTTCTATCACTCCCTCAGGTTGGTGCTCGTACCACTTATTACTGCAAGGTAGCTGATGTTTCTTGCACAGGCTCCAGTGGAGGGCTTTTGCCACTGAATCATGCCTCTTTTTGTACTGGTTCTGTGCAAGTGCCGGGCATTATTCGCTTGCTATGTGGTTTTGGTTTAATTTTTCGTATTGCACTTCCTACATATGGGAGAGATGTTATTTCCGTCTATCGTTCTTTGAACATATCAGGTTCTTAGGGCCTGATCTTGTGCCGCTGTTATCATTCCTTCAGTTTCCTTCTTTAGCTCTCCCCTCTGTAGCCATTGCCATGTCGTCGCTGGCTAGTTCTTTAGTCTGTCTCATGTATTGTCCGTGCATTGGTTTGTTGTGCCAGTCCGTTCTGTCTGTCATTTTCCTGCCTCTGTATATTTGTGGGTCTTCGTCTACTTTTATTAGTCCTTCTTCCCATGCACTCTTTAGCCACTCGTCTTCTCTGGTTTTCAGATATTGCCCCAGTGCTCTGTTTCTCGTGTTGACGCAGTCCTCTATACTTAGTAGTCCTCTCTTTCCTTCATTTCGTGTTATGTATAGTCTGTCTGTATTTGCTCTTGGGTGTAGTGCTTGTGTATTGTCATATGTTTTGGTGGTTTTCTGATCTATGCTGCGGAGTTCTGCCTTCGTCCATTCCACTATTCCTGCGCTGTATCTGATTACTGGCACTGCCCATGTGTTTATGGCTTTTTATCATATTTCCGGCGTTGAGATTTTGGCTTGAGTATCGCCTTGAGTTCTCTGCATATATTCTTTCCTGATCGTGTCCTTCATCTCTTGGTGTTTTATATCCCCTCCTTCCATTATTCCCAGGTATTTGTATCCTGTCTCATCTATGTGTTTGATGTTGCTCCCATCTGGTAGCTTTATCCCTTCAGTTCTCGTTACTTTGCCTTTTTGTATGTTGACTAAGGCGCATTTTTCTATTCCAAACTCCATCCTATGTCCCCAGATACAATCCTAACAGTCTGGATTAGGGTATCTATTTCCTTGATGCTCTTACCATACAGCTTGATGTCGTCCATGAACATCAGATGGTTGATTTTGTTGCCTCTTTTCTTGAGTTGGTACCCAGCATCCATCTTCTGTAGTACTTTTGTCATGGGAATCATGGCTACTACGAAGAGTAGTGGGACAGTGAGTCGTCCTGGAAGATCCCTCTCCTGATATTAACCTCCGCTAGTCTTATTCCAGAGCTTGTAAGTATTGTATTCCAGTTGCGCATTGTATTTTTTGAGGAAGCTGATGGTGTTTTCCTCTGCCCCATATATTTTCAGGCATTCTATTAGCCATGTGTGTGGTATCATGTCGAAGGCTTTCTTATAGTCTATCCATGCCATGCTTAGGTTGCTTTTTCCTTCTCCTACATTTCTTCATTACCATTTTGTCTATCAGGAGCTGGTCTTTTGTGCCCCTACACTTCCTTCTGCAGCCTTTCTGTTGGTGGGGATGGTGTTTGTCTCCTCTAGGTAATTGTATAGCCTTTCACTGATGATACCTGTAGTACTCCACATTATTGTAGGGAGGTGATAGGCCTGTAGTTACTGGCTATATTTCCCTTACTCTTGTCTTTTTTGTACTAAGGATGTTCTTCCTGTGGTCATCCACTTTGGGTGCATGGTGATTTGAGATACAATGCTGGAGTTGTTCTGCTATTCGTGGGTGTAGGGCTTTGAAGTTTTCGAGCCAGTACCCATGGACTTCATCGGGACCTGGGGCTTTCCAGTTTGGCCTTTTCTTTAGTTGGTGTCTGACTGTGTCTGTCGTGATCTCTGTGAATCTTTGTTTTATTCTCCCTGTTTCTTCTTCCTTGACTTCCTGGACCATGTTGCATGTTTGTTGTGTGATACCGGATACTCCATATGTTTTCCCAGAGTCTCTTACTTGGTTCGGCTTCAGGAATTTCTGGGTGGTTGTCTTCCCCTCTTCCGTTGGCTGTATAGTCTTTTCTGGTTGGTTCCGAAATAGTTTGTTCTGTTGGTATCCCTTATTCCTGTTTCATGTACCGTTGGATCTTATGTGCTTTGGCCTTAAGCCTCTGTTTTACATCTTCTATTGTGTTGTTTAGTCCCCTCTCTTGTACTTTGTATTTCTCGTTGAGTTCCTCCCTTGTTTTCTTGCTTCTTAGCCTTTTTTCTACATCATCGTTTCAGTTTACTCAAACCAGATCTCATCACCATGATTTGCTTTTCCAGCGCCTTTTCCAAGGCGGTTGCTGTTTTGGTTTCTGTTGGGTTGGTTGTGCTGGTGTGTTGGTTGTTCGAATCCCCATCTGTCCTCTCTGTTACTTCGTCGGTGTTTCTTCGTGTGGCGTTGTTTGATACCTCATCCTCCCTGTCGTCTTCTGTGGCATCGTCTCTCAGTTCGTCTTCCTGTAATTCGTTGTCGTGTGACATTTCCCTTTCCAGTTCTTCTCTTTCTGTTGGGGAGAGCCAGTTGTTTTTCTTTTATGTTCCTTACTTGGTCTGCCAGCCTCTGCTCTGTTCGGGGGGTGTTATTCCTCTCATTCCAGATGTTGACCAATCTTCCTCTATATCCTCTCTCCGTCGGGTTGCTTCTTATGTAGCATCTCCATATTTCCTTATTTTCTTCTCTTGACCCTACCCCATTAGGGATAGGTACTCATTTACAGCTGAGTAGAACTGAGGAAATTATGGTAAAGATCTTTTCCCAAGGAATCAACGCCTTTGAGAGCGGTCACCCATCCAACGACTGACCAGCCCCAATGTTGCTTAACTTGACTTAAGTCCATTGACGATGATACAGAAGACGACAGGGATTATTATTATTATTATTATTATTATTATTATTATTATTATTATTATTATTATTATTATTATTATTATTATTATTATCTGAATGATAAGGAAGAATTGGGAATGACATCTTTTCAAGAATCTGGATAAGTGACGAATTTTTTTACATAAATGGAAGAGAAAATTATTTGCAAGCAAGAGTCTGTGCTATCGAAAGGCCATTTACTCTCTCTCTCTCTCTCTCTCTCTCTCGCGATTTTTAAATAAACATTAATTCATGCTGATATAAGGCCACATCTAATCTCGCTTATAATAATAATAATAATAATAATAAATAATAATAATAATAATAATAATAATAATAATAATAATAATACAATAGCTGTTTCAACGGTATTTAATTTATATAGAATCTTCTCAATTCTTCTTATTATCTTTTTCTCGTCAGCATGTAGGCTGGTGTATTAAGTTTTCGTAAGGACATGCAAAGATTTTCATTTGTCTTAAGTTTATTCCTCTAACGTGTCGACAGCGCACAGTCAGTCATCTATGAGAGTTTAGAGTAAAGTGAATTAAGATACGTTTTACAAGCATTTATAAAATGCAAGGTCATGTACAATCGGTGGCGGGTCGGTGGGAACGGATTTTAATTGGTCGTTGGATGGTAACGAAATCTCCCCCTGAGGCGTTACAGACCTACGTAGTTTGGACAGGGTTATTAGCGTCGGTTGGGTGTTGGTTGGGGTACCCACCACTGGGCGGCAGCTGTACAGTTGATATATCTTCCGCTCATTCTCTCTCGCTTTCTGTCTCTACTTCTTCCGCTCTTTCTCTCTCTCTTGCTCTCTCTCTTTCTCTTTCTGCAAGTTCCTCTCTCTCTCTCTCTCTTTCTCGTTCGCTCATTCTCACTCTCTCTCTCTCTGCCTGCTCCTCTCTCTCTCTTTCTCTTCCTCTCTCTGTTTGCTCCTCTCTCTCTCTTTCTCTTTCTCCTCTCTCTCTCTCTCTCTCTCTGTCTCTCCCCCCTCGATCTCTCCTCTCTCTCTCGTGGCGGTATACGGAGTCGGTTGGTTTCTTGCGCCATTTCTTCTTATGATGGTGGAAGAAACTCTGTTTTCTTTTCACCGTGTTGATAGTCGGTATTTTCTCTAATATGTGTAATGCTTCAAGATAACGTATGGCGTTTCCGGTCCGGTGCATGGTCAATAATTTCTATGTTCTTTATAAGCTCAGCTCTTTCTGGTCTCCTGTTATGTTTTTCCCTATAGTGAATGAAAATGGCCCCTTCTTGAAGATGGAACGAGAGACGCTTGGAGAGTCTGGTAGTGGCCATCCCGATATAAGAATGGTGGCATCCATCCACCGAGCATGTGAATTCGTAGATGACACTCCTTCTCTTCAAAGACGTTTTCTGGGGTGCCGGGTTGTTTATAAGAAGCAGCTGGCTGGTTTTCATGTTTTTGTAATAAATTATGAGGCTAATTTTATCACTTTCTGTAGTGGGGGAGACATTTTCACTGATTATTTTCCTTATAGCCATTTCATATTCCAAATATTTGTGGTGCATATGATTTTTATAAAATATTTTTATAGCTCCACTTTGGTCGTTAGTGTCCGTCGTTCTTTCCTGGTGCCATTTATTTATGGAGTACCTCGTTTGGCGTTCGACCATACAATTTGAAAATTCCCCGAAAAAAGAATGATTTCATAAACCTCACGGAATATAAACCGACACCCGAAGAAGAAGATCTCCTTAATCTTGGGCTCAATACCCACGTGATAAAAAAGCCAAACCCATACGCCCAACCAAGCGCCTGGAGGTCGAAGTCCTCCTTGACTCTATCCAGTCCCTCGACGAAGGCAGGGTCAGGTCGAGCGACTCCCTCCAGCCCTTACTTTTAGCAGAAGCCCTTACCGACCGAGGAGCCCCATACAGAAGCGCTATCCTTACCAGAGAATTGAAAGAAACTGCTAAAAACTTGAAATCAAAGCAAGAAATAACAATTAGAAGGGCAGACAAAGCTGCTGCCCTAGTGCTCATCAAGACCTTTGAATATCACGAGAAACTGGACCAAATACTGGCTGATCAATCCAAATTCAGAAAAATCAACAAGAACCCCATCGAAGACATCCGACGAGATATTAATAGGACGGTCAAAAGATCCATGCCGCTAGGATGCTCCCAGGCTTCCCCTTGCCCAGGGTGACTTTAATCCAGGTATATTTACGGCACTGTAAAAACCACAACCGCCTGGAAATCCTCTTCGCCCTATTATAAGCCAAATCCCAACCCCAACTTACAAAATCGCGAAGAGACTCAATGAACTCCTCACGCCATATATCCCTGACAGGTATTGTCTACAGTCATCTACCGACTTTTTACGTAAACTCCGAGACTCTCCGTCTACAGGTATCATCGCCTCTCTTGACGTCGAGAGCCTCTTCACGAACGTTCCAGTCGACGAGACGATTGAACACATCCTCGACAGAGTATACAGATGTGAGGAGACACAGGTTTGAACATCCCCGAGGAGGCCCTAAAAGCCCTCCTTGAAATATGTACCAAGAAGGCACCTTTCACGACCCACAGAGGACATCTTTATTGCCAGATTGACGGCGTGGCAATGGTATCCCATTAGGGGTTCTTTTATTTTGCCAACTTCTACATGAGTGTCGTCGAAGAAAGAGTTTTCAATAAGATCCCCTGTCCTCCCCAATACTACCGCTACATAGACGACACCTTCATAAAAGTTGACAGAGAAGAGGACCTTGAAACTTTAAGAAAGACTTTCGAAGAATACTCCATCCTCCACTTCACGTGTGAACGCAGCGTTGACGGTGCCCTACCCTTCCTGGACGTTCGAGTACAGCAGACCCCTACGGGATACACCACCACGGTTTACAAGAAACCCACAAACCCGGGTCTATGCCTTAATGGGTCCAGAGAGTGCCCAGACAGGTATAAAAGATCGGTGGTAGATGCCTTTGTCCGCCGCGCCCTTACACACTGTTCCACATGGAGAGAAACCACCAGGGAGATCGAAAGGTCTACACAAGTTCTCATTAATAATAACTTTTCAAATCGTATGGCCGAACGCCAAACGAGGGACTCCATAAATAAATGGCACCAGGAAAGAAAGACCGAAACTAACAACCAAAGTGGAGCTATAAAGATATTTTATAAGAATCATATGCACCACAAATATTTGGAAGATGAAAAGGCTATAAGGAAAATAATCAGTGAAAATGTCTCCCACTACAGAAAGTGATAAAATTAGCCTCATAATTTATTACAAAAAAACATGAAAACCAGCCAGCTGCTTCTTATAACAAACCCGGCGCCCCAGAAACGTCTTTGAAGAGAAGGAGTGTCATCTACGAATTCACATGCTCGGTGGATGGATGCCACCATTCTTATATCGGGATGACCACTACCAGACTCTCCAAGCGTCTCTCGTTCCATCTTCAAGAAGGGGCCATTTTCATTCACTATAGGGAAAAACATAACAGGAGACCAGAAAGAGCTGAGCTTATAAAGAACATAGAAATTATTGACCATGCACCGGACCGGAAACGCCAACGTTATCTTGAAGCATTACACATATTAGACGAAAAAACCGACTATCAACACGGTGAAAGAAACAGAGCTTCTTCCCACCATCATAAGAAGAAATGGCGCAAGAAAACAACCGACTCCGTATACCGCCACGAGAGAGAGAGGAGAGATCGAGGGGGGAGAGACAGAGAGAGAGAGAGAGAGAGAGAAAGAGAGAGAGAGGAGCAAACAGAGAGAGAAAGAGAAAGAGAGAGAGAGGAGCAGGCAGAGAGAGAGAGAGTGAGAAGGAGCGAATAAGAAAGAGAGAGAGAGAGAGAGAGAGGAACTTGCAGAAAGAGAAAGAGAGAGAGCAAGAGAGAGAGAAGGAGCGGAAGAAGTAGAGAGAGAAAGTGGGAGAGAACGAGCGGAAGATATATCAAACTGTACAGCCTGCCACCCAAGAGGTGGGTACCCCAACCAACACCCAACCAACGCTAATAACCCCGTCCAAACTACGTAGGTCTGAACGCCTCAGGGGGAGATTTCGTTACCATCCAACGACCAATTAAATCCGTTCCCACCGACCCGCCCACCTGATTGTACAACCTTGCATGCTATAAATACTTGTAAAACGTATCTTAATTCACTTACTGTAAACTCTCCTAGATGACTGCCTGTGCGCCGTCGACACGTTAGAGGAATAAACCTAAGACAAATGAAAATCTTTACATGTCCTTAGGAAACCTAATACACCAGCTACATGCTGATGAGAAAAGATAATAAGAAGAATTGAGAAGATTCTTATAAAATAAATTAAATGCTGTTGAAACATCTATTGTATTCGATGCTACTGCCCTCAGAGAAGGCCTCCTTCCTAATAATAATAATAATAATAATAATAATAATAATAATAATAATAATAATAATAATGATAATAATAATGATCTTCTTCTTCTTCTCAGCTTATTCCCATTTTTATATGGGGTCGCCGTTTTGGATGAGCCGTTTCCAGCTATTTCTATCTTGCGCTTCTGCCTCATCAATTCCCTTCTCATGTAAGTCTCCTCTCACACATTCCTTCCATCTCTTTCTTGGTCTCCCTCTTTTTCTTCTCCTTGCACCTCCTCCCCCATAGTATGTCTCCCAGCGTGGTCCTCATCTCTCCTCAACAGGTGTCCATACCATCTCAGCCTCCCTCCTCCTGCACTTTCTTTGATACTTCCACCACCTTAGTTGACCCCCTTAGTAGTCATTTCTGATCCTATCCACTCTTGTCACCCCCGACATCCACCTAAGCATTCTCATTTCTGCCACATCCATCTTCTTCTGCTCTGCTTTTCTCATGCTTGCTGTTTCCGTACCATACAGCATTGCTGTTCTTACCACCGTCTTGTGAAATTTTCCTTTTAACCTAAGCGGCACTCTTTTGTCACAAAGAACTCCCGAGGCCGCTCTCCCAGGTTGTTCCAGCCTGCCTGTACCCGATGTTTTACTTCTTCTTCCATACTTCCTCCAGTGTTAACAAAAGATCCCAAATACTTATCAACTCTCCTTATTTGCTCTCCACCAAGCTGAATACTTTCTCTATCATCCCCCATCAGTGGTGGTACACATATATTCTGTCTAGATCTACTTATTCTCATTCCTCTGTCCTCCAGTACTTGTCTCCATCTTTCCAATTTCACTTCCAGATCTTTCCCTTGCTCTCTGCACACAGAACAATATTCATCCGCATACAATATGTTCCATGGTACTGTCTCCCTTACTTCCTCTATTATAACAATCCATCACTATGTTAAGATAAATGGGCTCAGAAGCCGACCCCTGGTGTAATCCTACTCTCACCTCAAAACCCTCTGTCTCCCCAACACTGCTCCTCACTCTGGTAAATACATTCCGGTACATCTCTTGTATCAATCGCACATACTTCTCTGGCACCATCTTCTCCCCTCAGGCTCCTCCATACCTCTTGTCTCGGGACTCGGTCATAAACCTTTTCAAGGTCAATGAATACCATATGTAGGTCCCTTTGTCTTTCCCCTCCCCAATTTCTCCATTATTTGCCTTAGACAAAATATACCATCTGTTGTTCCCCTTCCCTTCATAAATCCCATCTGCTCTTTACCTATTTGTACTTCTTCTCTCAGTCTAGCATCTATCATCCTTTCCAGTATCTTCAAAGTGTGGGACATCAATTTAATGCCCCTATGATTACCACACTCTTGGACATCGCCTTTCCCTTTAAAAATTGGGATCAATATACTCCCTCGCCACTCATTTTGTATCTTTTCCTGTTCAAGGATCTTTATCATAAGATCGTACAGTATATCCACTCCTTCATCTCCTAATGCTTTCCATGCCTCCACCAGGATCATGTCTGGTCCGTTGCCTTCCCATTCTTCATCTTCTTCGTGCATTTAGTACCTCTTGCCTAGAAAACCTCATTACCATGCCAATGTTCACTTGCCCATCCTCTCTTATTAGTCTATTATTTTCTTCATTTAACAACTGTTCGAAATATTCTTTCCATCTCTTCACAATGTCTTCCTCCTTTCTAAGTACTACACCCTCTTGATCCTTTATTTGTTTGATATGTGTTATATCTTTGGTGCTCTTATTTCTAGCCTTTGATAGCTTGATCATCTTCTTTAATCCTTCCTTTGTCCCCAGCTCATTATACACATCATCATACGACTTTGCTTTAGCTTGGGCTACCACTTTTTTTCCTTTTTCACCACCTTGTTTTTCTCTCTGTACCTATTTCTGTCTTCCACTGACTGTGACTCTTCCCATCTTTTCTTTGCCTCCTTCTTATCTTTTACTACATTCTCAATGTCTTCATCCCACCACCAACTCTCCTTTTCTTCCCATATGATACCAGATGTCTCTCCTAGCAGCTCCTTTCCATGCCTTCTTATTACTGCTGCATTTCGTGCCCACCATTCTTGAACATCTTCAATCCCTATATCAATATCCTCCAAAACACTCCTCTTAAACTCTCTCTTCTTATCCCCTTCCTTCTCTAATTCGTACCATTTAATTTTCCTTATCCCTTTAGCTTTGGATTTCCTTTCCCTTTTCAACTTTAAGTCCATACATAGCAGTCTTTGTTGGGGGGGCTACATGGTCACCTGGAATGACTTTGCAGTTCTTGACCTCCACCAGATTTATCCTTTTATACAAGAAATATTCTATCTGGGAGAATCTTCCTCCACTCCTATATGTTATTAGGTGTTCCCTTTTCTTCTTAAAGAATGTGTTTACTATTGCCATGTCAAATGACACAGCAAAGTCTACTACACTCTCTCCTTCTGGGTTTCTCTCCCCAATTCCATGGCCCCCATGCACCCGCCCAATTGCCTCATTTTCACTTCCGACATGGCCATTCAAATCTGCCCCAACTATCACCCTCTCATGCTCTTCCAGTTCTTGCATTATTCCATCCATGTCTCTCCAGATATTTCCCTTCTCTTCTTCTGTCCAACCAACTTGTGGTGCATATGCGCTTACAATATTCAGAATCTCTCCTCCATAACATATCTTTAATCTGATGATACGGTCATTCTTTCTATGCACTTCTATTACCGAGTTTTTATTGTTTCACTAGACAGTACTATGCCAAACTCCATTTCTACCTTGTTTATTTGCTCCACTATAATATAGCTTATATCCATCTCCCAACTCTTTAGCTTAATTTCCTTTCCACCGCGTTTCTTGCACACACACAACATCTACTTTCTTTTCTCTCATCAAGGTCAGCCTATTCTCTACCTCTCCCAGTCATGGACCCAACATTTAGCTGACATACTCTAAACCCATGTGAGCTCGCTTCTTTAGCTGCTCCCGCTCCTGATGCAGTAGCCCTCGCCTTACCACAGAGTTAGGGCGATGTCTCTGTGCGTCGTTTACGGAGTACGTCCCTAGCATTACCTCTTTCCATATTTCGGCTCATTCCATTTTTTTGGTTTTGGCACAGATTTTTTACAGCCGGATGCCCTTCCTGACACCAACCCTCCCTATTTATCCGGGCTTAGGACCGGCACCCATAAGGACGTTGGTTGCCCCCCCCCCCCAGGTGGCTAGATTAATAATAATAATAATGATAATAATAATAATAATAATACTAATAATAATAATAATAATAATAATAATAATAATAATAATAATAATAATGGCAGAATTTACAGAGTTGATATTATACGAAATTCTCTCAATCCTTCTGACAAACTGGTATTTCTGAGCAGCTGTCCGATGCTCATCATTCTTCGGGTCATCAACGGAATTTCTGGCTGGTGTTATCAAAGGCGGTGGGGGATCAAGGACGGGCTTAGGGTCAGTGTCAGGTATTCATGTGTGCTTGTATGTGACAAGGCTGTAGGTCGAACAGGGCTGTAGTCGACAGGGTATTTCTTACGTTTCTTTCTTTTCCGGTTTCTACTCAAGGACGTCTACATGTTTCAGCCACCTTGTTTGGCCGTCATCGGGACGAGATCGCTGAGTGCAATGAGTTACTTTGGTTGGATTCGCGCTATTTATTGCAATCAAGATCAAGTGGCCTGAGGAGTCTGGTACCCCATTTTTCACTGAGCACTGTTTTCTGCTATCAGTCAGGGAAACATGGTTCTTGATTATTTCCCATAGGGCGCGATCATCTTCTTTATACTGCTGATGGAAGTTTCCCTTGTAGAATAAATTAATCTTCTGCAGGGGATCTGGGTGGGGTTTCTGGAGGTACCATTTCTCCGTGCTCTTCCTAAAGACTTCCTGGATCCTGCGGTTGGTGTGTCCATTGTTCACTAGGACCTGGGCTGCACGTTCCCTCTCCTACAGAAAAAAATCAGGAGCCACGTTTCCCCAACCGATAAGAGCAAACAGATTAAATTGGTCATCTTCTACAGGAGTAAGAAGACATGAAGCCTTATTGTAAAGAATACCGCCGCACCGTCACAGGATCCCTTGAAGAAGACGAACATCATCTACAGATGTACATGCCCAATCCGAGGATGCCTGAGAACTTACATTGGGATGACGTTAATGCACCTCTCCAAGAGGATCTTTTGTCACGCCGGAAGAAAAAATATTCAATCATGCACGGACTGCACATAATAAAAGAATCCGCTGCTGCGACATTGTCAGTAACTTCGAGGTTATCGACCATGCACCCGATCTACGACGTCTGCGAATCTTAGAAGCACTTCACGTCGGGAGGGAGAAGCCCAGTATGAACGTCATACAGGAGACCTTCCTCCGCCCCATCGGCGTCAGGAGAGCAGCAGACAGCGCCCCACAGTGACCATTGCATCAGAGGAATCCTGAGGATAATAGAAGTGGTAGCTCTCATCCTGAGTACGTCCCTTGTAACCCTGGGGGTGATCAAAGCACAGGCTCTCACTCTGAGGGCAACCTAGCAGCACGCCCTTCAAGACCTCCACCATAACCGACAAGAATGAGGCTCTGCCCACGAAGAGGACAGCCAATCAGTGCAAATCCAACTGAAGCAGGTCAATAGCTAAGAAGATTAGAAGGTTCAGTTCAGTATCTACATAAACGTACCTAACATTATGCAAAACACTGGAAGACCACAGCAGGAGAAAACCATCAGCAATACTAGCAGCAACATGCAAAGCCACAATGATGCAGTTACAAGAGAATTGCATGAAAGAGCAATGATGGAGAGCTTCAACTGCAGGATTCATAGACTAGCCAATAGGACGTGGGATAGGATGGCTGAGACGGTCGATAATCTCATGGAAAGAAACAGAATACAAACTGAAGAAGGAAGAAGGGACCTCAAGACATGGCCAAGATTAGGGCCTAAGATAGAAGAAGTGCCACCTGATCCAATCTACATGAGTTAAAAAAAATAACTATGTATGCATAATCGTGTGTAAGTATATGTGCATGTGTTTGCGTGGAGATGTATGTGCATATGCATGTGGGCGTGTATAAAAAAATGCGTATGTAGATGAGTTTATATGTATGAATTTAGGTGTTTTTTATTCGAGTGCGAAAAAAATAACAATAATAACTAACCCTGCTATATTCCTAACTCTAATATCACTAGTTACATACCCTGCCCTGTATATGTTTAATCTCATCAGTTGAGTAATAAATACCTGGTTCATTTTTCTATTTGAAAAAACAGTAAATAAAACAAATTCCACATCTAAAGTATGGAGGCAATCTAATCATCTTAACATCGACACCAGCCGTCACTGAGGCAAAACAAAAAAAATCATCATCATCACATCCAGACCCTCCCACCTCACCAAAAAATCATACATCAAACTCACCTACATTAAAGCAAAGGGGTCTGGCCCCTTCTATTCATCATAATACTACTTCAATTTCATCATTTACTCTCAATCTGTCCCCCTACCTTCACATCCCATACCTTCACCCCACACCCAAATTAAGTCTGTCCTTTCCGAACCAACCGGAATCAAGCAGCTCACAGTGCCCAATAAAAAATGGGGTACCAGACTCCTCAAGCCACTTGATCTTGATTGCAATAAATAACGCGAATCCAACTGAAGCAGCTCATTGCACTTAGTGATCCTGTCCCGATGATGGTCAAACAAGGTGGCTGAAACCAGAAAAGAAAGAAACGTAAGAAACACCCTGACGACTACGGCCTGTTCCCGACCTACTAGACACACATGAATACCTGACACCGACCCTCAGCTCGTCCCTGATCCCCCGCCGCCTTTGATAACGCCAGCCCGAAATTCCGGTGATGACCTACAGCATGATGTGCATCGGACAGCTGCTCAGAAATACCAGTTTGCCAGAAGGATTGAGAGAAATTTGTATAAAATCAGTTCTGTAGATTCTGCCAATAGTTTTAAATAAAACATGCCTGAAAGGTCTGTTCCCAGCATATGCAAATAATAATAATAATAATAATAATAATAATAATAATAATAATAATAATAATAATAATATAATAATAATTAATAATAATAATATGTGGCGCCGTGGAGGAGTGGGTTAGGTCGTCAATAGACTTAAGTCAAGTTAAGCACTTGGGGCTGGTCATCGTTGGATGGTGACCGCTCTCCTCGGCGTTGATTCCTTGGGAAAGGATCTTTACCATAATTTCCTCAGTCTACTCAGCTGTAAATGAGTACCTATCCTGATGGGGTAGGGTCCAGCTATGGTTAAATAGCAAAACTCAGCAATGATGGAAAGAATAAGGAATAAACGACAACGACGTAAATGGAACCTCTGGCAACAGAGGAGCTTCGTCCGGCAACCAGGTATTCACCCAATTGTAGGGGAAGACGGTCAGGTACTTGGAGGTCGTCATCCAGCAACTGATCACCAGAACGACAGTAATCAACAGCCTGAGATTGGAGCTACAGAGGCAAAAAGGAAGAAATGGACAAGAGAAGAAAATAAGGAAATATGGAGATGCTACATCAGAAGCAACCCGACGGAGAGAGGATATAGAAGAAGATTGGTCACATCTGGAATGAGAGGAATAACACCCACCCCCCAAACAGAGCAGAGGCTGGCAGACCAAGTAAGGAACATAAAGAAAAAGAACTGGCTC
>NC_087203.1:49791860-49811097 GCF_015104395.2 Macrobrachium nipponense | reverse complement strand
ATTTAGAGAAGAAAGCGGCTCTGTGGGAGCAGGTAGCTTCCATGCTAGAGAAAGGGGCAATAGAACCTGTTCTGGATCACGAATCTCCGGGAATTTTACAACCGTCTGTTCCTGGTTGCAAAGTCCTCGGGAGGTTGGAGGCCAGTGCTGGACGTAAGTCAACTGAATCTTTTCGTAGAAAAGACCAAGTTCACTATGGAGACGAACGATTCAGTACTGGCAGCGGTACGTCCAGGGGACTGGATGGCGACTCTGGACTTACAAAGACGATACTCATATTCCGATTCATCCAGGAAGCAGGAAGTATCTAAGGTTTGTGATTCAGGACAGGGTCTTTCAGTTCAAGGCCCTATGCTTCGGCCTTTGCACAGCCCCTCAAGTATTCACGAGGATGATGTCCAATGTGGCGAGATGGCTACATTTAAGAGGATCAGAGTGTCTTTGTATCTGGACGGACTGGTTGATAAGATCCCGAGTCGAGAAGTCAATGTCTGGAGGACGTAAGTCAAACATTGGACTTAGCAAAAGACCTAGGTCTGGTAGTGAATATGGGAAAGTCCCATTTGGAGCCCAAACAACAGATAGTTTATTTGGGGATTCAGATATCGGCAGTGACTTTTCGGGCTTTTCCGTCCCCCGAAAGGCAAGCCCAATGCATTCAGAAGGTGCAGGACTTCCTAGAGAAAAACCGATGCTCTGCAAGAGAGTGGATGAGTCTACTGGGCACACTCTCTTCACTAGAGAGGTTCATTCTTTTAGGAAGACTGCACATGAGACTCTTCAGTTTTTCCTGAAGGATTCATGGCCAAGAAAATCGCAACGGATTCCTTCCGTTCCAGTTTCTAATTCCGACCGAAGTAAAGGAGGAATTAAAGTGGTGGCTAACTCCAGGCAGGTTAGCAAGAGGGATGTCGCTTCAGCAGAAGAACCCAGACCTCGTCTTGTTTTCCGACGCGTCGGACGCGGGTTGGGGAGCGACATTAGGCCCTCAAGAGGTGTCGGGACTTTGGAACAAGGACGAAACAAAGTGGCACATAAACAGGAAGGAACTGTTGGCAATTTTCTTGGCTTTGAAGCACTTCAGAGAGTTGATTCGAAACAAGACAGTGCAGGTCAACTCGGACAACACCACAACGCTCTAGCATATATTCGAAGCAAGGGGGAATCATCATTCTTTTTCCCCTTTACAATCTGGCAAAAGAAATTCTGCTTTGGGCAGAAGAGGAAAGGTCGTGATACTCACCAGGTTTATACAAGGAGAGAAGAACGTGGGTGCGGACCTGTTGAGCAGGAGAGAGCAACTTCTTTCGACGGAGTGGACGTTGCACATGGAGGTTTGCCAGAGCCTGTGGAAGTTGTGGGGCCGTCCGGTAGTGGATCTGTTTGCGACAGCCAGAACAAAGAGGTTACCAACATATTGCTCTCCGATTCCAGACCAGGAAGCAGTGGCGGTAGATGCGTTCTTGATGGATTGGTCAAACTTAGATCTTTACGCTTTTCCTCCGTTCAAGGTTGCTGGGGAAAGTGATGAAGAAGTTCAGGGAGAGCAAAGGAACGAGGATGACCTTAGTAGCCCCGTTTTGGCCGGCCCAAAGTTGGTTCACAGAGGTACTGGAATGGACAGTAGATACGCCAAGGACTCTTCCTCTAAGAGTAGATTTACTCAAACAACCCCACTTCGACAGGTTTCACAAGAATACCCTCGCTCTGGGTCTGACTGCGTTCAGACTATCGAACGTCTGGTCAGAGCGAGGGGATATTCTAGAGAGGTGGCCAGTGCAGTGGCTAGAGCCAGAAGAACCTCCACAATCACGGTGTATCAGTCGAAGTGGGACAATTTCCGGAAGTGGTGTAAAAACAGGAAAGTGTCTTCATCCAGTACCTCTGTGACCCAAATCGCAGATTTCCTTCTTTACTTGAGGAAGGATTTACACTTGTCAGTTTCGACAATTAAAGGTATAAGAGTATGCTAACCTCAGTGTTTAGACACAGGGATCTAGACATCTCGAATAACTTAGATCTGAGAGATCTGATTAGGTCGTTTGGGACGAAGAAACAATTAGAAGGCAGGCCACCTTGCGTGGAACCTGGATGTGGTCTTGAAGTATTTAACTTCTAGCAAATTCGAACCGTTAGAGGAATCCTCTCTGAGAGATCTTGCTAAGAAGACTATCTTTTTAGTAGCATTGGCAACTGCTAAAAGAGTTAGTGAGCTTCAGGCCATATCGAAGAAGGTGGGATGGAGACACGGCAATGCAGTGTGTTCATTCCAAGAAGGTTTCTTGGGCCAAGAATGAGGATCCAGCTAATCCTTGGCCAAGATCCTTTGAAGTTTTGGGTCTAGCTGAATTGGTCGGTAACGAGCAAGAAAGAGTTATCTGCTGCCAGTGAGAGCATTGAGATGTTATTTAGAAAGAACAAGAGTTATCAGAGGGAGGTCTGATGCTCTGTGGTGTTCAGTTAAAGACCCCACTAGACCCATGACGAAGAACGCTCTAGCCTTCTTCATGAGAGAGTTAATTTAAAGAGGCTCATATGTTGTGTGAAGAGCAGAGCTTTGGTATTTTGAAAGTGAAGGCTCATGAAGTCAGGGCAGTGGCGACTTCATTAGCTTTTAAAAAGAATTTAGCCCTCAAGGAAATTATTGAATCAACATATTGGAGAACTAATTCAATATTTGCGTCTCATTATCTTAGGGACGTTCAGACAACCTTCGATAATTGTCAGACGCTAGGTCCATACGTGTCCTCTGGGTACAGTATTGGGCAAAGGAGTTACTACCCCATAACCTTCTTGTAAGCTAGTTGTTTTTATTAGGTGATGGTGTTTGTGTTTCTTGGTCGTCTGAGAAAAGGGTGCGGTACTTTTCTCAGTTGTGTTAGTATTATCGGGTGATGGTGTGTGTGTAGTTCAGGTAAATGATCTGTTACTAGCTTGAATGCCGTGGCATAAGAGGCTGTAAGGATCTGTCAACACATTGGTCACGTCCAGTTGTCAGTTCCAGTCTTAGCTTCTTCAACAGACAGGACACTTCCTTGTTGAGAGCTACTAAGGTTTAAGCAGGCTTAGAGGCAGGACCTATGAAGTCAGCTACCTTAGCAGGTAAGGAACCTGGAGTTTTAATAATATTTTAATAATATTTTTATACTCTAAGAATGTTGCTGTCCTTGACCCACCTCCAAATGTGTCAATCAGCTATATATATACCTGCCAGGTAAGTGTCATACATTAAAATGAAGTTTTTATGATAAAACGAAGTTTAATGTATACTTACCTGGCAGGTATATATAATTTAATTCCCACCCGCCTCCCCTCAGGGGACAGGGTTCAGAGAAAATCTGGCCCAATTGGGAACGGTTCCTAGCGCTAGCGCCACGGTAACGGGGTGGTGGTTGCCTGAACTACTAATAGGGTTACTAGCGATTGCCGCGAGTTTTTGAAAATTTCTGCCAGGTGGACAGAGAATATAGCTATATATATACCTGCCAGGTAAGTATACATTAAACTTCGTTTTAATCATAAAAACTTCATATCTACACGATCTGATTAGATCTTTTGAGACCATTAAGTCTAAGATTACATCTCCCCCTAACTGGAATCTCGACGTGGTCCTGAAGTTCTTGTCCTTGGGAATATTTGAACCTCTGCATTTGGCCTCGTTTCGTGACCTAACGAGAAAATGTTGTTTCTTTTGTCACTGGCGACAGCTAAGAGAGTTAGTGAACTGCAGCCCTTAGTGATAAAGTGGGATTCAAACTAGACTCAGCCATCTGTTCATTCAAAGCTTTATTTTTGGCGTAGAATGAAAATCCTTCTAATCCCTGGCCGAGAAACTTCGAAGTTAAAAGCTTATCGGGTCTCGTCGGCAGGGAAACTGAGAGGTCTCTTTGCCCAGTAAGGGCTCTAAAGTTTTACATGCAGAGAAAGAAACAGTTGGGAGGTTCTAGACAAGGTCTCTGGTGCTTGGTGAAGGATCCTTCAAGACCTATGTCCAAGAATACTTTAGCCTTTTTTGTCAGGAACGTCATTACCGACGCTCATAAGGCGTTGCACGGATGACTCTTTGAAACTCCTGAGAGTGAGAGCTCATGAGGTGAGAGCAGTAGCTACGTCTCTCTCTTTTCAGAGAAATATGTCACTGAAGAATATCTTGGAAGCGACATATGGAGGTGTAATTCAGTGTTTGCTTCTCACTATTTAAAGGACGTTCGTGTGACCTACGAAAAAATGTGTTTCTTTAGGTCCTTTCGTGTCTGCGGGCACAATCCTGGGTACAGGAGCTAACACCAATCCTTTAAATGATGCATAAGTCTAATAGATATGTCTGGACTTTCTGCTGAGCAGGTGCAGGTGCCGCACAGGCGGCCAGTCACTTTCGTTCAGTAAGGAACTCTTGTGATATCTTTTATAGATGAGTATCATAAATTTTTTTTTGGAAAATTAATGTGTGCGTGTGCAATTTGGATTAGAGTTATGGTTGTTGTTGTGAGAGTTTGGGGATAACTCGGAGCAATTTTTAATACTAACATGGTGGTTAGGATCAGGTGGTCGGGATTGGTTGTGTGTCCTTCATAAGGTGTGTTGTCATATAAGTGGATCAGCACCCATTGACAAAGTCCTTTCAGCTCTGCCGAGTAAGTGGATAAGACCCCTTCGGCAGACCCACAAGAACTCTTGGCCATAGATCATATATCTCGCTAAAGTTTCTTGAGGTGATGCAGACTCCTGGGCTACAGCCACAAAGTCTACCACCTATCAGGTAGGAACCAAGGTTTTTTAAGGGGGTATACTAACATATGTTGTTTACCTGTCTATTCCAGAATAGCTGTCTCTTACCCTCCACCGAAGGGTGCCAATCAGCTATGTATATATCTGACAGGTAAGTTGATTGTATGAAAATGATATTGTTATGATACAATAAAGTTTCATACTACTTACCTGGCAGATATATACGATTAGGGCCCAACCAGCCTCCCCGCAAGAAGACAGGTGGAAGAGAAAAAATATGATAGAAAAACGGAATGGTTCCTAGTCCTGCCACCCCAGGGCAGGCGATAGATCACCTGACCTACCTGTAGCGAGTGGCGCGAAATTTGAATTTCTGTCGTCGGACGACGGAGTCTAGCTATGTATATATCTGCCAGGTAAGTATGTATGAAACTTTATTGTATCATAACAATATCATTTTTAGCTAAAAACGAGAATCCACGAATCCCTGCCTAAGTCCTTCGAGGTTAAAGGCTTATCGAGTCTCATAGGCAGAGAAGCAGAGAGGTCTCTATGTCCTGTAAGAGCTCTAAAGTTCTACCTTCAGAGAAAACACCAGATGGGGGGCTCTAGACAAGGTCTTTGGTGCGCGGTAAATGATCCCACAAGACTGATGTCCTCCAGAATGCTCTTGCATTCTTGTGAGAAAACGTCATTACAGACGCACATAAGATCTGTCCTGACGAAGAGTTTCGACTGTTGAGAGTGAAAGCTCATGAAGTGAGAGCATTAGCGACGCTCTCTCGTTTCAAAGAATATGTCACTTAAAAACATCTTGGATACGACATTTTGGAGATGCAACTCAGTATTTGCATCTCATTACTTGAGAGACGTTCGTGTGACCTATGAGAAATGTTTTTCTCTAGGTCCTTTCGTGTCTGCGGATACGATCCTCGGTATGGGAGCCAACACCAATCCTTAATTATATACTTACCTTCTTTTTAGATATGTTCTAGTCTCTTCTAACAAAAAAGGGCTTGGTGTTGCACTGGCGGCCAGTCACTGTTGTTCAGTAAGAAACTCTTGTGATATCTTATTAGATGAGTATAAATTTTTTTTTTTTTTTTGGAAATTTATGTGTGTGCATATGTGTTTTTTGAGCTATGGTTGTTGTGAAGAGTTTGGGGGATAACTCGGAACAATCTATATTACTAACATGTGGTTAGGATCAGGTGGTCGGGATTGGTTGTATGCTCCTTCATAAGGTGTATTGTCATATAAGTGGATCAGCACCCATTGACAAAGTCCTTTCAGGCTCAGCCGAGTAAGCGGATAAGACCCCATCGGCAGACCCACAAGAACTCTTGGCCATAGATCATATATCTCGCTAAAGTTTCTTGAAGTGATGCAGACTACTGGGCAACACCCACGAAGTCTACCACCTATCAGGTAGGAACCAAGGTTTTATTTATACCTACAACATATGTTGTTTACCTGTCTATTCCAGAGGTAGCTGTCTCTTACCCTCCACCAAAGGGTGCCAATCAGCTAAAGTATATATCTGACAGGAAAGTTGATTGTATGAAAATGATATTGTTATGATACAATAAAGTTTCATACATACTTACCTGGCAGATATATACGATTATGGCCCACCCAGCCTCCCCGCAGGAGGACAGGTGGAAGAGATAAAATATGATAGAAAATGGGAATGGTTCCTAGTCCTGCCACCCAGGGCAGGCCGGTAGATCACCTGACCTACCTGTAGCGAGTGGCGCAAAATTTGAATTTCTGTCGGGGACAACGGAGTCTTAGCTAAGTATATATCTGCCAGGTAAGTATGTATGAAAACTTTATTGTATCATAACAATATCATGTTGTCACAACAACACCATTTAAAGCTTTTATATTACCGAAATTCGTTTTCGCATAAAAAATAATTGCTCGAGCATATCTTTTTATGCTCGGTGGTTCTAGCCGAACGCATTTCTTCATGGAAAAGGATTACCTGGCAACTCAGGATGACGAGTCAGCGACAACTACTGTGTATTGAACTGCCCGAGGCAGCTCAGTGCCAGCTGCGCCTCGAGATGAACGGTCGGTTGTGTCTTTCTCCCTCTGCTTTGATTGACTACCAACAGTATCTCTGCCCAACAATCACGGACTTAGGTCTCTGATTAACGGGGATTCTCGCATACATGAATGACCTTCTACTGCTGTGACACTAGTATTCATCGTCTTCGGTATTGCGAGTATTTAAAACAGAGATATCTCTTCGACTCTCATCTTTCTGTTTACCACACGGTAACAGAATTCTGTAATAGTCTCTTGCTGTATCGTATCGCGATAATGCGAATGATTTTTGCGGAATCTGAGTTTGTCCTCAAAATATCTCGTATTCGGAGGTGTGCAATTGTTCATTGTCCACCCCGGATTAACAGATGTATTGAAAGACTCGCCCTACTCGCCTACTCCCCCCCCCCCCCACACCTGCCAGCTCTACTTCCAAACGTTCAGCCCATGAGAAGCAGTTTCTTCAGGCAGTACTCCCCTGTGTTTTCATTACTGAAGACGCCCTGCTTTCATTGGCAACTACGACTTCTCACCGACAGCAATGAAATGGCGGTTAGCATTTTCAGTCAGTTTGTAAGCAGGTTTAGAATCTTGAGATTCCTTCTCTCGATTCAGCTGGAAGACGTAGGTTGCATTCATTGCCTACCTTCGTCTTCAACGTCGCATTAGTGTTGTTTCTCCTTAGCTGAGATTGAACGTCTATGAGAGTATCTTGCCGTCAGGGACCTCGGTCTTTTGAAGGCAATTGACTTTCGCCTTTTGAGCTTATGCATTAAGAGAATCATCACCGCGCCGTCCGGCATCAGTGACTAACAAATATATTATTTGGTCTCTCAGCATAACCCTTTAAAGGGGCGAAGGTCACGTGACTTACCCCGGATGCTTGGACAACTTGCCTCACTACCGATTCCGAACCAGTCAGTCGGCAGCTGTCAGAGCGCCCGAGTCAGTTACGAACTATGCTGTGGACTTAGTTCGGTTGTTCCAGAGCAATCATTACTTCGTCTTAATAGCTTGTCAGTATGAGTACTGTACATAACCAAAGTCGAGAAGAGGGATAGTCATACGACTATTCCCTTCTTTTCGTCTTAGGTAACTGCATGACTTTTCTTGCGAAGTCAAGCACAAGGGGATGGGGATTTGTGACGCTCGATTTTGTACCGATCTTCGTAGCGAAGACTCAGAACCCTTCGGTCCCTGACGATTGGTTCGAGTCCTTCACAATACCCTCCCTAATGGACTTCCACCGCCTCCGAATACGAAGGCATGCCTGCTTTGTCTGTGAAGGGCCGCGAACGGAGCTGTCTGAAGAAACTCGACACCCAGGATGAGTGTGGACGCTTTTTCATCATTCTCTGGCTTCCGCTGTTCCGCAACCGGACCGCATGCACCTCCTCTACCTTCGGGATATTGCCCACAGGTCCTTGGATCCTTTTTTCCTTGGGAAACCGTGGTGGTTGCTCAACACGTTGTGTAGTTAACCAGACCCTCGCAGGCTGAACAGCATCGAGTCCTGGTGTGACCATAAGAATGGATGAGTGAATGAGAGTGTGACTGGCTCCTCTTCCCATCCTTTTTCTACCCCTCTACCTCTGGGTGAGAGGGACACGGTCGTCACCCTGCTGGGTAAGGTGAGATGCAGGTGAGCTACTCAATAGAGCACCATCCTATCCCTTTCAGTAGGGATAGGAGTAAATATCCACCACTTCCTCCAACAAGGGGGAGGAAGTGGATGCCAACTTGAGACAAACCCATCATTTTATGATTGTCTCTTGCAAACAGGAACAAGTTCTTGCTTGCTGGTACGAAGAGATACGCTTGCCTCTCTCTTAGTACTTGGCCCAGAGGTCTGGACCATTGATCCTGCGGTGCACACCCCGATCAATCGGACAGAGGTTTGGATCCCTCCCTCCCTTGCTCTTACGACCAGGGAGGCACTCCAGGTTGGACGAACACCAGTCTGTTCACCAAAAAGACTCAGATTCCTCCCACCAATAAGTGAGTCTTCCTATTGTTAAAGGACCGAGGGTTTGTATTACGTATCGGAACAAATGACAATTTGTCGAAAATTGCATTTTTCCTAACTATACAAACCTGAGTCCTTTACATATATTAGTCCCACCTCATGCCACCCCTCACTCTGCAACTTCTTGCATGGGCCTAAACCAAAAGTTGATTCTTCACCGCTCTTGCCCGCGCGCACGATCGGACAAGCAGTTAACTACCATTTCTCCCCTTGTTCGAAGCTTACGGGACCGTCCCAGCTGCCGCTAGTTACTCCTATTGTTAAAGGACCTCAGGTTTGCATAGTTAGGAAAAATGCAATTTTCGACAAATTGTCATATTTCTTAGATTGGTCCCTTGGGGTGATGTCCAAGAAGGCTCATGACGCTGAGGGTCTCGACCCGGAATTACTCCTTTGTATACTGTCGTGCATCGACAAAGCAGTACAAGATGGCTCCTTAGAAGTCTCCTCTTTATTTGGAGAGGGACTGATTAAGAAGAGGACGGTTTTCAGTGCTTTCTTGACCAAGGCGGTCTCACACTCTCAGAGAGCAGCTCTTTTGTACTCTCCTTTATCTGACTTTTTGTTTCCTTCTCAGTTGGTGAAGGACATTTCCCGATCACTAACTGAGAAGGCGACTCAAGACCTTCTTCTTCAGTCATCTAGGAAGAAGAGACCTGCAGCAATAGTTGAGAAGAAAGGGCCGAGTACGTCTCTTCAGCCCTTTCGAGGAGGCCCTCCCTCCAGAGCGCCCTCAAAAAGGAAGGCTCCTGAGAGGAGAGGTAGATCTGCCTTCCATCCCTTTAAGAAGGGAAAGTGATGCTTCTCACCTCCAAACACCAGTAGGTGCCAGGCTCCTGGGATTTGTGGAGTCCTGGGCACGTATCAACACGGACGCCTCATTCAATGTCTGTGATAAGGAAGGGAGGATACCTTATCCCCTTCCTGGACAGTCCTCCCTGACTTCAACTCCGCGGGAACTGTCAGCCAGATACAGGGACCCTGTGCTGAGGGATACTCTTCGACTGATGGTGGATCAGATGTGGGACAAGAGAGCGATAGAACTAGTACTGGATCAAAACTCCCCGGGGTTTTACAATCGCCTTTTTCTGGTTGCAAAGGCCTCGGGGGGCTGGAGGCCAGTACTAGACGTCAGCGCTCTGAACAAATTTGTTCAGAAGGAGAAGTTCTCTATGGAGACTTCGGCCTCAGTCCTTGCGGCTATGCGACCAAGGAGATTAGATGGTGTGTCGTGGATCTCCAGGACGCCTATTTTCACGTCCCGATTCACCCTTCATCGAAGAAGTACCTCCGTTTCATGACGGGGGAAGGATCTTTCGTTCAGGGCCTTGTGTTTCGGCAATTCCACAGCTCCTCAGGTCTACACAAGCCTGATGAAGAATGTGGCGAGGTTTCTTCACCTCAAAGGTGTAAATATCTCTCTGTATCTGGACGACTGGCTCATCAGGGCCAGATCAGAGAGACAGTGTTTGGAGGACCTTACTTTGACCCTAAACCTGATCAAATCGTTGGGATTACTCGTAAACCTCGAGAAGTCGCAGCTGACCCCAGACAGAACTTAGTCTATCTGGGGATTCAGATGGATTCTCGGGTTTTCGAGTATTTCCTTCGCAAGAGAGACTCGCAAAAGGCTTGGAGAAAGTCTCTCTCTTCTTAGGGAAAGAACGGACGTCGGCGAGGGAATGGTTGAGCCTTCTAGGGACCCTTTCCTCGCTCGAACAGTTCTTTCCTCTAGGAAGACTTCATTTACGTCCACTTCAATTCTTCCTCAAGAGGTCTTGGAGTTGGAAGACCGGACATCTTTCAGACGCCTTTCCCATTCCAGTGGAGATGAGACCTCACTTAGAATGGTGGTTGCCCCCATTGAAGGAGAACAAGGGAATCTCCCTGAAGATTCAGAACCCAAGCCTAGTGTTATACTCCGACGCGTTGGAGAAGGGTTTTGGGGAGCAACATTAGGCTCGAAGGAGGTGTCAGGCACCTGGGAAGCAGCACAGGTGTCCTGGCACATAAACTGCTAAGAACTCTTTGCCGTACCACCTGGCTCTGAGAGTCTATAACTTTTGTGTCGAACAAAGTAGGTTTCAAGTAAATGTGGACAACACCACCGCACTTGCCTACATTCGGAAACAAAGGAGGGACTCACTCCTTGTTGCCATTTACGAACTTGCAAGAGACCTTCTGCTTTGGACGTCCCAGAGGGACATCTCCCTGCTTACGAGATTTATTCAGGGAGAAAGGAACGTAAGGGCGGACAGACTCAGCAGGAGGAACCAGGTCCTTCACACAGAGTGGACCCTCCACTCAGAAGTGTGTCAGGGTCTGGTCTCTTTGACTCTCAGTGGATCTCTTCGCCATGTTCCTCTCCAAAGGCTGGAAGTCTTTTGCTCGGTGGTAGAAGACCCCAGAGCTCTGATAGTCGACGCCTTCCTACTAGACTGGTCTCACGTAGACGTCTACGCTTTTCCTCCTTTCAAGATCCTGGGACTAGTTCTGAAGAAATTTGTGGCTTCAAAGGGGACAAGGATGACCCTGATAGCCCCCTTTTGGCCGGCACAAGATTGGTTCACAGAGGTGGTGGAGTGGATGGTAGATTTTCCCAGATCCCTCCCAAGAAGGATGGATCTTCTCAAACAACCACACTTCCAGAGGTATCATCAAAACCTCCCCGCTCTCGCTCTGACTGCCTTTCGACTATCGAAAGACTTGTAGAGCGAGAGGGTTTTTCTCGTAAAGTTGCAAGCGCGATCACGGAGAGCCCGCAGAGCCTCCACTAAAACGAGTATACAGTCCAAGTGGGAAGTTTATAGAAGGTGGTGCAAGTCTTAAGAAGTTGTCCTCCTCCACTACCTCTGTAACGGAGATTGCTGATTTCTTGCTGTTCCTAAGGGAAGAATCTCATCTATCTGTATCCACAATAAAGGGATACAGAAGCATGCTTTCGGGTCTTCAGGAATAGACGATTAGATCTGGCAGATAATAAGGATCTACACGATCTCATAAGATCCTTTGAGACTACGAAGTCTAGGGAACCGGTTCCTCCTAGCTGGAACCTAGATGTAGTGCTCAAATTCCTGTCATCCGAAAGGTTCGAACCTCCTCATCTGGCGTCTTTTCGAGACATAACTAGAAAATGCTTATTCCTATTATCTTTAGCTACAGCAAAAAAGAGTTAGTGAACTGCATGCTCTAGAGGATAAAGTAGGATTTAAGGGGGACTCAGCCATTTGCTCGTTTAAAGCTTTGTTTTGTTCATGACACTTACCTGCCAGATATATATATAGCTGTATTCTCTGACGAACCGACAGAATTTCAAAACTCCCGGCAAACGCAGTGGTCAGCTAGGTGGTTAGTACCCATTCCCCGCCGCTGGGAGGCGGATACCGGGAACCATTCCCATTTTCTATTCAGATCTTCTTCTGTCGCCGGTCGGTAAACATCTGTTACAGACCTCCGCTTAGGATTTCGAAAACTTCATTTGTCACTTGAGTATTGGATTGTCTTTTGGTTTCGGACTTGGCTTAGTGATTTGGCATACGCTATTGTGGTTTGGATTTGATTTTGGCTTTGATTTTCTTAGAATTGAGATGTCTGGATACTAGTTCTACTAGTTTCAGGGTGTGTGGTGTAGAAGAATGTAGTAAGGTGAGGCTACCAAAAGCCTCGGTAGATCCTCACACAGTGTGTGTGAATTGTGAGGGCATGTTTGCTTGTTGGATGATAGGTGCAAAGAATGTGAAGTGGTTAACTGATGTCGAATGGAAGGCGTATGAATCTTACATCGTAGACTTGAGCGTGACATAATTAGGAGGTCTTCCTCCAGGAGTGCTTCTGTTAAAAGTCAAAGTAAAGTTGCTCAATCTAACATAAATGTAGAACATGCTACGCATAAACCCTATAATTTCTCTTTCAGATAAGGAAGTGATTGTTACCGAAGGGAATGCCCTTTCTACCATTTTAGAATCGATTCGGAACCTTGAATCGAAATGAAAGTGCTACAATCTAATGTGCAAGAAAGTGTAGTGATAATGTTAGTGCCCTAGTGAAGTGGAGGGGGGGGGGCGTCAGATCGGTCCTATAATGCCTCCAGGTTGAGACCTCTGTCGGACTCCCAGAACACAGGAATGGACATGTCGAAGGCCGAAGGAGGGTTACGGGAATTAGACCACCGGTGGGCGGTCCCTTCGGCAGATCCTGAAGACGCATCCCAGGTGCCCAAAAGATCGCGCGCAAGGCGCGAATCTTGAAGGAATGCTTCTCTTCCTCCGAGACGTCCTCACCTCACCGTGGGTGGGAATCTCGGAGGACCTCTCCGACTGAGAGTGGTAAGGAAGATCCGTAAGGTGTCGCACAAGCGGCCCATCGTTTCTTTCTCGCCCCTCTTAGGAAAGGTCTACGGAAGAGTACGCAGCCTCTCCCAAGTGAGAGTGGTAAGGAAGACGTAAGACGTGCACTGGCGGCCATCGTCTTTCTCTCCCTCTTAGGAAAGGTCTTACGGAAGGAGTACGCAGCCTCCAAGTGAGAGTGGTAAGGAAGACGTAAGACGTCGCCACTGGGCGGCCATCGTCTTTCTAGACCTCTTATGAAAGGTCAGATGGAAGAGGACGCTTCATCGGGAGATCGAGAGCGTCCTCCGCCTCGATTTACGCTTCGGTCTTCTCAAGGAAGCCTTCGAAGACAGTATCCCGCACAAGAGATTTAGGACGCTTTCTGAGCGTCCTGATTCGAGTCCGGTAGAGAAGGAAGAAGGCGTCCCCTCGCCGCACTTCTTCTCAAAGGTTTCATTCCATCATATGGTTCTTCACCATCAAAAAGACTCTCGAAGTGATTCGTCAACAGTTGGATACGTTTTTCGCCAAGAAAGAGGAAAGATCACGTAGTCGTAAAAAGATCTTTGGCTACCCGTCAAGAAATCTAGACGTTCTCCTGCGGCTTCTCTTCGTTCTTCGTCTTCGTCTGATCCGTCGCCTTCTAGACCTCATCGACTCAATCAGGAGGGAGCGCAAGCAGTCCTGCTGAGAGAGTCTCTAGAAGTATTGGCGGTAAAGAAAAAGGCAATAGGTGCGCACAGGCGGCCGCCGCCATCGTCTTTTCCCAGAGTCGAAGAACGTTCAGAAGGATCGCTCAGGAATAAAATGGGAGGAATGGATCTGACTTACAGGAAGAAGCATATTCAACAAAACAAACGCTTTGCTAACCAGGACGCTCCCGTAAGGACGCTTCTCGGGACGCTCGGGGGTCGGAAACGTCGGCTGGAGAGACTTCAGACGCACGATATTAGTTCAGAAGAAGGATATGAAGATGAATATGAGGACGTTTTTTGAGGACGCGAGGCGTAGTGCTAGTAAGGACGCTCGTCGTCCTTCATATCAGTACGCGTTCCAGGACGCAAATGAGGACGCGTTTCCAGGACGCAAATGAGGACGCTTTCCAGGACGCAATGAGGACGCTTTTTGAGGGAGGCTCAGGCGTCCGATGCATAAAGTTACCCTAGCAGAAAAGAACAGGTCGCTAGTCAGAAGGATAAGCGCCATATGCTTCAAGGTAGTAGGAACTACAATATCAGCGCTCGTCAAGAGAAATCGTTTTTATGACGTCAGTTTGGAAAATTCTGAGGGAAAGTCAAGGTTAGGAGAACATAGCAGACCCTCCTCTTCAAAATTGATTTCAAACACAAAACCTACGGTTCGAAAGGAGATGAAACTTTGGTTTCTTCTCGTTCAATGCAGAATAAGGCTATGTCTCCATTAGAAAATAAATCGTCAAGCGAGGCTGTTTCGGAAGAGGAGGAGGATCCTACAACCTCATCCTCTGTGGATTATAAGACTTTGACTCGTCTTTTAAAAGATTTGTTTCCCGAGAAGTTCCGAGCTCCAGTTCCTCTCTCTCCACCTTCGCACTAACCTCTTCGAAGGCAAGGAAAGACTCCAAATTTTGTCAAAATGGCCACCTCGCTCTCGACTAAAAGGGATTTTAAAAGAATCCATGATTGGATGAATCCAAAAAGACAAAGGGCAAGACTTCTTTTGCACGTCCCCCCACAAGGCTTAGTGAAGATCGGGGAAGTGGTACGAGACAGAAGAGGAAGCAGGCTTGAGAATCCCCGCTTCCGCACAAGGGATTTCGCCAACTTAGTGGAAGCTCCTAGAAGATCTTACCTGGCATCAGCGAAAGTTTCGTGGACAATGTCGGAGATAGATCACCAATCTCAAAGGCCTTTATAAAACTTTGGAAGTTTTTAACTTTCTAGCTTGGTGTTTGGGCGTCTTGGATGTTCAGTCTAGAAGCCCAGATTCCATCTCATTGGAGGCAACTTAGCTGAGTATTTTGTGTCATGCATGGACAGAGCAGTAAGAGATGGCTCCGACGAAACTGGCATCACATTTTGCGTCGGGAGTCCTGAAGAAACGCGCACTCCTCTGTAGCTTCACAGCTAAGTCAGTGTCGCCAGCGCAAAAAGCAGAATTGTTGTTCGCTCCTTTTCTGCTCATCTTTTTCCACAATCGATGGTAAAGGATTTATCAGTAAATCTCCAAGAACGAGCGACGCAGGACTTATTGTCTCGGTCTTCGAAACGTCCTGCTGATCAGATGTCTTCAAGAACCAACGCAAGCTTCTAGGAAGAATTATAAGCCCTTTCGTGGAAGAGCCTCTTCAAGAGCTGCTGCTCGAGGGAGGAGTTTCCCTAGGGGCAGAGCCCCCTCAAAAACCAGGGGAAAGAAATGACTTTTCGGCCCTCCAGACACCAGTCGGGGCGGGGAGACTCGCTCTATTCGCCGAAGCATGGAGGATAAGAGGGGCGAACTCTTGGTCACTCGAAGTGATCGAGAAAGGTTACAAAAAATCCCGTTTCTATCGAAACCACCATTACATCATAGAACCAATAGACCTTTCGCCCTCTTATCAGGATTCAAAGCAACAGATCTTATTAGACCTTTTGGATCAGATGTTGGAAAAGAGAGCAGTAGAAAGAGTCGTGTCACGGAACTCTCCAGGCTTCTACAACAGGCTTTTCCTTGTTCCGAAGCACTCGGGAGGATGGAGACTGTCCTAGACGTAAGCAGGCTGAATCTTTTTGTAAGGAAAATAAAATTCAAGATGGAAACTGCACAGTCTGTTTTAGCTTCCCTGAGACCAGGAGATTGGATGGTGTCCTTGGATCTCCAAGATGCCTATTTCCATGTTCCGATACATCCTCGGTCCAGGAAGTTCCTCAGATTCGTTCTGAAAGGACAGGTCTTCCAATTCAGAGCTCTCTGTTTCGGGCTGAGTACAGCCCCTATGATATTCACGCTTCTGATGCGAAATGTAGCAAGATGGCTCCATCTCTCAAAGATAAGAGTCTCACTCTATTTAGACGATTGGCTGATCCGGTCCCAAGTCAAGGAACAGTGTCTGGAGGACCTACATACGACATTACAGCTGACGAAGGACCTGGGCCGGGGTTCTGGTCAACTTCGAGAAGTCCATCTGATTCCCACACAGTCCATCGTGATCTGGGGATTCAGATGGATTCAGTGGCTTTTCAAGCATTTCCATCCATAGAACGTCAGCTAAAATGCTTAGAGAAAGTATCGGTCTTCTTAGAGAAGGAAATATTGCTCGGCGAGGGAATGGATGAGTCTGCTGGGGACCATTCCTCGCATGGAGAAATTTGTTTCTCTGGGAAGGCTGCACCTCAGACAGCTTCAGTTTTTCCTAGCAGACAACTGGAAGAACAAGAAAGACCTAGACGAGATTTTGAGAATCCCTCAATCGATCAAGGAGCATTTGAAGTGGTTGGTCCGATCCCGTCAAGCTATCGGAAGGGATGTCCCTCAAAGTTCTGAGCCCAGACCTAGTGTTGTCAGACGCGGTCCATGACGGGCTGGGGGAGCAACACTGGGGGAGGAAGAAAGTGTCAGGCCTCTGGAGAGGGGAACAGAGTCCTGGCACATAAACCTCAAGGAGCTAGAAGCGATTCGTTTGGCACTTCAATGCTTCGAGTTCAAGGATTGTGGGACGAATTGTACAAGTCAACTCGGACAACACCACAGCGCTCGCATATCTCAAACAAGGGAGGCAACTCTATCTCGCTCCCTGTTCAGGATAACGAGGGAAATGCTACTTTGGGCGAAGCTGAGAAATGTAACGATTCTAATGAGGTTCGTTTCAGGACAAGCAGATAACGTCGTGCGGATCTCCTCAGCCGTCGACATCAAATGCTTCCAAACGAATGGACTCTCCATCCAGAGATCTGCAAGGAGTTGTGGAAACTTTGGGGCACGCCACTGGTAGACCTCTCGCGACAGCAAAAACGAAGAGGCTTCCGATTTACTGCTCTCGGTTCTAGACCCAGAGCAATAGCAATAGACGCCATGCATTTGGAATTGGAAGGGGAGGGGTGGATCTCTACGCCTTCCTCCATTCAACTCCTGGGAGAGGTAATAAGGAAGTTTGCGGCGTCGGAAGGAGCAAGAATGACGTTGATCGCCCCCTTTTGGCCTGCAAGCGACTGGTTCACAGAGGCCATGTCATTTCTGGTAGATTTCCCAAGGACACTTCCAGAAAAAATCGATCTACTCAGACAGCCCCACTTCGAGAGGTATCACGGAAACCTCTCCGCTCTGAGTCTGACTGCATTCAGACTATCCAAAAGTTGGCCAGAGCGAGAGGTTTTTCAAGATCGGTGGCAAGAGCTATGCCAGCGCTAGAAGAACATCTTCCAAGCTGTCTACCAATCGAAGTGGGCTGTCTTCAGAGGTTGGTGTAGAAGGCAAAATATTTCCTCCTCCACGACCTCTGTGAGCCAGATTGCTGATTTTCTCTTACATCTTAGAGAGATAGACAAACTTTCAGTGTCAACGATTAAAGGCTACAAAAGTATGCTTATCAACGGTCTTTCGACACAGAGGCTTGGATTTATCAAATGATAAAGATCTTCACGATTTATTGAGGTCCTTGAACATCAAAAGCTCCACGAGACAAGATTCCCTCATGGAATTTAGATGTTGTCTTAAAGTTTTTAATGTCAGCCCCATTTGAGCCTATGCACGCTGCCTCTTTGAAAGATGTAACTAGGAAAGCTATTTTCCTGACCGCTTTGGCAACAGCTAAGAGGGTTAGCAAAATCCAAGCTATGACTAAACATGTGGGTTTCAGAGAACACAATGCGGTGTGTTCGCTGAGCCCCTCGTTCTTAGCGAAGAACGAAAACCCATCCAACCCCTGGCCTAAAAGCTTTGATATCAAGGGGTTATCAGAGTTCGTCGGACGAGAGCCGGAGAGAGTTTTGTGCCCTGTCAGAGCTCTCAAATTTTATCTGGAAAAGACCAAACAATGTAGAGGCCCGTCAGACAACCTGTGGTGTTCGGTCAAGAGGCCGGAATTAAACCAATGTCTAAAAACGAACTGGGCGTGTTCTTCTTGAGAAATACCATCAGGCAAGCTCATTCATCCTGCACGGATGGTGATCTTAAAACTGCTAAAAGTTAATGCTCACGAGGTTAGAGCGGTAGCTACTTCGGTGGCTTTTCAGAAAAATATGGCACTCAGTGATATCCTGGGTGCCACATTTTGGCGAAGCAACTCTGTGTTTGCTTCACACTACCTCAGAGATGTGAAGGCGACATATGAGAATTGCTACTCGCTTGGACCATACATTTCCCGCGGATACAGTATTGGGGACGAGAAGCAATACGAACCCCATCCTTTAGAAAATGGATGTGTGATTTTAATTATGGGTTTGTTTTTTTACGGTCGTAGGGTTGGCCGCTTGAGGCGGTCTTCCTTTAATTAGCCTGAAAGTTATGGGACTAACTTTAGTGAGGCTAGGTTAGGTGGTATTTATTATGCTTCGTTGTCTTCAGTATGGTCAATATGTCTAGTCACATTGTGGTCACGCTCCCGTTGACAGATCATCTAGAACTATACCAGCTGTACAGGTCACTACCTTGCTGGAAATTCTAGTAAGCAGAAGCAGGCTTGGGTGACAGTAATCACGAAGTCAGCTATGCTAACAGGTAGGGAAAACCAAGATGTCAATCATCTGCATGTGAAATGTTTCCAAAATCCTTCTATTCTGTCCCTTCCCACCTCCAATAGTGGGATTCAGGCATATATATATATCTGGCAGGTAAGTGTCATGAACAAAATGATATTGTCATGATACAATAAAGTTTGTTCATACTTACCTGACAGATATATATAATCAGTACCCACCCACCTCCCCTCAGGGGACAGTGGTAAAGAAAATCTGAATAGAAAATGGGAATGGTTCCCGGTATCCGCCTCCCAGCGGCGGGAATGGGGTACTAACCACCTAGCCGACCACTGCGTTTGCCGGGAGTTTTTGAAAATTCTGTCGGTCGTCAGAGAAATACCAGCTATAATATATATCTGTCAGGTAAGTATGAACAAACTTTATTGTATCATGACAATATCTTTAGCTAC
>NC_087203.1:49772136-49791360 GCF_015104395.2 Macrobrachium nipponense | reverse complement strand
CTTAAAGTGAATTCTCTACTACATCCATCTTCTCACTAAGCATGTATTCTAATAAGCCATGCTTTCATAAGCATGAGAGCATTATATATATATGTTCTGCTGCGTTAGAATCCTTTAATAATGTTACCTACGGTAAACAGCATTGAAAGGTTATAATATCTTTCTTATTGAAAGCTTCTTAGCAAAAGGCAGACAATATTTTATTTATGTTAGCTTAACTACCCCCCCCTCCATTCGAGACTAAGTCCATGATTGTAGGTGAATATACGGTTAACCATTCGATCCCGTTGGAGAGAGAGATGTAACCGACTGCTCATAACCAAGAACTGGATGGTACTGTATTGGACTTACAATGACAGCCCGGCCGTCTCGTTCGCTGCCTGGCTGCATTCATCCTGAGTTGCCAGTTACTTCATTCAATGAAGGAATATAATAAAATTATTCTCGAGCCTAAGGAAGCTCTCAATAATGCAAATTTAAGCCAAACAACCTTTGTTAAATACCGAAGCTGAGTAGGTATTGTCGTAACAAACCTTTTAAGCGAAGTCCTTACCAGGAAAATCCTGTAAGGATATAGATAATTCCGTAGCGAACCACAAAGGCAACTATGGTATGCGTATATGACTTGTCATTCAGTAGTCGTATACACCAAGTCTTCTTACTACATTCTTTCCTCTCCGACGCAGAGAGAGAATGGAAATCTTGCCCTCTTCGTTTCTTTCGTTCAATAAACACGAATTAGTATTAGTCGAAAGAGATCGCAATGAAAACCCTAGGATCGAAGAGAATCCCTCAAATTTTTATTCTCTTGGATATAAGGCCGTATTCTACGCCTCTATTATCTGGAAGAGCCTCTAATCAATGAATGAGAGCTCGTACGAATCTTGTTCAATTTGCAAACGATTGCCACTCTTTCTGTAAATGGTTGGTTGCATTATTTTAGAAGGTGAAGATTTTAATATCGTCTTAATAGTAATGAACTAATTTTTTCAATAAAAAAGGTCGCTATGGTCTTATAAACTGAGAGACCTGCTCCCTTATTGGCTTCCAATTCCGATCTATCTTCCATTTCCTGTCCATCAAGTTGGGAGAAGAATGAGCAACCGGAGGAGAGCGCCTCCTTTCGTAAGGTGAAGAGCTTTTAGCAGTACCGATTCTAACCTGACAAGGGCTACGGCCGCCTGTGCGACATCTTGAGTCCCCGCCAGGAAAAAAGCCGATCTTGCTCTTGCCTTTACTTGCATTAAGACTATCCTGAGAAGGGCGACGGCCGCCTGTGCAACAACTCCCGTCCTTATCAGGAGAAGGCCTCGAATGTCTTTCACCTTTCGCAGAATCAGGCTCTAACTCCATATCCGATGAAGATCTTGGTTTATAGCTTCAGGCGCTTTCGCCTCATCTCAGGCGCTTCAGGCGCTTTGCACCTCGTTTCAGGCGCTTTGTGCCTCATTTCAGGCGCTTCAGGCGTTTCAGGCGCTTAAGGCGCTTTGCGCCTCGTTTCAGGTTCAGGCGCTTCAGGAGCTTTGCGCCTCGTTTCAGGCGCCTCAGGCTCTTTGCGTCTCGTTTCAGGCGCTTCATTCAGGCGCCTCTTTAGAATCCTCTCGCCTTGTCGGCGATTTGCGCCTGGCCGCCTCGTCCGAGCTGTCAAAGACTTCTATCGGACTGGATTTCTTAACGGGAAGGAAGCGATCCTTTCTCCTGGGAGGATCCTTCTTCAAAACTTCTATTAACGAAGATATCTACTGTTGCCTTTCTCCTAGGATCTTCGTAGCGTCGTCTTCTTTCTCCGTATCCGATCTAGGGGAAGGAGGATTTAATGAATAAATGTCTTTCTTCTTCTTCTCAGGTGGATAGTCTTCCGGAAAACTTTCCGGGCTAGAATCCCAAGCTGGTGATTTCCATCTTTTAGAAGGTCTCGACAGCTTGTCAGAACTCCACCCTATTTTCCTTTCGATGAAGACTCGGATGACGAAAAACACTGTTTTAGGATGCCTTTCCAACGGCTATCCTTGGCAGTCTGGGACGCTACTACAGATCCTGCCGAGGGGACGCCCGACCGGTGGGGATTCTCTGAAACCTCCTTACGACTGTCAACATTCCTTCTCCTCTGGGCTTGTGAGCTTGGAAGAGGTCTAGGCCTGAGAGCGAGACAGAGTCGATCGGAACGCACCCTCCACTATTTTAGGACGCCTTTCCAATGGCGAACTTGGCAGTCTGGGACGTTCTACAGAGTCTGCCGAGGGGACGCCTGATCGGTGGGGATTCTCTGAAACCTCCGTGCGGCTTTCGACATTCCTTCTCCTCTGGGCTTGTGAGTTTGGAAGAGGTCTAGACCTGGGAGCGAGACAGAGCCGATCAGAAGCACCCTCCACTTCAATGGGGAACACTATATTCACTTCTTACCTTTTAAGAGCTCGCATTTTGAGCTACATCCATTATCTTCAAATTTGCATATATAAATTTGTAGTTTCTGTGGAGTAAGAAGGTGATGAGGATGCAACAACTACTAGTACTGCTAATACTCTAACTGCTCGTTAGCACAAACGCTATTAAAGCTTCTAAAGTAAGCGTATCTAGTTATATGCTTTTCTGACTTCCTAAAGTAGGAAATTAAGAGTTTAATATTTCCTCAATAAAGTTGTAACCTTTATTACATGTAATAATGAATAAATATTAATAATTCCCTTTATTGCAAACTATGTGAGTGTCTACCAATAATTTTGGTAGTTTCACTTAATATTTTCTTCGAAATTTCGAAGCGAAATTCATTAAAAAGTTAATAAAAGCATATGCTGAACCAAAGACCCAGTACTTCCCTGCAAAAGACAGCCCAGAAGATCGATGGCGATGAAACACGAAAATCAAGTCAGGAGGAACCGCAAACGTATGTTTACATTCCAACTGATAGAGAAAATCTGGTTCTAGAAGGTAATGGTTCCTATTCCTGCCACCCAGCGGCGGGACGGTGGATCACCTGACCTACCTACCTGTAGCGTGTGCCGCGAAATTCGAATTTCTATCGGGGACGACGGAGTCTATAGCTAAGTATATATCTGACAGGGAAGCTGAATGTATGAAAACATATTTTAGAATAAGACCCGTCCAGCGTGATGAGGGTTGGTCGTCCGTGATTTTTTACCCTACATGAGGATCCACCTCAGGGAAGGAGCGAACGCCCCCGCACTTACAGCCCTCCACACCAGGGCAAACTCTGCGGCTGATGGGGGGGCACGGGGACAGTTCCAATTCCCGAGGATCCATCACAATTAATTTGCAAAAAAACAAAGAAAGTACACGTACTTACAGTATTCTTTCACACAAACAAAACCAAGTTTGAGAACACAACACAAAGCATACGACGAAGAAGCGGGCAGAGAGCGATGAAGAACACGTCCATCCACCAATGCGGCCGAAAGCAAAGTGGTTCTTCACCTCCCAGTCGCGGGGCGCACGCACTGTCGGACAGGCAGTTAACTACCGAACTCCCTTGTTGCTTACGACCGTTCCAGCTGCTGCTAGTTACTTTCCTATTGTAAAGGACCGATGGTTTGTATTCGTATCAGAACAAATAGATTTTAGGGGCACTATCGAACCTAACACAACCACCTAACCTAACCTAGAGCCTTGTACCCCTACCTAGGCCTAGCGGGGGGGGGGGGCGCTCTGCCTCCCTGCAACACCCCCCTTAAGGGCACTACCTAAGACATCCATTAAACCAAATCCAAAGTGATGGTACTGCTGTATACATCGTTATAATACCCCCATTAGCTATTATAGGCTAGGTACCACTATTTACATATCTAGGTACTGTCAGCCAAAAAACTCGTGGCAGAGTCTCATAATTTTTCGTTCACCTGCCTGATGCACGATTCATGCCTTATTTATCTACTTTTCTTTTCAAAGGTGGAAGAAATCATGCGTAATGACATTAAAAACAGTCACTAATATTTCTTCAGACATTATGTTATGTTATGTGTAAAACTATTTTTCCATATAGCAAAATTGACGTGAATGAAACGAAGTGATAAAAAACGTCATATCACAACCATAGATATACATTAAACCAAATAGATAGGAGACACCTATCACTGTAGTATCGCATAAACATAGTCCTTAAATTATCATTTCAATATGTTAAGTTGAAGGTAGTTGAACTATTCCATTTGTTAAATTTTACAGAAAACATTGGAATCTCACAAAATGCTATCAAATTTAAAAACAAAAAGAAAAAAAAATGATATTGTTATGATACAATAAAGTTTCATACATACTTACCTGGTAGATATATACATAGCTAAGACTCCGTCGTCCCCGACAGAAATTCAAATTTCGCGCCACTTGCTACAGGTAGGTCAGGTGATCTACCGGCCTGCCTGGGTGGCAGGACTAGGAAAACCATCCCCGTTTTCTATCATATTTTCTCTCTTTCACCTGTCTCCTGCGGGAGCTGGGTGGGCCATTAATCGTATATATCTGCCAGGTAAGTATGTATGAAACTTTATTGTATCATAACAATATCATTTTCATACAATCAACTTACCTGTCAGATATATACATAGCTGATTGGCACCCTTTGGTGGAGGGTAAGAGACAGCTACTTATGGAATAGACAGGTAAACAACATATGTTGTAGGTATAAAAAACAAAAAAAAAACCTTGCGTTTCCACGCCTGATAGGTGGTAGACTTCTTGGCTGCTGCCCAGGAGTCTGCATCACCTCAAGAAAACTTTAGCGAGATATATGATCTATGGCCAAGATTCTTGTGGGTCTGCCGATGGGGTCTTATCCGCTTACTCGGCAGAGCCTGAAAGGACTTTGTCAATGGGTGCTGATCCACTTATATGACAATACACCTTATGAAGGAGCACACAACCAATCCCGACCACCTGATCCTAACCACCGTGTTAGTATTAAAAATTGTTCCGAGTTATCCCCAAACTCTTCACAACAACCATAACTCAAAAACACATTACACACACACATACAATTTAAAAAAAAAAATGATACTCATCTAATAAGATATCACAAGAGTTCCTTACTGAACAATAGTGACTGGCCGCCAGTGCGACGTCTGCACTTTGTCAGCAGAAAGTCTAGAACATATCTAATAGACGGTATGTAATAATTTTAAGGATTGGTGTTGGCTCCTATACCCAGGATCGTATCCACTGACACGAAAGGACCTATAGAAAAACAATTCTCGTAGGTCACATGAACATCTCTCAAGTAGTGAGATGCAAATACTGAGTTGCATCTCCAAAATGTCGCTTCCAAGATGTTCTTAAGCGACATATTTTTATGAAATGAGAGAGATGTCGCTACTGCTCTTACTTCATGAGCTTTTACCCTTAGAAGTCGAAGAGCGTCGTCAGGACAGATCTTATGCGCATCTGTAATGACGCTTCTCACAAAGAACGCTAGAGCATTCTTAGACATCAGTCTTGTGGGGTCTTTTACCGCGCACCAAAGACCTTGTGTAGAGCCCCCCATCTGGTGTTTTCTCTGAAGATAGAATTTCAGAGCTCTTACTGGACAAAGAGATCTTTCTGCCTCTCTCCCTACGAGACTCGATAAACCTTTAACCTCGAAGGTCCTAGGCCAGGGATTCGAGGGATTTTCGTTTTTAGCTAGAAATAAAAGCTTTAAACGAGCAAATGGCTGAATCCCCATTAAATCATACTTTATCCTCTAGAGCATGCAGTTCACTAACTCTTTTTGCTGTGGCTAAAGCTAATAGGAACAAACATTTCCTAGTCAGGTCTCAAAAAAGACGCCAGATGAGGAGGTTCGAACTTTTCAGATGAAAGGAATTTTAAAACTACATCAAGGTTCCAGCTAGGAGGAGCTGGGCCCGAAGACTTGGTAGTTTCAAAAGATCTTATGAGATCGTGGAGATCCTTATTCTCTGTAAGATCTAGTCCTCTATTTCTGAAAACTGCAGAAAGCATACTTCTGTATCCCTTTATTGTGGGTACAGATAGATGCGAATCTTCCCTCAAGAATAGTAAGAAATACGATTTCCGTCACAGAGGTAGTGGAGGAGGACAACTTCTTAGACTTGCACCACCTTCTAAAAACTTCCCACTTAGACTGATATTAACTCGTCTAGTGGAAGCTTCTAGCTCGCGGCTCTCGCAATCGCGCTTGCAGCTTTGCGAGAAAACCCTCTCGCTCTGACAAGTCTTTCGATAGTCGAAAGGCAGTCAGAGCGAGAGCGGGGAGGTTTTGAGGGGGGGGGGTGATACCTCCTGAAGTGGGTTGTTTGAGAAGATCTGTCCTTCTTGGGAGGGATCTGGGAAATCTACTGTCCACTCCACCACCTCTGTGAACCAGTCTTGTGCTGGCCAAAGGGGGCTATCAGGGTCATCCGTGTTTCTTCTGAAGCTACAAATTTCTTCAGAACTAGTCCCAGGATCTTAAACGGAGGAAAAGCGTATAAGTCTACGTGAGACCAGTGTAGTAGGAAGGCGTCGACCATCAGAGCTCTGGGATCTTCTACAACCGAACAAAATACTTCTAGTCTTTTGGACAGGAATGTGGCGAAGAGATCATGAGGAGTCCCCCAAAGAGACCAGAGACTCTGACACACTTCCAAGTGGAGGGTCCACTCTGTGTGAAGGACCTGGTCCTCCTGCTGAGCCTGTCCGCCCTAACGTTCCTTACTTCCTGAATAATCTCGTAAGCAGGGAGATATTCCTCTGGGACGTCCAAAGCAGTAGGTCTCTTGCCAGTTCGTAAAGGAACAAGGAGTGAGTCCCTCCTTGTTCCGAATGTAGGCCAACGCTGTGGTGTTGTCCATATTCACTTGAACAACTTGGTTCGATACCAAAGGTTCTAGGCTTGCTTGTTTAGAGCCAGGATGTACGGGCAAAGAGCTCCTTGCAGTTTATGTGCTAGGACAGCCTGTGCTGCTTCCTACGATGCCTGTCACCTCTCTCGAGCCTAAGTTGCTCCCCAACCCTTCTCCGACGCGTCGGAGTATAACACTGGAGGTTTGGGTTCTGAACCTTCAGGGAGATTCCCTTGTTCTCCTTCAATGGGGGCAACCTACCATTCCAAGTGAGGCTTCATCTCCACTGGAATGGAAAGGCGTCTGATAGATTTCCTGTCTTCCAACTCCAAGGACCTCTTGAGGAAGAATTGAAGTGGACGAAATATGCAGTCTTCCTAGAGGAAAGAACTGTTCGAGCGAGGAAAGGGTTTCCAGAAGGCTTAACCATTCCCTCGCCTGACGTCCGTTCCTTTCCTTAAGAAGAGAGAACTTTCTCCAAGCCTCTTGCGAGTCTCTCTTGTGAAGAAAATACTCGAAAAAACCCCGAGAATCCATCAATGAATCCCCAGATAGACTAAGTTCTGTCTGGGAGGGGGGTCAGCTGCGACTTCTCGAGGTTCACGAGTAATCCCAACGACTTGATCAAGTTCATGGTCAGAATAAGGTCCTCTAAACACTGTCTCTCTGATCTGCCCTGATGACCAGTCGTCCAGATACAGAGAGATATTCACCCATTTTAGGTGAAGAAACCTCGCCACATTCTTCATCAGGCTTGTGAAGACCTGAGGAGCTGTGGACACGGCCGAAACACAAGGCCCTGAACTGAAAGATCCTTCCCTCCGCCATGAAAACGGAGGTCCTTCTTCGACGAAGGTGAATCGGTATGTGAAAATAGGCATCCTGGAGATCCAGAGGCACCATCCAATCTCCTTGGCGTAAAGCTGAAAGGACTGAGGCCGAAGTCTCCATGGAGAACTTCTCCTTCTGAACAAATTTGTTCAGAGCGCTGACGTCCAGTACTGGTCTCCAGCCCCTCGAGGCCTTTGCAACCAGAAAAAGGCGATTGTAAAACCCCGGGGAGTTTTTGATCCAGTACTAGTTCTATCGCTCTCTTTTCCACATCTGATCCACCATCAGTCGAAGAGTATCCCTCAATACAGGGTCCCTGTATTTGGCTGACAGATCCCGCGGAGTTGATGTTAGGGGAGGACTGTCGTGGAAAGGTATAAGGTATCCTTTCCTTATCATGGACAAAGATGAGGCGTCGTGCCTATACGTGCCCAGGCCTCCGCAAATTCTAAGAGCCTGGCACCTACTGGTGTTTGGAGGAGAGAAGCATCACACCCTTTTTAAAGGGACGGAAGGCAGACTTACCTCTCTTCTCAGGAGCCTTCCTTCTTGAGGGTGCTCTGGAGGTAGGCCTCTCGAAAGGGCTGAACAGACGTACTCGGTCCTTTCTTTTCGACCGCAGTCGCAGGTCTCTTCTTCCTTGATGACTGAGTTAAGAAGGTCTTGAGTCGCCTTCTCAGTTAATGATTGGGAAATGTCTTTCACTAACTGAGAAGGAAACAAAAGTCCGATAAGGGAGAGTGCAAAAGTGCTGCTCTTTGAGAGTGGGAGACCGCTTTGGTCAAAAAAGCATTGAAGACTGTCCTCTTCTTAAGAAGTCCTGCTCCAAATAAAGAGAGATTTTCTAAAGAGCCATCTTGTACTGCCTTGTCGATACACGACAGTATACAAAGGAGAACTTCTGGGTCGAGTCCTTCTGAGTCATGCGCCTTCTTGGACATCACCCAAGGACCAATCTAAGAAGTTGAATACTTCCAATACATGGAAGAGGCCCTTGAGGAGATGATCCGTTCTGAAATGCCCCAAGTCCACACGGGCAGAGTTTCAAACCTTGTCTTCTCGACGCATCGACTAACGTTGAAAAGTCTGCTTCAGCCGAAGACGGGAGAGAAAGGCCATATTCTCTCCCGTCTGATATCAAATGCCCCTTCTGCCAGCGAGTCTCGCTGGGGGCATGCAGAAGACCGTCCTGACCAGCTTCTCCTTCTTCGAATCCACGATTCAAAGACTGAAGAGCCCTCTTCATAGTATGGTGGGTTTTCATTCTAAGAAAAGACGAAGACTTCTTAGCCTTTGCGCTCGAAAACAGAGCGCGGAGAAGGAGGAGCGGCAGGGGTTAATGCGTCTCCTTATTCTTCAAGAAGCAGGGCTGTCAAGACTTTGTAGCTTGACAGTCCTTCCCTTCTACGATTCTCGTCTTCTGAGTTCTCCTCTAACTCGGAGTCTAAAGGAGAATCCGTCGAAAGAAAATCAGGACGTCTTTTCTTTTCTCTGGGGGAGACAAACTCCTGATAGGAGAGGGACTAAGGGAGTGATAATCTCTCCTCTTCATAAAAGTTTGAGCCTTGTAAGAAGCTTCCCGTTTGGCTGGCGCCACGCGCTTAGGCGGCTCCTCATATAAGGATGACGCCTCGCGCTTGGATGACGCTTCTCGTCCGCCGAGCGTCCTGGATGACACCTCACGCTTGGCTGACTAGCGCGCCTGGTTCTGCTCCAAATCCTCACGTCTGGAAGAGCCTCGCGCCTGGGAAGAAAACGGGCTGCCACTCAATTGGTGGCAAAAGTCCTGGCTGGCGCCAAAAACTTGGTGGCGCCAAAAACTTGGCTGGCGCCTCGCGCTTAGATGATGCTTCACGTCCGGAAGGAGTCCTGGCTGGAGTCTCGCGTCTGGCTGATTCCACGCCTCTGTATGACGCCTCGCGCCTGGAAGACGCCTCACGTTTGGCCTGGCGTCTTTGTCTTGCGCTTCGCGCCTGGTATATGACTCTCTCGCTCTCGATCTAGAAAGAATGTCCTCTTCTACTTGTTTGGAAGAGGAAGCTTCATGCCTGAAAGACGCCTCGCTTTGGCAGGGGAGAGAGGACGAGACTTCTTGATCGGAAGAGCAAACGTCCATCTTACGAGGAGGATCTCTAGCCAAAACCCACTAATGAGGCTAGCTGCTCTTGGACAGCAAGAAGAATTTTCCTTGAAGCTTCTCCCACGTCTTCTTCAATGGGAGGAGAAGGAGAGTTCGAAGGCGAGCGATCCGCTACGTCCATGTAGGGAGACGTTGACGCAACCTTCGTCGCCTTTTTGATTGAAGAGGGTAGCTTCATCTGAGAAGCGCTCCGGGCTCGAGTTCAAATCAGGTTCTCTATAATGACTTTTCATGGGCCTGGAAAGGTCCGAATCCTTCCACCCTCGTTTAGGTGAACGAGAGGGAGAGGAAGAGAAACTCTCGCAGGAAGCTTTTTCTAAAGCGGTCCTGAGCAGCCTGAAGCGAAACATAGCCTGCTGAAGGGACGTCTGACCGTTGGGGATTCCCCACAACCTCCTTAAGGCTTTCGACTTTCCTTCTCCTCTGGGCATGGGAGCTTGGGAAGCGGTCTAGGCTTGGGAGCGTCGCAGAGAACGATCAAACGCCTCCTCCACAACACTGGGAGCACTCACTTCATTAAAAACTTCACTCTCACTATCCTTACCTTGTAAGGCCGCCATTTTGGACTTCATCTTAGAGATAGTAGCCTTCAGATCGGCGATTTCGAGGCCGATTCTGAAAGTAAAGCTTGTAAAAGATTCGACACAGAGGGAGAATAAAAATCATTAAGGTTAGAGATAGGGTCAATAAAAGGCTCAATAGGCCTTGTACTCACACTCTTTAAACGTCTAACTCTATCCCTCTCTAACTTCCGTCAAATAAGAAGTTAGAGTCTTCCATTTCCTCTTCCGCATTCAACCCCTCACAATTCATGACAGGTATTAGAAAGACATCAAACCCCCTACATTTACGACATACAGTGTGAGGATCAACCTAAGCCTTCTGTATCCTCACCTGCAGCCTACATTCACACACATTCTCACACTCACATTTGAGTCAGACTTACTGAGAAAAATAAAAAAGCAAGTCCAAATTCAGTCCACAGTAGCGAATGCCAAAAAACCACGATCCAGATACGTCACCAAAATGCCGAGAAACGATGATCAAAAGGTTGAAATAAGAATCTAAGTCAGGAGGTAGTCAACAACAATGTTGATACCACCGGCGACAGAGAAAATATGATAGAAAAACGGGAATGGTTCCTAGTCCTGCCACCCAGGGCAGGCCGGTAGATCACCTGACACCTACCTGTAGCGAGTGGGCGCGAAATTTGAATTTCTCGTCGGGGACGACGGAGTCTTAGCTATGTATATACTTGACAGGTAAGTTGATTGTATGAAAAACTATATCTTAAACAGTGTGATCCAGGCGACCTCAAATCTATTGCATTTTGATGTTATGTGCACGGGAATCTAATGTCAATGTGTCATTTATCGGTCTAAGAAACATCCCTCGATGAGTGAGAGACAATTATTGCACTGCATTCGGTGCAAGTTCCTGTTGAAGAGATATCAAGAAAGCTTAATAAACCAGAGAGAATCATACATAGATGAATAAAAATTGTTTAAAGAACGGCAAATTTTAGAACATGGGCCTAGAGGTGGAATACCTCGAAGCACCACATGAGAGCAAGACAATACAGTAGTGTAAATGTTGCTGAGCAACATTCATTTGTGAACTTTGAATTCTAGTGCCTCGTCACGACATTGCTGAACCAGGAATCATAACTAGCTCTCGCTTGTGACTGGTGTCTGTGAATACTTTAGATGGAGAGGAAGAGATTTTTAAATCTACACTTGAAGTCTTTGATAGTTTGTCAAATGAATAAGTCTAATGAATAAGCAAACTTATCTTTGATGGATGAGAGATTCGTTAGGCTTACTCTTTTTGTTTTGTTTTTTATCGGTGGCCAGTGAATACCACGGATAGGGAGGGAAACTGTTTCATGATGCATGCATTTTTTTCTTCAAAACCTAAAGAATACATTTTATTGGGAGATACTTTATTAACATCGGCCTAATCCTTCCATCACTCATATACGCACCTCCGCTCTCTTCTACATCTCAGGCGACAAGATCCAACTTTCCTCACTACGAGCTCCATCTCGTTGAAAGCATCATTAATGATAACGGTTTTCTTTTTTTAAAAATTTCCCGCACCGACAACGGACGCCTTAAATGCATGTTTATAAAATAAAATATTTTCTGTTCAAAGAAACTTTATCTTTCATTCCACAAAAATATGTGCATACACTCGTGTTACACCCTGTAGCCGTCAAAGAGCAACCTTTGATTAGCAGTAGGTTTTTTCTTGAAAAAAAAAAAACAAACATGAAATAGACTTAAACAAGAACGTCACCTTTCATATTTCTTATGGTAGTAGGTCTAGTAGGTATACATGTGAAACTAATTTGAATTAATTTCTATTTAGAAGAATGAATAGCTACAGAAAGATCAACCTAAGAAAGCTTTAAGGAAAGTAAGCCTTTCTTGATGTATTCGTCAGTTTTTGACTCACAGCTTTCCAAGGTGTCCAAATGAAACAGGATGATATGCAAGGAATTCGATAGAAAATAAGACTGAATTATATTAGTTTGATTTTTTTATGATTGCTTTTTTACTTTGAATAGCTAGGTCTGAGTTGTCTGAGTTAATTATGTTAAGCAATTATGAAAAGGATAAGAAAGGCGAACATGGCTAATAAAACAAGAATAATAAGGAATAGTCCACAAATAAAAGCAGATTAATATTATATATATATATATATATATATATATATATATATATATATATATATATTATTATATATATATAATATATGTATATATATATATATATATTTGTCGAAAAATGATATTGTCATGATACAATAAAGTTTGTTCATAATTACCTGGCAGATATATATATAGCTGTATTCTCTGACGTTCGACAGAATTTCAAAACTCCCGGCACACGCAGTGGTCGGCCAGGTGGTTATTACCCATTCCCAGCCGCGTGGGAGGCAGCCGTCAGGAACCATTCCCATTTTCTATTCAGATTTTTCTAGACCACTGTCCCCTGAGGGGAGGTGGGTGGGTACTTGTTATTATATATCTGCCAGGTAGTATGAACAAACTTTATTGTATCATGACAATATCATTTTGTTCATGAAACTTACTGCCAGATATATATACAGGCGGTCCCCGGGTTACGAGGCGTTTCCCGGCTTACGACGTTCCGAGGTTGACGACGCTTTTTCTTAAATATTCAATGGAAAAATCCGTCCTGGGTTACGACGCTTGTTCCGAGGTTACGACGCTGACGCTTCCGACGCTCCGAGTTAACGACGCTTTTAAAAAACGCATACTATGATAAAAATCCTTTATAGTTTAGCACAGTATATTAATAAAAATAAGTTTCTGGTTAGATTACAACAAAAATTTTGAGATTATGATGATTTTCGACACTTTTTATGTTGTATTTTTCTATGTTTTTTAGTGACGCCTCATATGCGGAAACTAGTTTTCCGAGCGAATGAATACATACTAGTTTACATATAACAGTCCAAAAGCGCAAATAATGAAAAAATCATTGCTTGTTTCCAGTAATAATAACAAAACGAAGTTTTCTTTTTCTGGGTTAGATTACAACGCAAATTCCAAGTATCCAAAGAGAGACATTATCCAGTAATTTGATCATAGAGAGAGAGAGAAGAGAGAGAGAGCAGAGAGAGAGAGAGAGAGAGAGAGAGGCGTCTTCCGACGCTCCGAGTTAAGGACAGAGAAGTGTTCGTTTCGTTAAACGGCCTCTGACTCATGCCAGTAAATGTTTTGTTGATACTAAATAATATAAGCCTATTTAAAGATACGTTTACTTTAAATTAGTCTATATGATACGTAAATAGTATCAACTGTTCTTGTAGCCCTCAATATTTGGCAAAATCGAAGTATCCAAAGAGAGACATTATCCAGTACGTAATTTGATCAGAGAGAGAGGAGAGAGAGAGAGAGAGGAGAGAGAGAGAGAGAGAGCCGAGAGAGAGAGAGAGAGAGAGAGAGACTGCTTTGGCAACAATGGTCTCGGGGGTTTTTATAGCTTCCTTCTGCTTGATGATCGTGGATATTGTAGAAGGATTTCGACCATACTCGTTTGCCAAATCGACGATACGAACGCCACGTTCATGCTTTGCTATAATTTCATGTTTTGCTTCCATCGAAATAATTTTCTTGGGTTTTTTCTTATCACCTGCTTTGTCTTTAGCTTTGAGACCCATGGTTAATAATAAAATAGACAAAATAAACACGAAAAATAGGTGCAAATACAACGAACTAAACAACGACGTGTTAACATGCAGCACCAACAAACAAACAGACTGAACGCCATTTATCGGTCGCCTATACAAACTAACACTCATCGCAAAATCGTATCTCAAATATTTCGTTGTATATCAAAGCTTGTATTTTCGCAAATTTTCTGTTATATCTCAAAACATTCGTATATTAGGGCAATCGTATGTCAAGTTTCCAATGTAATTTGATCAGAGAGAGAGAGAGAGAGAGAGAGAGAGAGAGAGACGCTTTGGCAACAATGGTCTCGGGGATTGACGTAACGTTTATTTTCTGAACAGATAGGACAGAGAAGTGTTCGTTTCATTAAACGGCCTCTGACTCATGGCAGGAAATGTTTTGTTGATACTAATATATAAGCCTATTTAAAGATACATTTACTTTAATTAGTCTATATGATACGTTAAATAGTAATCAGCTGTTCTTGTAGCCCTCAAGATTTTTGCAAAATCACTCCAGGTTGTACATAAAACTTCAAGAATGTAGTGTCACCAGAGGATTACAATAGTTTTTTACCTTTTTCAAGAACCAGCATCTTTTATGAAAATAACTCCAGTTGTACATAAAACTACAGGAAACAACATGTAGTGTAACCAAAGGATTACAAGTAAGGTTTTTTATAACTTTTTATTAGTTTAAGACATATTTCAAGACTCGTTCCGGCTTACGACGATTTTCGGCTTACGACGCGTCTCAAGAACGGAACCCCCGTCGTAACCCGGGGACTGCCTGCATAGCTGAATCCCACCCTTGGAGGTGGGAAGGGACAGAATAGAAGGATTTTGGAAACATTTCACATGCAGATGATTGACATCTTGGTTCCTTACCTGTTAGCATAGCTGACTTCGTGATTACTGTCACCCAAGGTCCGCTTCTGCTTTACTAGAGTTTCCAGCAAGGTAGTGGACCTGTATAGCTGGAGGGCTCTAGATGATCTGTCAACGGGAGCGTGACCACAATGTGACTAGACCATTTTGACCATACTCTGGGACAACGAAGCAATACAATACCACCTGACCTAGCCCAACTAAGTTAGTCCCATAACTTTTAGGCTAAATAAAGGGAAGTCCGCCCTCAAGCGGCGACCCTACAACCATAAAAAACACCACCACCTAAATTAAAAGCACACCCATCCATTTTCTAAAGGATGGGAATCGTGCCACTTCATGTCCCCATTACTATATCTTGCGGAAATGTACGGTCCCAGCGAGTAGCAATTCTCATATGTCGCCTCACATCTCTGAGGTAATGTGAGGCGAACACAGAGTTGCTTCGCCAATATGTGGCACTCAAGATATCACTGAGTGCCATATTCTTTTGAAAAGCAACCGAAGTCGCTATAGCTCTGACTTCGTGAGCTTTAATCTTCAAAAGACTAAGGTCACTATCTGGACAGGAAGCATGAGCCTCCCTGATGGTGCTTCTTAAGAAGAACGCTAGAGCGTTCTTGGACATTGGTAATTCTGGTCTCCTGACCGAGCACCACAGGTTGTCCGACGGACCCCTCTCATTGTTTAGTTCTTGCCAGATAAACTTGAGAGCCCTGACAGGGCACAGGACTCTCTCTGGTTCTCGTCCGGTAACCTCTGATAATCCCTTGATTTCAAAGCTCTTGGGCCAGGGATTGGACGGGTTTTTCGTTCTTAGCTAAGAACGAGGGACTCAGAGAACACACCGCATTGTGTTCTCTGAAGCCCACATGCTTACTCATGGCCTGAATCTCGCTAACCCTTTTCGCTGTTGCCAAAGCGGTTAGGAAGACAGCCTTTCTAGTTAGATCCTTCATCGAGGCAGCATGCAAAGGTTCAAACGGGCTTGACATTAGAAATTTCAAGACAACATCTAGATTCCATGACGGAATTCTAGTCGCGGAATCTTTGAGGTTTCGAAAGACCTCAAAAGATCGTTTGGGCAGAAATCCTTATTATTCGACAGATCCAAGCCCCTGTGCCGGAAGACTTGTCCGACAAGCATTGCTTTGGGTAAGCCTTTGATACGTGGGTACTGAAAGCTTGTCAACACTTCTAAGGTTAGTAGAACTAAGGAAATCGGCAATCTGGCTCACAGAGGTCGTGGATGAGGAAATATCTCTCCTCTTACACCATCTCCTAAAAACAGCCCACTTCGATTGGTAAACGCTTGAGATGATGTTCTTCTAGCGTTGGCAATAGCTCTTGCCACTGCTCTTGAAAACCTCTCGCTCATGGCCAACTTTTCGATAGTCTGAATGCAGTCAGACTCCAGAGGCGGAGAGGTTTTTTGTGATACCTCTCGAAGTGGGGCTGTTTTGAGTAGATCGATTCTTTCTGGTAGAGTCCTTGGAAAGTCTACCAGAAATGACATGACCTCTGCGAACCAGTCGCTTTTGCCGGCCAAAATGGGGCGATCAGGGTCATTCTTGCTTCTTCTGAAGCCGCAACTTCTTTATCACCTCTCCCAGGAGTTTGAATGGAGGGAAGGCGTAGACTCCATTCCCTTCCAATTCCATAGCATGGCATCTATCGCTATCGCTTCTGGGTCGAGAACCGGGGAGCAGTAAATTGGGAGCCTCTTTGTCTTCGATGTCGCGAAGAGGTCTACTAACGCCTCCCCACAGTCTCCACAACTCCCGGCAAACTTCTGAATGGAGAGTCCACTCGGTCGGAAGCAGCTGATGTTGACGGCTGAGAAGGTCTGCCCGAACGTTCTGCACTCCTGAAACGAACCTTGTTAGTATCGTTTATATTTCTCATCTTCGCCAAGAGCAAGATATCCCTCTCTGTCTCGAACAGGGATCGAGAATGCGTCCCTCCCTGTTTCTTGATGTATGCGAGAGCAGTGGTGTTTGTCCCGAAATGATCTGGACAATCCGTCCTATAATTCCTCCCTCGAAGAATTGCAGAGCCAATCGAATTGCTTCTAATCCTTGAGGTTTATGTGCCAGGATCTCTGTTCCCCTCCCCAGAGACCTGACACTTCCTCCTCCCCCAGTGTTGCTCCCAGCCTGTCATGGACGCGTCTGAGACAACACTAGGTCTGGGCTCAGAAGCTTGAGAGACAGTCCTTCCGATAGCTTGATGGGATCGAAACCACCACTTCAAATGGTCTTTGACCGACTGAGAGATTCTCAAAAAATTTCGTTCAAGTCTTTTGTTTCTCCAGTTGTCTGCTATGAAAAACTGAAGAGGTCTGAGGTGCAGTCTTCCCAGAGAAACAAATTTCTCCAGCGAGGAAATGGTCCCCAGCAGACTCATCCATTTCCCATCGCTGAGCATATTTCCTTCTCTAAGAAGACTGATACTTTTTCTAAGCATTTCAGCCGACGTTCCATGGATGGATAAGCTTGAAAAGCCACTGAATCCATCAGAATCCCCAGATACATGATGGACTGTGTTGGGATCAGATGGGATTTCTCGAATTGACGAGAAGGCCTAGGCTTTTGTCAGCTGTAACGTTGTGTGAAGGTCCTCCAGACACTTTGTCTTGCAAGACGACCGGATAAGCCAATCGTCGAGATAGAGTGAGACTCTTATCTTCGAAAGTATGAAGCCATTTTGCTACGTTTTGCATCAGAAACGTGAAAACCATAGGAGCTGTACTTAGTCCGAAGCAGAGGGCTCTGAATTGGAAGACCTGTCCTTTCAAGACGAATCTGAGGTACTTCCTGGACCGAGGATGAATCGGGACATGGAAGTATGCGTCTTGGAGATCCAAGGACACCATCCAGTCCCCTGGTCTTAGTGTTGCTAAAACAGACTGTGAAGTTTCCATCTTGAATTTTTCCTTTTCTTACGAAAAGATTCAGTCTGCTCACGTCCAGGACAGGTCTCCATCCCCCCGACTGCTTCGGAACCCGGAATAACCTGTTGTAAAAGCCCGGTGACTCAATGATAGAACCGGCTCTACTGCTCTCTTTCTCTAACATTTGATCCAGAAGATCTAACAGGATCTGTGTTTCGAAGTCTGGTAAGATGGCGACAGATCTATCGGTTCTGTGCTTAAAGGAGGTCTTGAGAGGAACGGGATCTTGTAACCGTTCTCGATAATTTCTAGTGACCAACTGTTCGCTCCTCTTATCCTCCATGCCTCTGCAAAGAGAGAGAGTCTCGCTCGACCGGTGTCTGAAGGGTAGATAAGTCATTTATTTTCTTTCCCCTAGGCTTTGAAGGGGCTCTGCCTCTTGGGAAACTCCTCCCCCGAGTGGAGGCTCTCGAGGAGCTCTGCCGCGAAAGGGCTTAAAATTCTTCCTGGAAACTTGCGTAGTCAAGGGAATAAGGGCTGGGCAGCAAGGACGTTTTGAGGATTGAGATAAAAGGTCCTGCGTTGCTTTTTCCTGAAGATTCAGTGATAGATCTTTTATCATTGATTGAGGTAAACAGATGAGCCGAAAATGGGGGCACACAGTTCTGCTTTCTGTGCGGGCAATACTGACTTCGATGTAAAGCTGCAGTAAAGCGCACGTTTCTTCAGGACTCCCAACGCAAAATGTGATGCCAATTCGTCGGAGCCATCCCTTACTGCTTTGTCCATACATGACAAAATGCTAGATAATTCCTCTAAAGAAATAGAGTCTGGACTTCTAGACTGCATGTCTAAGACCCCCAGACACCAGTCAGGAAGTTAAAAACTTCTAGTGTCCTGTAAATACCCTTAAGATGGTGGTCTGTTTTCCGTCTCGTCCAGGATACTTTTGCTGACGGAAGGTAAGATCTTCTAGGCGCATCAACTAATTAGAGAAATCACCTTGAGCGGAGGCAGGTATCCTCAAACCTGCTTCCCTCCTCCTCCGTTTCATACCAGATTCCTCCTCTACCACTAAGTTTTGCGGGGGGGAAGAGCAAATGAAGTCTTGCCCTTCGCCTTCTTGGATTCCATCCAATCGTGAATCCTCTTGAACGCCCTTTTTGTAGAGAGAGACGTAGCCATCTTCACAAATCCTGGCGTCTTCCTTGCCTTCGATGAAGATAGTTGAGAAGGCGGAGAGAGAGGAACTGGAGCTTGAAACTTATTAGGAAATAAGTCTTTCAAAAGGCGCGTCAGGGTTTTATAATCCGAAGAAGATGAGGCTGAAGACTCTTCTTCATCCTCAGGACTAGGGGTCAGTCAAATCTTCTTCTTCCAATGGAACAGCAGAGGTGTCCTGTTTTCAGCGAGAAGAGATTAAGCTCTTATTTCCCTGAAGAATTTTCGAAGAGGAGATTAGAGTATGTTCTCCTATC
>NC_087203.1:49768483-49771636 GCF_015104395.2 Macrobrachium nipponense | reverse complement strand
AAAAAACCCTATTAAATATCAAGCAAAATCCCAAACTATTATACTCATATGCGAAGAAGATGAATAAAAGAAGATAGAAATAGGCCCTCTAAGATTGAAGGGAGATTAACGAATGAAAAAAAGGAAAATTTGCAACATATTGGCAGAACGATATAAGAGAGAATTCACCCCGGAATATATATGAAGATAATGATATAGAAGTAAGGGATGAAAATAGTGAATATTTAGCTGACATAGATTTTAATGAAGCTGATATTGTGCAGGCTATTAATGAAATTAAAAATGGAGCTGCTGCAGGGCCTGATGGAGTGCCTGCTATTTTTGTTAAAGAAAGTAGTTCATTCTATCGCAAAGCCACTTGCAATATTATTAAGACAAAGTGTAGATACAGGCAAGATTTATGATGAGCGCAAATTAGCATATATTACCCCTACTTTCAAAAGTGGATCAAGACAAGAGGCAAGTAATTATAGGCCTGTGAGTCTAACATCACATATATGAAAGTGTATGAAAGGGTAATGAAGAAAAATATTATGAAACATTTAATAAAAATAATTTGTTTAACCCTTAAACGCCGAAGCGGTAAAAAAAAAAGTGTCTCCGTGCCGGAGACCTTTCAGAGTGAGAGCGGGAGCGGAAAAAATATTTTTTTCAAAAAATCATAGCTGGCTTAGTTTTGAAGATTAAGAGTTTCATTTTTGGCTCCTTTTTTTGTCATTGCCTGAAGTTTAGTATGCAATCATCAGAAATGAAAGAAATTATCATTATCATATATAAATAATGCGATATATGATAGCGCAAAAACGAAATTTCATATATAATTGTATTCAATCGCGCTGTGCGCAAAACGGTTGAAGGTAACAAGTTACTTTTTTTTTCGTTGTAATGTACACTAAATTGCAATCATTTTGGTATATAACAAATTGTAAAAACGACGATAAAAGCAACACAGAGAAAATATTATCACAAAATAATGCATGAACTCGAAACGCCCAGACGTAAACACATATGTTTTTTCAAAAATTCACCATAAACATCTAAATATTGTCCTAGAGACTTCCAATTTCTTTCAAAATTAAGACAAATGATTGAATATTACTTTACTGTAAGAATATTAGCTTACAAATGCAGTTTTCGACCATATCTGACGAGTTAAAGTTGACCGAATGTCAAATTTTTTTATATATATTTTTATTTATATGCAATTATTTCGGGAATAAGAAAAGCTACAACTTTCAAATATTTTTCGTTTTATTCTACATGAAATTGCGCACATTTTCATATATAAAACTCTATGAAATGCCTAATATGAAACGGAGCAAATATTCCGAGAATGGGACTTACGCATTTCGGAGATTTGTGGCGGAGAATCCGCCGCGCGGAGGGAAGGAAAGTTTTTTTTTTTTAATTCACCCTAAATTTAAATATTGTGCTAGAGACTTCGAATTTGTTTCACGATGAAGATAAATGACTGAATATTACTAGACTGTAAGAGTTTTATCTTACAATTGCGTTTTTCGACCATTTTCGGTAGAGTCAAATTTGACCGAACGTGGTTTTTTTTCTATTTATCGTGATTTATATGCAAATATTCGAAAATGAGAAAGCTACAACCTTCAACTATTTTTTGTTGTATTATACATGAAATTGCGCACATTTTCATATATAAAACGTTATGTAACGGCTAATTTAAAATGGTGCAAACATTACCACAATCGCACGTATGATTTTTTCGGAAGAGTTACCGCGCGGACGTAAAGAAAATGTTTTTTTTTTCATAAATTCACCATAAATCGAAATATTGTGCTAGAGACTTCCAATTTGTTGCAAAATGAAGGTAAATGTTTGAATATTACTAGAATATAAGCGTTTTAGCTTACAATTGCGTTTTTCGACCATTTCGGTAGAGTCAAAATTGACCAAAGGTTGAAAATTATTATTTATATGACAATATTTTCAGAATTGATAAAAGCTACAACCATGGGTTGTTTTTAGTTGTATTGTGCATGAAATTGCGCACATTTTCATATATAAAACTTTATGTAACGGATAATTTAAAATGGTGCAAACATTACCACAATCGCATGTATGATTATTTTCGGAAGAGTTACCGCGCGACGTAAAGGAAAAAAGTTTTTTCATAAATTCACCAAAATAAATCGAAATATTTGTGCTAGAGACTTCCAATTAGTTTGCAAAATTAAGTTAAATGATTGAATATTACTAAAATATAAGAGTTTTCAGCTTACAATTGCGTTTTTTTCGACCATTTCGGTAGAGTCAAAGTTGACCGAAAGGTTGAAATTTTGGCACTTATCGTTATTTATATGAAAATATCTCAAAACTGATAAAAGCTACAATCATGAGTATTTTATTGTTGTATTCTACATACAAATGCGCACATTTTCATATATAATAGTCCATGTAACGGCTAATTTAAAATGGTAAAAAAACTATGTCAAAGTGACGAAATAATTTCCGAGATGTGTCACAGATACTTTTTAGTGTGGCAAGAAAGAAATTCGCGATTGCGCGCCTGCGTAACGATTGTAAACAAAACAACACCTTGATCCGTGAACTCCCAGCATCCCCCAAGGCGCGTGATTCAAGAGTTTTCGGCTGGTAGGCCTAAAAGTATTTTTCCGCGAATTTTTAAAAAAACTTTTGTATGTCGACGTAAAATACGTCCAGTCGGCACCCGAGAGACAAAAAATGTCGACGTAAAATACGTCCAGTCGGCGTTTAAGGGTTAATAAAGGACAACATGGTTTCGTACCCGGAAAAAGTACACAAACCCAACTGTTAGTCCACCGTGAGAACATATTCAAAAATATGAAAAGCGGAAATGAAACAGATGTGGTTTATTTAGACTTTGCAAAAGCTTTTTGACAAAGTAGACCATAATATATTAGCGAAGAAATTAGAAAAACACAATATCGTGGATAAAGTAGGAAGATGGTTAAAAGAATTTTTACACAACAGAAAACAGATAGTTATTGCAAACGACGAGAAATCGGATGAAGCCAAGGTAATATTCGGTGTGCCGCAAGGTACGGTGTTAGCTGCAATACTGTTTGTTATTATGATTGAAGACATAGACAGTAATGTTAAGGATTCGGTAGTGAGTAGTTTCGCAGATGACACAAGAATAAG
>NC_087203.1:49758483-49760983 GCF_015104395.2 Macrobrachium nipponense | reverse complement strand
CACAATGCTAAGTTGGTAGTCAGGGTAGTCTCCACTTTGGGGGGGTCCCGATTGTAAAAAATCGTAAAAAATATTTGCCAAAAATACACTAATCAAGACAGGGTAATGAAATTTTCAGGCATTATTAGCACTATAATAATGCATATTCTCTGTGATTTTTATCATCCTACAGGGAAAATTAATGATTTTATGAAAAAAAATGTGAAAAAACGGAAATTTCCGGGCCTCGCACTGAAGGTTATTTGGTGATTGGTGAGAAACTACAGTCTTGAATAGAAATTCGGTCTGACAGAATGTTGGTATATCCACCTGGAACATGCACAAAAAAAATTATCAAAATAGAACAGTAAATAAGCACGTTATTAATAACAAAAAAAAGAGCAACAACTTCGTAAGTTCAGCGAAAGCCCCGCCGAAATATCAGACTATAGCTAGGAAGAAATATTCAGGAAAAATTCAAATCTCGATTTAGGGACAAAACCTTTTGAGAGTTTGTAGTTATTATGTCATTATGTCACTTGATAGCCTAAATCATCTAAAAATTATATTATTTAGGACAATCAAAGAAAACCCCCACCCCTCCCCCCCCAAAAAAAAGGTGGGGGGTGGTGGTTTTTTCTTTGATTGTCCTAAATAATATAATTTTTAGATGTTTTAGGCTATCAAGTGATATAATAACTACAAACTCTCAAAAGGTTTTGTCACCAAATCGAGATTTGAATTTTTCCTGAATATTTTCTTCCTAGCTATAGTCTGATTTTTCGGCAGGGCTTTCGCTGAACTTACGAAGTTGTTGCTCTTTTTTTTGTTATTACGTGCTTATTTACCGTTCTATTTTGATAATTTTTTTTTGTGCATGTTCCAGGTGGATATACCAACATTCTGTCAGACCAAATTTCTATTCAAGACTGTAGTTTCTCACCAATCACCAAAAAACCTTCAGTACGAGGGGCCTGGAAATTTCCGTTTTTTCACATTTTTTTTCATAAAATCATTAATTTTCCCTGTAGGATGATAAAACTCACAGGGAATATGCATTATTATAGTGCTAATAATGCCTGAAAATTTCATTAGCCTCTCTTGATTAGTGTATTTTTGGCAAATATTTTTTACGATCGGCACCCCCCAAAGAGGAGCCTACCCTTAAATATAATTAACTGCAGCCACATTAATTCTTGTTACACTTAGTTTGAAAATCTATATTCTGATATGAATTTAATATAATGATAATCAAGCCAGAAGTAATTTAAATAAGTAGAAAGGAGTCTAATATGAAAAGAATGAAATGTTTCAAATCTTCCAGGACATTATTGGTAGCTACCACCTCCAAGAATCACTACTCTTCTCTTCGTCTCCTTTGAAACCTCGACGACGGTCGAAGGTCTCGAGTTCGTGAAGGAAGATGGACTTTCGAGCCTATCGTTCAGTGGCTGAGGTGACATTCTGTGTGGCTATTCTTTTGAGTGTGATAAAGACCCGAGTGAAATTACTATACTACTATTTGGCTTGTTGTGACAGCTGCCGCCATGTTCGTCCTCAGCAAGTGAGGAGGAAAGGATGCCTCCTCACCTTCTTCGTCATTTATCCTGAAGTATTTTGAATGATTAGTCTAATCAAAGCGTTTTTATTTAAACCTAGGTCCTGCTGGTAGCACAATGTAGTCTGGTTTAAGCTAGATTGCTTGGGAAATAGTAGTAGGTATAAATGACTTGGCCAAATAGGGAAGAACTGTCTTGCTCTGAGTCATGAGTGGGATAGTAGGTAGTAAAAGGTTCCTCCTCCTCATCCATCGACACCTACCTGTCTGTCGATGAATATTCAAGCAATATCGAAATAATTTAGTGTTTTTTCATTGATTTTGCCAGTTATAAAATTAATTTTACCTATGCCCCCACCTCTGCTCACATTCAGAATGTGGGCATCTTGATGCAGCCTCTGCTGTGTATGACCTTGTGTGCTATACCCAAGGGTGGGTGTTCTGCAACATTCGTCTGCACCTCTGCAACTTTTGGAACCAGATTTCGGTTGTGGAATTGATTGGCCACTACCTCCCCCCAAAAGTAGTGGAATAGCGGGTTGCAGAACTCAAAAATTTAATTCCGCAACCGCTACCGTTCCAAAATGGAAAACCGAAAAAGGTAACGACACATCTTAACAAGATAATGTATCGCTATTTGACTGTATAACGCTTGACCATTGCCATTGCGGAGTTTGAGAGATGCAGAATTGAACTTGCTTTGATGGTGGGCAAGGCGGTCCCTGCTGCCGGTGGGTGCAGCCAGTGCTGCCACTCCTTGGATTTTCCTACTCGATCTAGATTTCCTTTGCTCCAAGCTAGGAGTCCATGAGTTTTATGCAAACAAAATCAGGAGAACTGTTTTTCTGGGTCAAGGTATAAAATATATATATATATATATATATATATATATATATATATATATATATATATATTATATATATATATATATCTATATCATATATATATATATATATATATATA
>NC_087203.1:49718483-49755983 GCF_015104395.2 Macrobrachium nipponense | reverse complement strand
TTTGAAGCTTTCTCCTGGTAAGCTCCTCTTTCAGTCCCTGTGGGGGGTAATTCCAACAACGAATAGGAGAAGAGATAGCTTTCCAAAAGAAAAAGGAAAATGGATTCCTCCAAAGTCGAAGGGGCAACTAGTATAGATTGCTTTAAACTTGGGTAAAAGACTATTTCTTCCTTTTGTTCTAGCTTAAATCTTGAACTATATAGATGTATATATATATATATATATATATATATATATATATATATATATATATATATATATATATTTATATATATATATATATATATATATATATATATATATATATATATATATATATATATATATATATATATATATATATATATATATATATATATATATATATATATATATGATATATATATATATGTGATACTTCTAGGGAACAATTTTTCACGGATACAGCATTCATTGATAGAATGGCTTTCTCACTGTTAACCAGGTTTTGTTTTAAAAAATTGCTTCTATTTTCTAATTATTTTCTTTACTTTCATTGTTCAGGTTACTAATGGACACATAACTTGGGTTCTTCCATTTACTACAGTATTTTTACACGCGACAGCTGTCGTAAACCTATACGTATTGACGTTATCAAGCGTACTGATACAAAATATGAGCCTACATGCGTTTTGTGATGTCATGAGGATGGAAAGGTAGTACAATTGCCAGATGTCTAGTTTTAAATATTTACAAAAGACTATAGTGAAACATAAAATAAGACAAATAAATAAATATTTTAACAACAGAAATTATATAAAAAGTTGAAAGTAAGTTATTATATACACATTATACATAAATATATAATTACATATATGTTTAATTCACTGAATGTCAGTGTTGCGCTCCTGCCCGCGTGTGGTTTTGGTTGTCCACGCGGTTGAAGGGCTACCTCCTACATGAGGGCAAGGATCGGTCTGCCTCACGTTGGATGTTAAGGTTGGGGTGTTGCATTGCGATGCTGACTGCTTCTGATATCAATAAACATTGTAGTTGCCTTCCTTGTGTATTATTTTGGTATTTGTGAGAAGTTCTTGTATGGATGGTTTTTTATTGTGGGTATCCACAAAGTGCTGATGAATGGCTCCTTGGTTTCTGTGGGCCTGCATGCGACGTTTGAGTGTAGTGATTGTGTGTCCGATATAGCATTTTTGGGGGGACTGACATTGCTCGTCAGCACAGACAAACTTGTATACTATATCAGATTTAACCTCTTTCTCCGTCGATGGGGCCGTACTATTTTTCATTACCAATGAGGCCGTAAGGTTTGGTTTGCAGTAAATCCTTGCTGTTATTTTGTTATATGGTGCTAGGGGGGTGGTTGCCACGCCGTCCTTTTGCCGATATATTTCGCCCCTATGTGAGAGGAATGGGGCTTCCTTTGTACATGCTTCCAGCATCTCTTTTAAGATTTTTTCGGTGATCGGTAATGTTGGTTTCTCAGAGCGGTATATCTTGTCCATGATGATTTGTATTGTTTCATCCCCTGGTACGTTAGTAAATAAACTTTCAACGTCCAGGGATGCTATGTCTTCGTCGGGTGCAGTGTCTTGCAGTAGGTCGATGAATTCCGTCGATGATTTTAGCAAGAACGTTGAGGGAATGTACAGCGTTATAATTTTGTTCATTTCTTAGCCACTTTATACATGGGGGATGTCATTTGGGATATAATGGGCCGTAGCGGGTTTCCCTGTTTGTGGATCTTGACTGTTCCGTAGCAGTATCCGGGTGCAAAGTCTCCAATGATTTTTGGAAAGCTTACTGTTCTCTTCTCTTTGTTCACTTTTTCTGTTAGTCTCATCATTTTCTTTTAGAGGTCATTTGTTGGGTCTTTTTTAAGTGGCTGAAACTTATTATTATCACTTAGTATATTATCCATTTTGGTGTCGTATTCATCTCTATTCATGTAGGGGGCAGCCCTTCAACCGCGTGGAACAAAACCACCACACGCAGGCAGGAGCGCAACACTGACATTCAGTGAATTAAACATATATGTAATTAATATATATTTATGTATAATGTGTATATAATAACTTACTTTCAACTTTTTATATAATTTCTGTTGTTGACATATTTATTTATTTGTCTTATTTTATGTTTCACTATAGTCTTTTGTAAATACTTAAAACTAGGTATCTGGCAATTGTACTACCTTTCCGTCCTCATGATGTCACAAAACGCATACAGGCTCATATTTGTATCAGTACGCTTGACAACGTCAATACGTATAGGTTGACGAAACAGCTGTCGCGTGTAAAAATACTGGAGTAAATGGAAGAACCCCATTATGTGTCCATTAGTAACCTGAATAATGAAGTAAAGAAAATAATTAGAAAATATGGACGTTGAAAGTTTATTTACTAACGTACCAGTGGATGAAACAATACAAATCATCATGGACAAGATATACCGCTCTGAGAAACCACCATTACCGATCCCCGAAAAAATCTTAAAAGAGATGCTGGAAGCATGTACAAAGGAAGCCCCATTCCTCTCACATAGGGGCGAAATATATTGGCAAAAGGACTGCGGGGCAATGGGTTCCCCCCTCGGGGTTCTTTTCGCCAACGCATACATGGCACACACAGAAGAGGTCACATTTGAAGAACACCCAAAACCCAGAATCTATGGGAGATATATTGATGATATCTTTATTACAACAAAGGGCGACAATGACATAGAAGAATTAATAAATAAACTCCAAGCAAATTCTACATTAAATTTTACGGTAGAAAGAAGAGACGAAAAGATGCTCCCTTTCTTGGACGTACTTGTGACCCAAAAGAACAACAAATACAATACCACGTATACACTAAAAAGACGACGCTGGGAGATGCTTAAATGCTAGAGGAGAATGCCTGATGCATATAAACGATCTGTGGTAAATGCATACATAAACGCGCCATAACACACTGTTCACGTGGAAAGCGACTAACAAAGAAATCAACAGAGTTCAACAGCTGCTCACAAATAACGGCTATCCAGATGCCATGATCCAGCAAGTTGTCAAAAAGAGATTAGAGGCTTTCCATAACCCGACCCGAGGAACAACACACAAGACAAAGACAAAGAAAATAGTGATATACCATCAGATACCATACAAACACCACGAAGATGAAAGGAAAGCCATCCTTGGTATACTGCGAAGGAGGAACCACCCCCCTATCACCATATAACAAAATAACAGCAAGGATTTACTGCAAACCAAACCTTACGGCCTCATTGGTAATGAAAAATAGTACGGCCCCATCGACGGAGAAAGAGGTTAAATCTGATATAGTATACAAGTTTGTCTGTGCTGACGAGCAATGTCAGACCCCCCAAAAATGCTATATCGGACACACAGCCACTACACTCAAACGTCGCATGCAGGCCCACAGAAACCAAGGAGCCATTCATCAGCACTTTGTGGATACCCACAATAAAAAACCATCCATACAAGAACTTCTCACAAACACCAAAATAATACACAAGGAAGGCAACTACAATCGTTTATTGATATCAGAAGCAGTCAGCATCGCAATGCAACGCCCCAACCTGACATCCAACGTGAGGCAGACCGATCCTTGCCCTCTGTAGGAGGCAGCCCTTCAAACCGCGTTGGGAACAAAACCACCACACGCGGCAGGAGCGCAACACTGACATTCAGGTGAATTAAACATATATGTAATTAATATATATTTATGTAAATGTGTATATAATAACTTACTTTCAACTTTTTATAATCTATTTCTGTTGTTATATTTATTTATTTGTCTTATTTTATGTTCACTATAGTCTTTTGTAAATACTTAAAACTAGGTATCTGACAATTGTACTACCTTTCCGTCCTCATGACGTCACAAAACGCATGTAGGCTCATGTTTGTATCAGTACGCTTCGATAACGTCAATACGTATAGGTTGACGAAACAGCTGTCGCGTGTAAAAATACTGTAGTAAATGGAAGAACCCAATTATGTGTCCATTAGTAACCTGAACAATGAAGTAAAGAAAAATAATTAGAAAATATGAAGCAATTTCAAAAAGCTGGTTAACAGTGAGAAAGCCATCTATTCAATGAATGAAATATATATATATATATATATATATATATATATATATATATATATATATATATATATATATATATATATATATATATGTATATACACATACATATTAGATATATATTTATTTATTTATATATTTATTTAAAGTAATAATAACAACCTAATATTATCTAAGAAGCTCCAGGAGGAATAGGAGTAGGAGGACTGAGGAGTTTAAAAATATAAACTTTTTTTGTGTATTTTCCGTGCTGATTCAGTGAAGTGATACATAATAGAGAAAAAATACTTTGTAATGGTACAATTGTATCCTTTCAAAGTATTTTTACTCTATTAGGGTAATACGCTAATGAAGTAAAAATACTTTTTGCCACTAATTTGTGTTTAAATCAATAAATGTGTTAGAATTTCTATTTCATTAAAAAAACAGTCCATGAGTTAAGGATTCAGGAGACTGTTTTCATTATTGTTATTATTATTATTATTATTATTATTATTATTATTATTATTATTATTATTATTATTATTATTATTATTAGTTAAAATGATTGCTGCTTCAGCACTATTAATCTTGTAAAGAGTTTTCTCTATCTTTTCCGATGACGGCTTTCTCGTTGTTGCCTAGACTGGCGAGCAACGCACCAAAGGGCATGGTAAAATTCGGTTGAGTCATTTGATTTATTATTACTTATACAATTTTCTGTCTCTCTCTCTCTCTCTCTCTCTCTCTCTCTCTCTCTCTCTCTCTCCAACGCGACGTTTCCTCCTGATTGACAGGACATTATCTAGCGATAACTGCTGAGGGACTGAATTCCAGTGGCGAGTCCATCTCCTTTTATCGTGGTGTTGCGAGCTCTTGAGTATGGTCAGAGCACCTCTATGGCAGGTTGGGTTTTCATTGGTTCATGGGAAGGTGACTCATACGCGGGCGTTTACGAGTCTTGCAGACCTTCTCAGGTGGGGGTTATCACCGGGAGCCTCTTAATTGGCTTCTACCTGAGTGACGTCACCCCTGGTATTATTCTCATGTCCGGTGTTTGTTTCATGCGCGCTGGTACTTTCGTTGGAGGGGAGGGGTCTGGTCCTCCTCACACATGACGGTATCAGGAACGCTTCTTGGGTGGTATTAAGGGAGGCTTTTTCTTCAAGGATGAGCAGCGGCCTTCTTAGGAAACGGCAGACGTCGTGGGTCAGGTGCTCTCCAATGATCTTAATATTCCTGACGATGTCGTCTCTCGTGATGTTTCTGTGGTGTACTACAAGGGCGTGCTGCCTAATGGTACCCTCCTGGGCGTGGCAGGAGGAAATCCTTTTTGACAGGTGCATCGTCGTCATGCCGATGTAAATCCCAGGGCATCCTTGGGTGGGGCATATGTTTCGGTAGACGACGATGGACTGCTTCAGGGGGTCTCCTACCGGCGGGGAGGGATTGTTCTTCATCAGGAGGTCCTTCGTACGCCGATTTTTGTAGTAAATAATGAGGGACACTCTCTTTCCTTCCTCCATGGGGCGGACGTGTTCCTCTATTATTTTCTTCATGGCAGCACGCCCTTGTAGTACACCACAGAAACATCACGAGAGACGACATCGTCAGGAATATTAAGATCATCGGGAGAGCACCTGACCCATGATGTCTGCGTCTCCTAGAAGCGCTGCTCATCCTCGAAGAAAAGCCTCCCCTTAATACCACATAAGAAGCGTTCCTGATACCGACATGTGTGATGAGGACCACACCCCTCCCCCCCAACGAAAGTACCAGCACGCATGAAACAAACACCGGGCATGAAAATAATACCAGGGGTGACGTCATTCAGGTAGCCAAGCCATCAAGAGGCTCCCGGTGATACCCCCCACTGGAATTCTCCAGTCCCTCAGCAGTTATCGCTAGATAATGTCCTGTCAATCAGGAGGAAACGTCGCGTTGGAGAGAGAGAGAGAGAGAGAGAGAGAGAGAGAGAGAGAGAGAGAATTGTATAAGTAATAAAAATAAATCAAATGACTCAACCGAATTTTACCATGCCCATTGGTGCGTTGCCCGCCAGTCTAAGCCAACAACAGATAAAGCCCATCATCAAAAGAAAAAGAAAATAGAGAAGACTCTTTTACAAGATTAATAGTGCTGAAGCCTAGCAGTCATTTTTAACAAAACATGTCCTACGAGAGGGTCTCCTTCCCGAAATATTATATTATTATTATTATTATTATTATATTATTATTATTATTATTATTCAGAAGATTCTCTCTCTCTCTCTCTCTCACTCTCTCTCTCTCTCTCTCTCTCTCTGTCAGATTTGCCGTAACACAAACCGTAGTAGTAGGGGTACACTCCTCTCTGGTCTTTTTTGTTTCCTGCCATAGGACTTAGAGAGACCGAAGTTTTGATTACAGAAATTCTATGATACAAGAGAGAGAGAGAGAGAAGAAGAGAGAGAGAGAGAGAGAGAGAGAGAGAGAGAGAGAGATCGTATGTAAACGGTCATGTGGTTAATTTTCAGTAGGGAAAAAAACTGGCATGTGGTGGGAGTTTGGTCATTAAGACGAAAAAAGTTTATAATTGCTTGTTTACTGCAGTAAACAAGCATCATTCATTTTTTTGTATATATTTGTGTATGTAGACGAATTGTACAAGTAGATTAATTTTTGTATACGAATTATTGTAGACGAATTCACCATGTGATATATTGACGTATCAACTGGTTCATAATTTGTGTGTATTTCGAAACCTATAATATGAAGTCATTTATTGCAATGTACGACTAGTATTTGTCTTTTATATTTGATATTAATAGGTCAATGTATATTCAGACATTTTTTGTTGACTTAACCTATTGCAACATATCGGGTCGTGTTGTGATAGTTCTCATTTCCGCTGGAATTGAAAGCTATATTTCGTTGGGAGAAGGTGGTCTTTGGTTTCACCAAATTTGAACCTTTATCACCACATTTAATCGTAATTAAGCAGAATAAATCTTCTATCAACATCGCATCATGAAGCCAGACATTGAACGCAAAGTTATTGTTGTTTGTATTTACACATAGTACCGAATCGTACTAAATTAAACGGCGTCACAGACTTCGGTTGTACGACTTCCAGTTCGTGTAACAGAATTCGGGTTTTTTCTCATTATTCAGTTAAGGTCTTTGATGATAACTATGACACTTCAAGAGAGAGAGAGAGAGAGAGAGAGAGAGAGAGAGAGAGAGAGAGAGAGAGAGAGAGAGAGAGAGAGAGAGAGAGAGAGAGAGAGATATTTGAAAAAGTCTCCCAAAATAATTAAAATCATGTTGAAGCGGCAGATGGAGTTAAGGGATGCCCTCCTTCTTCTACTGCTGCTGCTGCGGGTGGTGGGGGCGTGGTTGATGGCTTTCCAGGGTTGCATCCTGATTTTGGGCATCAAAGGAAACTGTTCCAGTTGATTGTGTTCACACACATATATGACTAATAATCTGCCAGTGTCAGTACGCATTACAAGTGCCATTTCGTGAGTTCCGTGCACCATTTTGCTTTTATTTACGAATGAATGATATTTCAATGGTTAAAGCGGATTCGTCAGAAAACATCGAATTTTGTAGTATTTTAGGTCGCAGGTGACAAACTATGTCTTCGTTTTCATCCATTCCGACAACAAAGGAGCTCAAACGAATTGGCTTCGACTCAAGTGTAAACCCATTTGTTTGTTTGTTTTTTGTTTTGTCCTCCTCCTCCTCCTCCTCCTCCTCCTCCTCTCTTCCTCCTCCTCCTCCTCCTCCTCCTCCTCCTCCTCACGTTGTTCAGTTCATAAGTTGCAAAGTTCTTATTTGATGTAGTCACAGATGACTTTTCAGTTGTGTTTATTTGACTATGTTTTTGATAATAATGATTAAAGTATTTGTATTGAATGTCATTTTATTCTCATTTGTTAACATTGTATATGACTGAATCAGGAAAGTTAGGAACGTGATAAATCAATAAATAAAGATATATGCCACGAAGGAAAAATAAACGAAGGAGGATCCTCAAGATCTTTCGACGTTCAGCAAGGATATAGGGAGCACTTGTTCAGAAAGGCACTTCTTCAAGAACTTGAGACGAATTCTGGTTGAATGTGCAGCCACAAGAGACTTGGAGAAGGTAGTGGCGACACATCTCAAAAGAGGAAACAGGATAGCGAAAGTAAACGTGGCCCTCATTATGTATAACTGAATCACGAAAGTTAGGAACGTGATAAATCCATAAATAAAGAACAAGTGCTCCCTAAATCCTTGCTGAACGTCGAAAGATCTTGCGGATCCTCCTTCGTTTATTTTTCCTTCGTGGCATATATCTTTATTTACGGATTTATCACGTTCCTAACTTTCGTGATTCAGTTATACATAATGAGGGCCACGTTTACTTTCGCTATCCTGTTTCCTCTTTTGAGATGTGTCGTCACTACCTTCTCCAAGTCTCTTGTGGCTGCACATTCAACCAGAATTCGTCTCAAGTTCTTGAAGAAGTGCCTTTCTGAACAAGTGCTCCCTAAATCCTTGCTGAACGTCGAAAGATCTTGTGGATCCTCCTTCGTTTATTTTTCCTTCGTGGCATATATCTTTATTTATGGATTTATCACGTTCCTAACTTTCGTGATTCAGTTATACATAATGAGGGCCACGTTTACTTTCGCTATCCTGTTTCCTCTTTTGAGATGTGTCGTCACTACCTTCTCCAAGTCTCTTGTGGCTGCACATTCAACCAGAATTCGTCTCAAGTCCTTGAAGAAGTGCCTTTCTGAACAAGTGCTCCCTAAATCCTTGCTGAACATCGAAAGATCTTGCGGATCCTCCTTCGTTTATTTTTCCTTCGTGGCATATATCTTTAATTGTCAACATTGTCTAAGAGCGTCTTGTTCCCAGATGGTGAGAACGAAAAGTTGCTGGGTATAGTCTTTTTAAACTGTTTAATTAATAGGTTTCCGTTATTCCCATCTATTGAGTAATGCTGCCAATTGGTTTTTATTGAATGCATCAAGTATTTCAGATATTATGATAGTAGAGGTCTGCATATTCTGTATATATATTTACTTATTAAATTCTCATATCTTTCCAGTTGTAGGTGGCCACAATATCGCTTAATTTTCATAAGTAGCAATTGCATTATCTGCCCCCATGTGGAGCGTTTACAATTTGCATTAAAATAAACAGTTTAGAAGCTAAATTGCTAAATGAAACAGTATCATATTTCAGTGTTTAAATTCAAAAGTGAAATTTACTTTATTGCAGCCAAAGTAAATCAAATATGTATCAAATCTCTCATTGCTAAGTTGGTAGTCATTATATTTAATTGCAGCCATATTAATATTTGTTACACCTTGTTGGAAAATCCATATTCTGATGTGAATTAAATATGATAATAATCAAGCTAAAAGTAATTTACATAAGTAAAAAGGAATCTAATATGAAAAGAATTTAATGTTTCCAGTCTTCCAGGACATTACTGGAACCGCCTTCCAGAATCTCCTCCCCCTCTACGATTCGGTTCCCACGAAACCTCGATGGTCGACCGCTGAAGGTCTCGACTCTCGACTTGACTTTCAATTCCCCCCCGCCACACAGTAGGTATTACGAAGAGGAAGATGGACTTTGGGGCTTAATTCTTGTTCGTTTGCAAATCATTTTACAAGGAATTTCATCTCTCTCTCTCTCTCTCTCTCTCTCTCTCCTCTCTCTCTCTCTCTCTCTCTCTCGTAGATCCCCGCACTGCCGATAAGAGAAACTTCTGTTCAGCGAAATCTTTGGCAACCCGAGATAGAATTCTTTTATATAAAAAATATATATATTCACGAGGTTATATAAAATCTCAATTTGTTTCAAGTGAAATGAAATATGAATGTTCACCCTTGGCCTGTCATCCACATTACTAGGAAACATTATGTGCAAACAAAGTTTGCGAACAATGTTTCCTAGTAATGTGTATGACTACAGGCATTACAAATAGGAATGAGTAGATGAGTAAGATCAAGCCTAGCTTGCCATGTCGATAGACTGCAGTGCATTTCTTAGGCATCATGTTAATTTTTTTTATTAGGCACTGTTTTATTAGGCTTCATCGTTTTTTCTCTCTTTCTCTCCCTGTCATAATAGAGTTTCAGTTTGCAAGAGAGAGTGGACAATTTGGTAGGGATTTCTCTTTCAAAAAGTGGAATTCCAGTTCACCGTCTGCAAATCCGGCGGATACTAATCCTATGAATTGATTGCGATTAGCAACGCTCTGCATTCTAATTGGGCTGAGGCTCGGCCGACTTTTTTTCTTTTTTTTCCTTTCACTTCCCTTTCCTCAGTGACTATCAGAAATCGATGATATGCATCTCCCGGATGACTTGGTAGATTGGGCCCTAAAGCTTTTCATTATCAGGTATTTTCTCTCGCTTTTCAGGTTTGTTTTTTGATTTTGGTTCCTCCGTGGCAGGAGGAGAGTTCTCAATTGGTCCCCTAGGAAATGATTCTCTGACTTTTGGTAGTGATAAATATTCCAGAATGGGCCAAGCCATCTTCTGAGCTGTTATATGATATGATAATTGCTTCCTCCCTTGTCTCTCTCAGCTGCTGCTGCTGTTTAAGATTTTATAGAAAATTTATTTATTTTGCATATTAAAGTAGTCCTTTAAACCCCCACCCCCTGCCATACTAAGCAAATTCTAAAATGAACATGGGAGTTTAAAGGATTGCACACATAGATGGCTCTGCTGGCTCTTTTACCTGTTTCAGTTCGTCCTCCTCATCCTTGATTTTTATGGAAGGACGACGGCCTTTGCATTTCGCGATTCTTGGAGGAGAAAAAAAATGTCTACCTCGACCCGCAACGAAGCAGAAAAAGCAGTTCAAGCTCAGGTTCCAACTTGGAACCACTGGATAACCTTTTGAAGATAACTGGTGAACTCTACTCCCTCGCAAGAGAATGCTTTTTATATTGAAGAAGCATCTACATTAACTATGTAACGTTTCTTGCCGACCCACCTGTCTCTGCCTCTTCCGTCGTCGTCTTTGAAGCCAACGTCAACACTTCTATGGAGTCAATGGTTGAACCTTTCCTGCCCAGTAAGTTTCCTACGATTTGTGGCGTATGGTAAAGCTTAGGTTAGGGGGTTTTTAATTTTTCTTAATTATTACCACGCTTTCAGAACCTGTAAATTTTCTATGGATTCTTGTGTTTATATTGCTATCTATAAAGGTGTATATTTATTGGAACTTTGTTATTACCATTTGTGTAATTACTCTTTTGATTTTTAGGCAGTTGCTAATTGTTAAGGAGGACAGTGGTTTATTGGAAGACACTGATTCAATTTCTTGTTCTTTCACGCAGCTGATTTAGGTAATTTCAGTGTTAAGTGTCAATGATATACACAATTTTTTTCATGGGGAGAGTCTTTAATTTATTAAATATTGTTGGACTCGATAATGATAGTCTGTTGTTGTTGTTTTCAGAATCCATAGGTTTTCAAAAATTTCCATGAGTGAAGGTCTTTCCACCACAAGCAATAGTTGTCTATTTATGATTAGCGATTGGGAACAGGACTTCAGCTATCGGAGTTGTATCTATGCCATTTCGTAATCTTAACTTTCATACGAATAAATAATTTTAAAGAATTTGTGTTTTTATTTAACTGTGAAAGAAAGCATTCAATGTTACGAGCAACTCTTGTGTAAAGCTCTTGGTTTTTCTATAAAGTTTTTGAAATGGCGCCCGAACAGGGACTCGAAGGCTTTAGTCTCCATATAGGCGACGATAGGGTGGCAATGCAGGTTGGGTTTTGTGTATTAAGAGTTTGTCTGATTTAACGTTGGGGATAATTTGAATTTATTTAATCATTTTTCTGCAAGAAAAACATTTAAAATAATGGAAGAGGAACTAAGGTATTTAGTAATGTGGCAGGAAGACTGTAAGGTCTCAGGTTACTAAAATATTCAAAACTTCAGGTACTTTTAGAAGTTGAGTGATTTCGATAGGTCAACGCTAATTAATAGGTTGAAATGTTATAAGGAAGACTTGCGAAATTATGATAGCAAGATTTCTTCAATCAAATGGTCCTCATCCAAGGACGAAGCAGAATTTGAGGCTGAATTTATTCTTGTCAGGAATATTTGGACAAAGTTATTTCATTGATAATTCAGTTAGAAAATATACTTCCTTTGTCACCTTCTGAAATGCATGAAACCCCCCGTAGCCTCCTTAAGAGTCCAGTAGCTCCTTTGCCTAAATTTGCTAGCAGTGATGGCGAAAATATAGAATTGTTTTTTAGACAGTTTGAAGAAACTAAAAGTAAATTTTCGTATACTGATTATGATAAATTACTTTTGCTAAAGCAGCAAATTTCTGGTAAGGCTGCTTGCTGTTTTAATAGAATCATTAGAGGCAGATAGGCAAGGTTATTCACATGCAAAAGCACTCCTGCAAGCAGCTTTTGCTTCTATTCCAGTTCAAAAATTTAATGTTCTGAAACAGTTGGTAAATATGAAGTTAGATGAAAATTCTGAACCATTTGAATACATTAGTAATATTGGAGGAATACAAGAGGCCGTGAAGACTCTGAACATTAGTGTTGATGATGTTTTACAATACTTTTTCCTTAAAGGAATGAATGATACTTTTAAGAACATTATGATTCAAGTAGCGGGAAACTCAAAACCTACAACTGTACAAATTGTGGAAAATTTCTTTGAATGTAATGAACGTTATTTGAATGTTTGTTCCGCTATTAAGCTATGGAAGAAGCTTCGTAGCAAAGAATAGGTTAAATCCCAAAAGCTCCAATTTAGCTATTAAGGTGGATGTTGAAAACGTTAATCCCTTTATTTCATGTACCCTTTGTCAAAATGCAATTTCTTCTAAGCACCCCATTAATAAATGCACTAGGTATATCACCCAAAAGAAAAAGTAGATAAATTAAAAGCTCTTAATGCTTGCATTAAATGTGCAAATCTAGGACATGGGGAAAATTTTTGTAAGTTTAAAATTTAAAAGAATGTAGTAAATGTTATGGTTGGCATTTTTCATTTCTATGTTCTTGTGATTCTGTTAATCCTTCAGTGAAAGAGACTGTATCCAATCCCATTGATACCAAACCTAAGCAGAAGGCAGCATAGGGATACAGCAACAAAGAAAACTACTCAGTAATGTAATTTCTCCAGGTGCCTCACTCCAAAGTAATGGTGGTATAGACTCTTGTTGCCTACCTTTTCATGTCTCATTGGAAATACGAAGGTAAGAGGGTTAATGGACTCTGGTAGTCAAGCCAACTTTATATCGGAAAGGGCTCTGGAGGGACAGCTTTACAGAATTGTTAAGGATAAGCTGCAGGTTACTGTTAATGGATTTAATGGCCCAAGGAAGTATAATTCTAAATTAGTAGAAGTTAAGATAAAGTTTGGACACGACACATATGACATAGAAGCTATTTGTGTTCCCGAAATTGACTTTAATTTGAAATTACCGGGCTGGCTTAAGTTTAATTGTACAATCCTTTACAGAAAGAGGGTATGAACTTTTTGATAATTTTCTAAGGACGGGTAGTGACTCTATTTCTAACATAGATTTTATTCTTGGTTCCAATTCCTTATATTGCATTATGATAAACTCTGTTGTATATGGTAGAGATACTCCTTCCATGTATTATGAAACAAAATATGGAGTTTTATTAACAGGAAACTTAAAGTGTGTGCTTGCTAATCTAAAGTATTTTATCTAACAATTCCATAGTAGCTTCGCATTTGTCACTTCCTCATGAACAAATTAATGAAGAAAGTTTTAATGTATTGGAAAGTCTTTTTCCCATGACTAATTGCTTTAGGTCTAATGTAATAAACCTTTTGAAAACCCTAAAGAGGAAAACTTTAAAATTTTTGACAAAATTGGTGTAGTTAATGATAAGGAATTAGAAAGAGCTGCTTCTCAAATACTTGAACAAGATTCTTATCATTTTTATGAAAGTGTAGTACTAGATGAGGAAACTACTGAAGTAAATCGGAAGTTAGTGAAGTTTTTACTTAGGAACACTCATAGGAATGAAGATGGTAGATTAGTAATGCCATTGTTATGGAATGGTAGAGTTTCGCATTTATTAGGAAAAAAACTGTTAACTTGTCTAAGAAAATATTGGAAGCTACACACAAGAAACTGTCCAAACAGGGGAATTTAATTAAATTGATGGATGAAAATATTAAGGAACAAGAAAAACTAGGTTTGATAGAAAAAATAGAAAAGTTAGAAGCATTTTGTTCTCAGCATCCTGAATATAGCTTCCTACCTAATATGGGAATATTCAATTTAGATAGGGACACCACTAAATGTAGAATAGTTTTCCTATCAAATTTATGTGAAAATAGTTCAAAGAGTAATCCTGTTATAAGTCACAATCAAGCCATGTGGGCTGGACCTTGTCTTAATCAGAAGATATCTACTTCTTTGTTTCAAATTAGATTTGATAAATATTTGATGTGCTTTGACTTGAAAAAGGCATTCCAACAAATTGCTTTAGAGGAAGCTGATCAGAACAAACTTTTGTTTTTCTGGTTTGGTTAAAAACCTTAACATGGGAGACTTTACTTGTATTGCTTATCGAAATCTCAGACTTAGCTTTGGTTTACGATGTAGCCCAACAATACTAATGGTAGGCTTATTTAAAAATTTGATTCTGGACGCAAGAGTTGACCCAATTGAATTGAGGAACTTAAAGAAATTAATTTATTCATTATTATACATGGATAATGGCGCATTTACTGCTAATGATCAAGAATCATTAAGATGGGGTTTTCAAAAATTGAATGAAATTTTTCACCCTTATAAGTTTACTCTGCAGCAATTTGTTACTAATGATGAAACCTTGCAAAGTGATATTGATCATAAATTAGAAATGGAAACTCCAAAAGTAGTAAACTCTTCGACTCAATTGGGATAGAATCACAGACAAGATTTCAACTCGTAAACTGAAGTTGGATCCAGAGGCTGATAATAAAAGGTTGGTTTTGAAAAGCATTGCTTTGAATTTTGATCCATACAATTTTAATGGACCTATTTTAAATAGAGCTCGCTTATTCATGCATAGTCTACAGACTGACAAGTCTCTCAGTTGGGATAAAAAGTTATCCTATAGGCAACAAAAGGAATGGAATAATATTTGTAAACAAGTAAATGCTACGCCAGAAATTGAAATCCAAAGATTTGTAGGTGAAAGAAATAGTTCATACAGGCTAATAGCTTTACAGACATCAGTAAATCTATTTATGGCACTACTGTTTTTATCCAGGATATTTCGACGCTAGAAGTAAACTTTGTTCTTGCTAAAAATAGGTTATTGAACAGACAATTAGAGAATAAAAGCATTCCTTCACTAGAATTGCAAGCCGTTGTTTTGGGGCAGAAACCTTAACTGATTTATGTCAGGAGATAACGGGCCCACAATGTCCAACACCCATTAAAATTACAGAATTGGTTTTGTATACCGATAGTATGGTTTCTTTAAGTTGGATCAATGGGTACGTTAATACACTGGATAAAATGAACAAGAAAAGTGTATTTATATTGAACAGGTTAGAGCTCCTTCAGAGGCTTTGTAATAAGCACCCTGTTAAGTTTAGTTTCATAAGTGGAATACTAAATCCAGCTGATTGTATCACTAGGTGCATATCCTATAAGGTACTCAAAAGAACTAATTACTTTTCAGGGACAAAATTTCTAAGAACAGGAATTAGTGAAGAAAATGGAAATAATGATAATTTTGATGTAATAGTTCCTAATCCTATGGCAGGTCAGAAAGTAACAAACTACTCACTAAATACTTCTGACACAACTAATGTTTCCCTTTCAATTCAAAGTGAGCATTTAATTGATTTGAATGAAGTGTCCAAATTTTCAAAGTTAATGAAGATTTATATGCTTGTTCTAAAATTTATATGGAATTTGAAAGAGCGAATTAGAGCCAGAAAGAATTTAAGCTCAGACTCAAGACCCAATCTTTACTTGAAAGCTTTTAACATTGTTATTCAAAAAGAACAGAGCATTTGCTACCCAGAAGTTTGTCGTTATTTTGAAGGTAACCGTAAGAATGTCAGAGATATTCCAAATATCGTTTTGCAACTTAATGTTTATAGAGATAACTGTTCAATTTTAAGGGTTAGAAGTAAAGTGGGTAAGTGGAAACCTGATAAACTCGTGCACTTTCTTATCTTATTGCAAAAGAAAAGTAGGTTAACTAAGCTTATCATAGAAGATTTGCATGAAAAAATGTTGCATTCTGGCTTGTATGCAGTACTGTCTGAAATGCGTAAAAGGTTTTGGATTCCTCAGTATTTTTCTGCAGTGAAAAAGGTAATTAAGGAATGTGTTTTGTGCAAGAAAACTACAGCTAGGACGATAAAAACAAATCAGAACGCATACAGAGATTTTAGGATAGATCCTCCCTCAATACCATTTAGGTATGTGTTTGTTGATCATTTTGGACCTTTCAATATGAAAATTCATGGTAAAACTTTGAAAGTTTGGATTTTGTTTATCTTGTCTTTGGTCTAGGGCCATTAATTTGAAAATTTGTGATTATTTAACTACAAAAGAATATTTGAGATCCCTTCAACTTCATTGTTTTCAATATGGAATTCCAGAGTTGATTTTGTCAGATCTTGGTTCACAATTGGTTGCTGGTGGGAATATTGTAGCAGACTTTTTGAACGATCCTGAACTTCAAAGTTACTTTGGATGAAAAATAACATTAAAAGGTTAAGGTTTTGAACAATATCCAAAGGGATGTAAAAAAAATTTTGGGTGGCCTTGTAGAAATTTGTGTTAAAATGTGTAAAAAACTGATTCATAGTGCTGTCAAGAATTATGTTTTAGAATACAGGGAATTTGAATTTATTATTGAACAAGCTGTTCACCTAATTAATAGACGTCCTATAGCTTTCAAGGAAAGCTTAAGAGATGCTCTTGATGTACCAGAGGCTATCACACCAGAAATGTTGATACATGGATATAGTTTGGCTTCCATTAACATCATTCCAAATTTACAACTTTCAGAAGGAGACTTGGAATGGAGCATTGATAATCCTGTAGATGAGATCAGAAATAAATACCATAAACTCCTGAAAGTGAAAAGTAACTTGATTGAAAAAATAATTTTGAATTTTTAACTAATTTGATATATCAAGCAACTAATGAGAAAAGTCGTTATAAACCAGTGGATCATAAAAAACCTGAGATTGGAGACATTGTACTGATTAAGGAAACTAATACGAAGCCTTCTAATTATCCGATGGCTGTTGTAAAGAAAATTAAAATTAATGAATTGGATGAAGTTACTGAAGTAGAACTTCTTAAGGGTGGTTCCAGAGAATTGGTAAGAAGACATGTGTCGTCAATAATTCCACTCTTGAAACCGAATACTATTACCTTGGATAATGACAGTTCTGATATACTCTCAAATAAGGATAGCTCTGAAGAAGTCTTTGGGAAAAGACCACAAAGAAAAACGGCCCTTGCGAGTATACAGAAAACCAAATTTATGTTAAAAGATGAAAATTAATTGTTTAAATTTGTTGAACTGAATATTTGAAGCTTTTTTCAAAATTTTATAAGGTATGATTTGTTTATGGGTTACTTTATTGATTTACTTAATTTGATTTATTCAAATTCTTTGAATTTGAATACCTTGTTTGGAGTGTTTAAGATTTTATAGAGAATTTATTTATTTGCATATTAAAGTAGTCCTTTAAACCCCCGTGCCATACTAAGCAAATTCTAAAAGGAACATGGGAGTTTAAAGGATTGCGCAACACCTAGATGGCTCTGCTGGCTCTTTTACCTGTTTCAGTTCGTCCTCCTCATCCTTGATTTTTTATGGAAGGACGACGGCCTTTGCATTTCGCGATTCTTGGAGGAGAAAAAGAGTCTACCTCGACCCGCAACGAAGCAGAAAAAGCAGTTCAAGCTCAGGTTCCAACTTGGAACCACTGGATAACCTTTTGAAGATAACTGGTGAACTCTACTCCCTCGCAAGAGAATGCTTTTTATATTGAAGAAGCATCTACATTAACTATGTAACGTTTCTTGCCGACCCACCTGTCTCTGCCTCTTCCGTCGTCGTCTTTGAAGCCAACGTCAACACTTCTATGGAGTCAATGGTTGAACCTTTCCTGCCCAGTAAGTTTCCTACGATTTGTGGCGTATGGTAAAGCTTAGGTTAGGGGGTTTTTAATTTTTCTTAATTATTACCACGCTTTCAGAACCTGTAAATTTTCTATGGATTCTTGTGTTTATATTGCTATCTATAAAGGTGTATATTTATTGGAACTTTGTTATTACCATTTGTGTAATTACTTTTTTGATTTTTAGGCAGTGCTAATTGTTAAGGAGGACAGTGGTTTAGTGGAAGACACTGATTCAATTTCTTGTTCTTTCACGCAGCTGATTTAGGTAATTTCAGTGTTAAGTGTCAATGATATACACAATTTTTTTCATGAGGATAGTCTTTAATTTATTAAATATTGTTGGACTCGATAATGATAGTCTGTTGTTGTTGTTTTCAGAATCCATAGGTTTTCAAAAATTTCCATGAGTGAAGGTCTTTCCACCACAAGCAATAGTTGTCTATTTATGATTAGCGATTGGGAACAGGACTTCAGCCATCGGAGTTGTATCTATGCCATTTCGTAATCTTAACTTTCATACGAATAAATAATTTTAAAGAATTTGTGTTTTTATTTAACTGTGAAAGAAAGCATTCAAGGTTACGAGCAACTCTTGTGTAAAGCTCTTGGTTTTTCTATAAAGTTTTTGAAAGCTGCTGAACCTTCTCAAAGCCATTAATCTCCAAGCTGCTTTATGGTTGGTTTTTGGTATGTAGTGCTGACGACGACCTCCGTTACGTTACTTTTGTTACTATACAGTATTAAGAAAATTATTGTTGTTTCTTGTTATGATGGAGAAGCGTCTGGGTTTTTATCGAGTTTTGGTGATGGAGTTAAAATCTGTTGAGGGGAGAGGGAATGAATGAGAATGATAAGGATCGTTTTGTTTATTTCATGTTGAAAGGCAGTATAATCGCTGGCTATTTGGGTTTGTGAGGTTGCTTGCTCACCAGGATGATTCATCAGAAGTTGTGACAATGATTGAAAGTCGCATTTCCGCTTCGTTATCGTGGAAGGTAATGATACTCATTTTACTCTACACATTGTCTGTTAATGGCTCAAAGTTTATATGATGTCGCCTGTTTACAATAAGTATTAGAGATGATTTCCAGGGAGTCTTTCAAATGTGAACTTGAGTTGTGACTTGGCAAGGGAGACTGTAGCAGTGAGACTTGGGTTTTGTCCCTGGCATTCTGAAGGCTTCAAATGCTGAAGCTTTGAACTGTTTTGTTGAGCCCAAAAGATCTACAACTATCATTGTGATAAACATCATTGTACTTCCATTTAGAGAGAGAGAGAGAGAGAGAGAGAGAGAGAGAGAGAGAGAGAGAGAGAGAGAGAGAGAGAGAGAGAGGTAGTATTGAATTTCGACCCTCATTTTGATAAACGTTATCATAAATTTTGGTAACTCGGGTTATTGTTTTTCATAGACGGGTGTCATTGAGTCTCGAAATAATAAATTTTGAATAATGAATTTTAAAATCGGCATAGATAGAATGTCATGGTACCTTTATTTAGTGTGTATACTTTATGAAATGTCTTTTGAACCGGTTTGAAATTTTTTTTAACCTTTACGAACGGAAATACTCGAAAGCCCTATAATATAAATGGGATCTTAATAAGGGGGTCTTATAACGGTCCGTACTGGATGAGTCGATCACGAAACCTGGAAAGTTTATTTAAAGAGAAATTATTGTTTTTGTCACTATAGGCTCAGTCGGAAATTGCTAGGTCGTTGGCCCTGCATCTGGAAACATTGGAATCTTAACCTTCTTTGAAGGAGGCTGAATGAATTGGAGCAAGCACTTCGGGATGCCATTTTCTTCTCTGCCTCATCCCAGCTGAAAGCAAACCATTGCAATCCACCCCACAGGTCCTTTTTGGAAAGAGTCCAATAAGATCTGACAGAAGCCGCTTCAGGCTTCCTCTATGATACCTACCCACGAATTCGTGTCGGAGATGAGAAAGATTAAAGTTAGCAATAGAGATGAGATTCACAAAACCTTTAGATATCAAACATTCGGGTCAGAAGGACCAATTCAATTTGTGTCAGAATGACCACATCAGTTTGGGTCAGGCATAGGGCTGAGAGAGAGAGAGAGAGAGAGAGAGAGAGAGAGAGAGAGAGAGAGAATGTGCCTATGTTGCATGTTGATGCAGTCTTGAGCTATAACCGCTGATAACTTATATTCTTTTATAGGGAAAAGTGTCCTTCATTAACGAAACATATGGTGGTGAACACAGGATTCTGTGAGAGAAAGAAAAGTTCCAGTTAGATAGTAACCTCTAATGATTTCAGAAGCTGACACTAGATACTGATCATGCAAGATTTTGTCTGGTTTTATTGTTGGGGAGGACCACCAAAATATTTTATTAAAGGTCAGGGACACTATTTTGTTACCGTGAAAGGGAAGTTCCTGTTAGCTAGCAACCCTTGTGAATTTGTGCAGAGACGTTGCTTTAATTGCAGCCAAAATTTCCAGTGCTGGCACAAGATGCAGAATTTCGTGTATGTGCAGTACATGATTTTTCTCAAGGTTGTAAGCGTCAGTTAGGCTTTTTGCTCGGACCTAGGTGCATGTGATCCACTTTTTTCCCAATTCTGTTGTTTTACACAGGTTACTGTAGTATTTAGTGCCATTAGTTTTCAAACTTGAAGTTATGGGGACATATTGTTTATTGTTCTGTCATATGTAGCCAAAAGTTGCAGTAGATTGTTACTACATTTTGAGTTTTTCTGGGTTTCCTCAGGATGGTATGCATGACCCACTGGTTAATATATTCGTACTTAGAGGTTTGGTCTTGAAAGCAAAGTCGATTGAAGTCATCTGCACAGATGTATTTCATACAGGTTTTCCTGTCATGAGTGCAATTTCTTTTAAGATCAAGAATTGACTTATTCCTCTCCTAACTGACCCTCATCTTGTAGTAATTTTGATATTTCATGTATCATTGACTTGCCTTAGGATGTAAGGTACTAGGAATTGTCGTCCTATTCCAATATTGAAAAGATGTCATTCTCCGTTGTTAATCGAGACATGGCCAAGATTTTTCTGCTGATTTGTACACAATCTTGAGCTTAAAACTCCTAAAACAAATATATTTTACGTGGGTGCTAAGAAACAAAACCCCCCCAAAATTGGGACAGTTTAGTTATTTTATGCCAGGACAGATGAGATATATTAGTGAGTTACTTTTAGCTAGGCTGTAGTTTGTTTATTCAGTACCCTGAGCCCTGTTATTAGCTAATTATGCTTGAAATTGTAATCAGCATTATTTAAATGGTAAATTACATTTTATATGTCTATTGCTAAGTTCTCTCTTCAGAAATCTGACTGGTCCATCTTCTTTAATTGCGAAAACTTGTGTTGAGTTGTGAAATTTGTAGAACATTCTTTCTCTGTAGAGGACTTGATAGACAAGTGATGAAGAGTAAAACCTGCTCCAAGAGATAAGTGAGCACATGATATATCCTCTTAGGATGGACTAATAAGTCTTTGAGACGTCCAAATCCTTGTAACTTCTTGTAACTTGTAACAAGTAGTGCTGCTATTTCCTCTATATACATTATTTTCAATGTTGTGCCGACCCAGTAGAAAGGTTTGAATGTTTCCTTTGTGACAGGCATGAGGTGATATTCACATTATGTCTGCATGATGAGAGCTTCCTCTGTTTCAATATCCACACCAGTAGGTAAGGCTAACCATAGACCAAGCTTGACATTATTCTTTTGAATACGATCTGTTAGTGCAGATAAGATGGAGGTTACTATGTTAATCTTGATTTAAAACATCGTTTATCTACATCCTTGTTGCGCCTATGAACAGATGTAGCCTACTGTGCTCCCTCAATAATTTTATAAACGTATATGACAAAAGTGACACTTTGTCACAGGATATCCTACATCCCTACCTAATTTTTGACTGTATCCTGTATTACGAAAATATGCATAATTCTGGTAATTATCAGAGTAACACCTTCTTCTTGTAGACATCGCCAGCAAACTCAGAGGAATGGCTTTCAAAGGTATAATGATGTAACTTATGACGTCATTTACTTGCCTCCTTCTCGATGGATAATTGGCTATTCGTGAAAAAGTCTTCACCTCTGGCAACAATGAAATACAACCAATACTCCTTGTTTACACTGCAGTAGTGGTAGTAGTAGTAGTCGTAATTTATATAGGACTTATGCCATGAGGCAGATTGCTGGAATCCTTGAAGAAAATTGTTTCCACAAGTAAACCGAGAAATTACTTTCTATCACTATTTTTCCATTGAAAAATTATATAAAAAATAAATTAATAAAGTCAAGAAAACTTTGGCATTCATCTTAACTCCTTTTATATTTTTCCTAATATGACGGTGACGATCATTGTAATAAATAGACAATTGCATAGAATTAGTTTGGATTATACATAGAATTTAGACTTCAAGCCAAGCACTGGGACCTATAGAGGTAATTCAGTGGTGTATTATAACCCAATGACTTTTTATTTATTTATTTATGTTTTTTCTTATTGGCAAAGCAAGTTTTAATGTTCTGCAAGTTATAATTTACTACGAAACAGCAACTATTGCATTATAGAGCATGTATAATTATTTATTTGAACCTCATGGAAGACAATAGAAGACAAAATCTTGGTAGCCTTGGATGTCTGAGTGTACTGCTTATCCAAAAAAGGGCCCTATTATTCATTTACCTTGTCAAGCTTACGCAGGGTTTACCACGGGCCTCCTCATTTCTAAACAATTGTGCAGGTCGAATCACAAAAGCTGTCTTGCAACAACGGGAACAATGACTTATCATAGCCACCATTCTTGAAGCCTTGACAAGGTACAAATATTCATTCAGAATATCAGAGACTGCTGTTTATCGTCATCACCTTGTGGGATGGGTCAGGACATCATATGCTTACGTCACATATAGCTTTGAACTCATACACTAAAGTGTTCCACTTCTTTATTTTGCTCTCATGAATATATTTTTTTCTAATATGAGTAATAATGAATGCTGCCGAATATTAGCTGGGGATGTAAAGTATACCATGGCTCAGTAATATCTTTGTCAAATGCATAGAAAAAAGTTATTCCGGAAAAACACTGGAACAAAGGTTCTGAATCTCATAGCAGATAGGATAATCATAAGTTTGGAACCTATTATTATACCTCAGTCTAGACTGGATATTCATAAGCTTCTTTTTTTTTTATCTTTTTTACATATCGCAGCCTAGCTAGGATAATCTTCAAGTTTGGAGCCAATTATTATACTTTGGCTTTTTCTGTGATTTTTTCACATTCACTGATCGAAGGAAAACTGTAAAAAATATAACCAAATTTCTTTTAATTGCCTTGTGAATGAGTTCTTAGGGTATCATTTTCTTAAGCATAAAATTTTCTTAACTGCTATTCTACCTCTTTATGAGGTTAGACTTGAAGTAAACTCTTGTGCCTCCTCTGTGGTCTCTGCACTGTCAGCTTTTACTCCCAGCAAGAGTAGGTCGCTGTTTTATTCCCTTCGTCCATTATTTCCTTGGCTTTCTCGTTTTCAATCCATCTCAATGCTTCAGATTCCAGTCTGTACTCCAACCATTATACGCCACTGATCTCTTTTCTTGTTCATGTGATCTGCCCACCACATACCGGTCATGAATCTTGAAAACTCTGTGGTCAACCTTTGCTAAGAAAGATAATATGTATACTAATTACTGGGTATTTATGGGTATTTATCGTTGCAAGTTGTCAAGCTATCTGTTTCATTTTTGCACTCTCCCAGGTGACAGTATTCTAGCACTCTTAGGCCAGTGCACCTACCACACGGTTCTCCACTTCGTTTCATCCTGTGTTTGCCTCTGCATGAATATTAGAGATGTAATTTGGAAATTTGAATCCTGAGTATTTGTTAGGTTTGATATTGAGTTTCCTCCCTAACCTCTCCTGCAGCATATACATGGGCCACTTTATGTGCCCTCTCTAGTTCCTAAGTTATTTTATGATTCTGCAGTCCTCATGCAATCTCCCTTTTTAAATATTCCCTTGATGTGTTACTTATAGCAACATCCAGTGGCTTCCTGTCCTGCATACGTGTGCATCAGTTGCGTGGTCGGTATGGTCTTGGCCTGCCACCTCCGTGGCCGCGAGTTCGATTCTGGGGTATTCCATTGAGTGGTGAGAGATGTGTATTTCTGGTGATAGAAGTTCACTCTCGACATGGTTCGGAAGTCACGTAAAGCTGTTGGTCCTGTTGCTGAATAACCACTGTTCCATGCAGCGTAAAAAGACCATACAAACAACCCTGTCCTGCGTACCTTAGTAGCCTTCACATGCCAGTGATGTTGTTAGTGTTTTGTTTTTCACTTTATGTTATCAAGTCTTTTTCTTTTGTAGTTTGGTTTGTATTTGTTTCCCTTTTAGTTTTGTTATACGGGGGTATCATTCATCTATACTGCTTTGTGGTTGAGTTTAGATCTCTTGTAGGAACTTATTGTTTTATATTGTAGAATACTTAAGTGTTTCTGGACGTCTTGCAGATTTTTCAAATAGTTTAAGTTAATTCTTTTCAATGATCCATTCTCTCAGGAGGCTTTGGCATGGATTCGTTTCATTGGATTCTTGGCAAGTTGAACACCACGCTTCTTTCTTAATTATTATTATAATACACACAAATTCACTGCCCAAAAATCACACAATTTACACAGGGTAACCGGAGTATCAACCGACACATTTTTTGTGTCCAGAGGTGAGTTCTTAACTGAACTTTTCTGTCCTTTCCAAATGAGGTTTGAATCTCTTTCTGAATTTCAGACTCCTCCTTCTTGGCTACTGGAGAACACCCTACTTTTTCATAATTGGTTACTCTCACCTACTACTTCCGATCCCACCCTAGTGTGAATCCTAGTGGTTGTCGAGATCCATCGTAACCACCCACTTGATATGTCAAAGTTCACACTCCCTGTTTGCCTCATCACTTTTTGTTGTGGCGAAGGCACTGGCTTTATGTTCTCACTTTTTAAACATCCTATTTTGCGTTCAGTTTCTATCTCTCTCTCTACCTCCTTCGCCTTCATCTACCATAACTCTACCAGTAGGTTTTCCTAGCTAATATATTCCCTACATAATTATTTCTACAGACTTCTACATTCTTAACATTTACTCGGCTTCCTACTGGCATTGGCCTCAATGCCAAAACATAGCAAAGTTTCTCAAAAAGTACTTATACATAAAAAACACAATGTTGAAAGTAATCAGAAATGGCAATATGTACAACAATGTTAGAACATCAGCTACTTGAAGGTAAATTATTAAGCAAAGTCTTAATAGTGTTGAGCTTGTTAGTAACTAACACTCTGACAATACATATGAAAGCTGGTATGGTGAGTACTAACAAAACAACATTTACCATTGACACGTTGGGTGAAATATCAGTCTTGTACACATGGAAAAAATGGTTAGCTTCTTCAAGTTTGATGAATGACTCTAATTCAAGTTTGGACAATTTGAAATTCTTGACATTTTCAAAATGATTTATGTGGCTAGATAAATTCAGTGCATAGGTAGCAAAAATCGTAGGTTTGTAGTACAAATAATTCAAAATAACTACTTCACAAGATGTCACAAAGGATTTGATGTTATTAAACATTATTTGTGATTGATTATTTTTGCAAGTGACTTTAGCTGTTACTTGATTTTGTGAAAACACTACTAATTCATCATACAGTATTTGAGCCTTGAAATCATGATTGTAAGGGACATACTCACAGTTATTCTCACCATTTCTGTCATTAATTAGAACATCTATACAATACAACTTGTTAAGTGGCTCATAAAAACTGTATATTACAATCAAACTCGTTGGCTTCAATCATGATACAATCATCAAAATCTTTGTTACTTAAGCTATTTCGCAACCTGGTTAAAGGTTTCGTTAGTCGGCCTTGACCCGAGCGTCTAGAAAAATTTGCCAAAAATCAGTAACTTCACTTTTGCTGTACATTATAGTTTCTAAAATTAGGTTAAAGATAATACTATACTACTGAAGGGATAAATAATACCCATTTACAAATTTAATATTTATTACAAATATTAAAAAAAATAAGTATATAACCAAAAATAATTTACAAAAATATTTATAGAAAATACAAAATAGCCTACATAAGAAAATAAATTGAGGGATTCCTTCCTAAAACTATAATTTACAATGTGCCACAGCCAGAAAAGGTGTCAGACCCATAGAGGTCAAAATCTGAAAAGAGAAAAAAAAGGTGAATTTTTTTGGCCCCCCCGAAAAGTCAAATTTTCACAAATTTTTGGGGGTACCTAAATGAATTAGGAAGTGGCTGATTTTTATACAGAATAAAGTTATATTATCCTAAAACGTAATTATGTAAAAATATTTGGACAAAGATGATATTAGCTGTTATACCAGGGGCCAAATCTAAAGGTCCCTTTTTTACCTGCTATTTTCATCATGAAAATTTCTTATAAAAATGGCTGTATTTATGCATGAAAATCTACCAGAATATCGCAAATTCTATAGAGAACAAGAATATATGCGGTATGGCAACTTACTTTTCGGATCTGCCAACAAAATGGCCGCAGCCGGCGCTTACTCTGATGGCCACATCTACCACCTGAAATGGAGGAATGTAATGTAATTTTCAATGTGTTATTTAGTTACCTAATTATGCGTAGATTTGCATAAAACTATTATGGTGGCTTGCTGGATGTGTGAACATTATTTTGCAGTCATCAAATAAAAAATCTGACCCAAAAAACATACTCTAATGTTAAGGTAATTTGCTAACCTCTTCGTTTTACCATGAAAATCTCTTATAAAAATGGCTCTAACTACTATAAGATATGATATTTATGCATGAAAATCTACCAGAATATCACAAATTCCACAGGAAACAAGAATATATAGCGGTATGGCAACTTACCTAATGGATATGTACAGTAAATGGGCCCCCCTCCCACGACAAGTGCGATGGCCAAATTTGCTAACTGAAATGGAGGAATGGAATGTAATTTTCGATGTGTTATTTAGTTATCTAATTATCCGTGGAGTTGCATAAAACAAATATACGAAACATAAACATAAAGGATGAGAGAGAGAGAGAGAGAGAGAGAGAGAGAGAGAGAGAGAGAGAGAGAGATATGCGAAACACTAAAACAAAGGATGAGAGAGAGAGAGAGAGAGAGAGAGAGAGAGAGAGAGAGAGAGAGAGAGAGAGCCCACAAACATACGAAACATAAACATAAAGGATCAAAGAGGCATGAGAGAGAGAGAGAGAAGATGAGAGAGAGAGAGAGAGAGAGAGAGAGAGGAGAGAGAGAGAGAGCTTTACTTACTATAGTTTTCAGAGATGATATGGATTTTTTCATATTGAGAGAGAGAGAGAGAAGAGAGAGAGAGAGAGAGAGAGAGAGAGAGAGAGAGAGAGAGAGACAGAAATATGCGAAACACTAAAACAAAGGATGAGAGAGAGAGAGAGAGAGAGTGCTTTACTTACTATAGCTTTCAGAGATGAAATGGATTTATTTATATGGCGAGAGAGAGAGAGAAATATGCGAAACACTAAAGCAAAGGATAGGAGAGAGAGAGAAAGAGACCCACGAATATACGAAACACTAAACATAAAGGATCAAAGAGGTATGAGAGAGAGAGAGAGAGAGAGAGAGAGAGAGAGAGAGAGAGAGAGAGAGACCCAGGGAGAGAGAGGAGAGGGGAGACCCATGAAATATACAAAACACTAAACAAAGGATCAAAGAGGTATGAGAGAGAGAGAGAGAGAGAGAGAGAGAGAGAGAGAGAGAGAGAGAGAGAGAAGAGAAAACATTAGAAATGAGCACTCAGGGAAAAAAAGGCAAACGGAATCGTCGCAAACAATGCCCCCCAGCACGTACGCTATACAACGCACCAACCTCCAACATATTCCACTATAAAAACTATACTAGCATGAACAAAACTATACTAACATGAACAAAACTATACTAGCATGAACACTATTCAATTTCAATACACTACGTTTACCTAATAACTTTGCTTTAAAAAAAAAGAAAAAAAAACAGAAAGGGGCATTCAAAGATGCATAGATTATTGGCGATATGGCACCTCAGCCACTACCAAGGTCACGCACGGGTTCACTACGCAGAGCATAGTAAAATGTTTCCCGCATATGTTTACGCATAGTAATACATTTCCCAATATATAAACTATACTAATTAGCTATTATGCACACAATCCTACATGAATTGGCTACGTAATAACTTTGTTCTTCACACAAAAACACAGAAATTAGTACATGAAGGTCATGTGACCATAAGGGCATATCATAAGTGGTATGCATTTACAAAGGCATTTATTTTATAGAAACATCATCCTCCGACATATTCCAACAGTACAAAACACGATTAGAATATCCGACGTTTACCTAAAAACTTTGCTTTTTACAAAAACTTCAAAAAATGGCACTCGAAAGAAATTGATTGGGCAATATCTGTGCTATATGGCATCTCTGCCACTCCCAGAGTTGCTCACATGTCCCGTAAACATCACAAAACAATTTACAATATAAAAAACTAAACTAATTAGCTATTATGCACACAGTCCGACATGAATTGGCTACGTAATAACTTTGCTATTCGCAAAAACACACAGAAATTGGCACTAGAAGGTCACGTGACCTTGAGCACATTTATGACGTGATATGCATTCACAAAGGTGTTCATTTTAAAGAAACATCATCCTCCGACATATTCCAACAGTACAAAGCACGATTAGAATGAATAATACTCAATATCTGATGTTTATCTAAAAACTTTGCTTTTTTGCAAAAAATGCAAAAAGTGGCGCTCAAAGCAAATTGGACAATATGGCGATATGTGGCATCTCTGCCACTCGGTTGGTGATGCATCAGGTACATATAGGATGCAGCTAGACTCTCAAACACAATAAAGTCACATGACTATGCACACTGTTATGTAATAACTTTGATTTTTGATCACTAACCTTTCTAGCATCATGTGGGTCGGCATCGACCCTAGCAATTCTCAGAAAATGGGGATGCACTAGAGAGAGAGAGACAGGCACGTCTTACCACCATCGAAGCTCACAGTACACTGGCTGTCTGCAAGTCGATCACACCCAGATTTGACATGGGTGATAATTTATGGGAAAAAAAACATGTTTTTTTGAAACACTCCTCGGGTCGTGGGCGACCCTGCAAACCTGTCCAGGGTTAACTCACTAGGACTGATAAGGTATGGTGATAAAATGTTCTTTGTAGACATCATAATGGCATTCAGAAGTTCCGTATAGTTTAACAAATATGACTCTGTTTCAAACATTAACTGGTTCACAAGTTTAGATCTATGTAATTCATTTATTTCTGTTGTAATATTTTAAGCTACACTGTTAACAAAGCCCTTCAGTTTATTAACAACTCTTGGTTTTTGTTAGCCGCATCAATTACCTTGTTCATAATGGTACCTCGTTCAGCTGCCCACATTTCTAATTTTTCTATCTTAGTTCTATCCTTATCCACATCAGTATCAGTGGCCACACCAAACAAAGTGTTTAATGCTGTACCTATAAATGGAAGAAGTGAATGTTTCCTAATTCTCTTAGGTAAAACCTGGCTGATATCATCTTTAAGTTTCAACAAAATTGTACTATTACTATTTTGGTAACTATCTATGACACTTTCAAGCTCCTTAAGGAGTTCCCTCAATCGTTCTTGTTGCTGATCCATGGTGGTTATGTTAATCTTTACTACTGCAATATCGTGTATCATCTTGACTTGACCGTTATCCTTTAGGATTGCTCCCTTCTTGATTTGCAAGAGGGAGATGCAGATATGACTCACCATGAGCCATAGTGAAATCCATTTCCTGCAAAATATATTCTAAGCACTAAACCTTATTCAACAATGTTATTGACCGTTGCACTTGGTCCTATCTTTTCCTTAAATTGTATCTTGGAGTCACTAATGCTGATGAAGTATTGGAAGCATTTACGTTACTGTTTTCTTTACTACTTGACTCCTTTAAATCCTTAAATTCTTTTAAATGTTCTTTTGACCAAATGTCGTAATGTACTACTTTAAATGGTTCCAATGTGCAACAGTTCCATTTAAAGTTGATCCATGCATTATCTTCAATTTATTTAACTTTAACCTTTCTATTACTCTATATGGACCTTGGAATTTACGACTCACTTTAGCATTAGGTCCTTCAATTCTATGGTTAAGCTCATATACTTGTTGCCCTATTTTTAAATCTGGAACTGTTGATTTCTGATTGTAATATTTACTAGACTTTTGATGTAACTCCTTTCATCGAGCCCTTGTAGCTTTAACTGTTTCGAAAGTCCTTCTCGTCTTCCATGCAACATAGTCTTCGTAATTGTAAGTATGTCTGGGTGGAGTTGCATCATCAAACAGATTATTTGGCATTCTTTTCTGATAGCCATATAACAAAACGTGTTGGGTTTCACCAACAGATTCATTTACAGTGTTATTAATGGTGAAGTCTGTGGAGTCATTACGATTTGTTCTCTCAACTGCTCCATTAGAGCTTGGTTTATAAGCTGTAATCTGACACTTTTTAATTTCATAAAACTCACACAATTTCTTTAAAATGTCACTAGTAAATTCTCCTGCATTATCAGATAATAGTGTTTGAGGAACATGAATGTCTAGTAATTATTCAAGATTTCAGAACTTCTGCTACAGTGGTTGCTTCTCTATTTCTTACTGGAATGATCTCAATATATCTAGTCAAGAAGTCTAAGAAAACTAATATCTGGCGGTTACCTCTAGTTGTGTTTGGAAATGGACCTACAAAATCCATTGAAACTACTTGGAATGGAGTTAATTCAGATGATTATTTCTCAAGGGGGGCCTTTACATTTACATTACCTTTGTGTACATTACAGATATGACAGTTCTCAACAAATTTCTAAGCATCTTCATTGCAATTAGGCCAAAAATGTTTTCTAGTGACCATTCTACATGTTTTCTTTATTCCAGGATGTCCTGACAACTTGTAAGAGTGTGTTAGTTCTAAAACTTCTTGGGTTAATGTCCTAGGTACACACAAACGTGAACAAGCATTCGGTTCTTCTGATGTTTTTTATAGAATTCCATTGATTAACTGAAATTCAGACTGATCATCCTCATTTTGCATTAATTTGCCCATTATTTTTCTAATGTTAGCATCCTTTTGTTGTTCGATCTGAACTCTTTCCAAATCTAGATCTATGATCTGACAACTAAAGCAGAAGGTATTAGTTGTGATTTGTTTCTCAGTCTCTTCTTGCGATCTTGACAATGCATCTGCTATAGTGTTATATCTACCTGGTATATATCTAAACTCTGGGGCAAATTCTAAGACACTTATAAATCATCTGTTAAATTTCATATTATTTGTGAAAGCTCTTTTCTTAAATAAATCACAAATGGGTTTGTGATCTGTAAGCACGTTGACTCTATGTCCAAGCAAAATATGACTAAACTTTCCTAATCCCCAATATAAAGCAGAGCACTCTCGCTCGGTAGTGCTGTAATTTCTTTCTGCAGTATTCATAACCCTACTTGCATAATATACTGCTCTCATTCTTGTTTTCCTCTGCTGCATTAATACTGCACCTACACCTGTACTGGAAGCATCACAGGCTAAGCAAAATCTGGGTAAACTAAAATTGGATTTTTTTTCATCATTTCCTTGAGTGTTTGGAAAGCCCTTTCATGTTCTGCCTTCTTAGTTAAATCTGTTAAAGGTTTGGCTATAGTGGCAAATTTCTTAATAAAGGGTCTATAATAACCTACCATTCCTAAAAATCTTCTCAAGGCTTTCAAGTTACTTGGAGCTGGATATGCTACAATTGCCTTTATTTTACCTTTCTGCATATGCAGTCCACTTTCACTGATGACATGTCGTAAATACTCTAATGATCTCATCATGAATTGGCATTTCTTCATTTTTATCTTTAATCCTGCGCTCTTCAATCTTTCTAACACTATTTCAAATGTCTTAAAGTGACTATCCAAGTCCTTACTAGAAATGACTACATCATCTAGATACACTGAAACATCTTCTATATTTCCTAAGATTTGGAGCATCAATCGAGTAAAGGTTAATGGGGCTGATGTAAGACCAAAGGGCATGACTTCAAACTGTAAATGTTCCTTATGAGTACTAAAAGCTGTCAAAGGCTTGGACTCTTCATCTAAGGGTACCTGCCAATATCCACTGAGCAAGTCTAATGACGTATATATTTTTGCGCCACCTAATTGAGCTAACATATCATTTATGACAGGCATTGGCATTCTATCTGGGATGGTGTGTGAATTTAATTTCCGATAATCTATTACCATTCTTCAAATGCCATCTTTCTTCATAACTAACAAGAGAGGTTAATTATATGGTGATTTAGAAGGTACTACTACTCCATCCTTCTTCATTTCGTCAATTAACTGATATACAATCGGTCGTTGATTTATTGGCAACTTATAGTTAGGTATATAGAATGGTTTAGTTCCATCTTGTATTAAAATCTTATGCTGCAAAGTATCTGTTCTTCCTAACTTATTTCCTTCTAAAGCAATGACATTTCTATACCTCTCCAATATCTGTAGTAATTTATCTCTATTCTGAGGAAAGTCTGTTTTATTTGCTTCATTATCTAAAAATGAACTTTGTTCTGTGCAAGAGAAGAATGCTTTTTCACCTAGTGTTAGTAAAGGATTATTCACTACAATTCCTGTACAAAATTCTATACCAGACCTTAGTTATAGTCTTTTGTCTGAGTAATTCTGGGCGTACGTCTCAGAATTTGTACCATTCATGTTAACTAGGGAATTGTCCATCCTAACAAAGTCAGGTAAGTCTTCATTAGTTAGTATTACATCGGTTTCATGCAAGTCTTTGTCTGCATTAGCTCTAAGACAAACCTTGGTTAGACATTGCGGGTACAAAACTACTTCTCTGTTAAGCACAAATCTGACAGTACTAATTAAACATATTTCTTCTTCATCGTGTATCTCTAAGACATCCGTTTCATCTGAACTTTCATCCAATAGTATTGTTGAATTTGATTCATTCTTATTTACTTTTCCTAATTACAGGACTTCATTGATATATTTGTCTTCTTTACCTTCATCCATTATGAGATATGTACAATCAATTTCTGATTCATCTTCATCTATTGTTGAATGCTCATAATCAATATGTGATTTCTCTTCATCAATTTGTTCACATGCAATAATTGGTTCAGATGCAATAATTTGTTCAGAGCTCTGAATATCAAGGCTTGCATTGTTAATTTTATTTATTTGTGCACAATCTATCATAGAATTATTCCTGGCTAAGGACATTTCATCAAAAACTTTATCTCTACTACTTATTTCACTATTATCCATTAAGTCTGTGCTACCTGGGCTAGCATTATTATCCATCTTAGTTTCTTGGATGTTCGCTTCACTAGATGATGTCGTCTCAGAAAAGTTGATCAGATTTATGCAAGACTTTCCTTCTTCTAGCTGAAAACAAACATTTTCTCTATTTCTGCGTTGCAAATTGATTTTATTTTTTCCACAATCCAACATTATTCTACATCTCCGCATGGCTTTATATGAAAACAGAGCTTGAGTGGGATAAAATCTTTCTTCGAATACTACAAACACTTCCTTAAAAGTTTTGTCTAAAATCTCTATATTCAGTGTGACATTACCCAAAGCATTAATCTAATTTCCTGTTATTCCTCTTATAGTTCTACCAGGACCTTCTATTTCTGAACCTACAAAGCCTAAATGTTTTATTAAGGTTTGTTTATCTATAATATTTACTGTACTGCCTGTATCTAAAAGTATTGAGCATTGTTTACCATTAATTCTTGTTTGGATGATAGGTAAATCTTCTTGGCATATATCCTTATCCTTCACTGAGAATAATATCTCTCTATTTCCTTCAAAAGGAAACTTGAATGTATGTTCCTTACCTACAGTGACTATTTCATTCTCATTTTCTATTGGGAAGGAAGCTCTCTTTTGTACTATCGCTTTCTGTAATTGTCACAGCGCCTGATTATTATTTTGGGGTGTACTAGCATTATTGGTTGTATGATTATTATTAAACCAACATTTCTGGGTTAGGTGACCTGTTCTATTACAATTGGAACAATATGTTGGTCACCTACAATTTTGAGTTGTGTGGTTGGAATAACCACATTTGGCACAATTTTGTTCTTGTCTATTATTTTGTGTTCTATTATCTCTTGGACTCTGACTATGGGTTGGTCCAGTTGAACTTTGATTCTGATTACCAGTGTTTGGATTTCCCTGTGCTGTTGAGGCCTATATCAACTATTTCTGTTTGCTTGGAAAAATTTTCCATTACTGTTCTTATAATTATTCCTAGGATCTTGTTTCCCTGGTTGTCTATGGTTGAAATTTCTAGATCTGTCTGAAACACTATCTGTCCTTCTCTGAAAAATATTCCTATGTCTACCTGTGTTTCCATTATTTACAAAACCTGTAAATTCTTTTGCTAGATTCAGTTCTCTTTTGCACAATTCCTTTTGCATGAACTTTAAAGCTGCGAGACTGTCACTCTTGGGATTAGGTTCTGGTTTCTTAAAAACTCTTTTATCTTCCTCCCTGATAGCGTCATGTACTATACCATGGGCTATGTAGTTTAATACCTCCCTTAAACTCACTAAAACTCCTACATCATCATTAAAAGCATTGCGAACGCCAATAATTACTCCTATTCTCTTTAAATCAATAGTTAAGTTATGAATGGCATTTTCTACATCAGTATGGAGGTTTGCTATACTATTTCCATCATATTTCTGGTATAAAAACTTACTGAGGTTGTACCATTGATCTTGCTGAGTGATAGGCTCCAAAATTTCGAAACACACTTTCCTAACTTCTGCAAAAGCTTTAATTTCCTGGAACTTGAATGAATTTAGAGTCCGATGAGTGTCTCCTTTCTCTGAACTAACATAGAGTAAAGCTTCATCTATTTTCTTGCGTTCATCGATAATTCCACTGGGTGAAATCTGACTTTTGGTATCTGCTATCCACTGCGACACCGAGTACGCTTCTAATTTATTCTTTTCAGGATGACCTTTTTCCACATTTCTGCAAAAGCGTGTAGCCTGTGTTATTACAGCAGCCTGTGCCATTCTAGAATACTTAGGTACTTGCAATGGTTTAGTACTGTTATTCTGACTAGAAACAATCACACTAGTCGTGGGTATATTTGCTACTGTCGAAAGCGGTACTCTGGGTGGACTCTCTCTATGCGATTGTCGTGGGGGAAAATTTGTCTGATTATTTAGTCTCGAGTGTCTGTCAGGGGTTGGGCGTAGGCTATAATGGTTCGAGTCTGGAGTTCTGCTACGTTGTAACCTGGTTATAATTTCATGAAAATTTCTATTCATTTCATACTACAGCAGGACTAGATACAATCTAAAAAATTAGATGCATTGTTGTACTTACATTATCTTCATGTTGGCAGAAGTCTGTGGTCTCTATCTTGCCTATATAATTTTCTTATATGCTTACATCTAACATTTTCTTCCTTCAATCTGGAAAAACATTAATATTAGTACATGCCGTTATTCCTTATTCACGCCACTGCACTTTATGAAACTGAATGAAAATATCTTTATGGTTCTAGATTTATCACACAATAGCAAAGGAAGAAAAAAAATTATTTTCTCTTACGGCCAAAAAAATAAATTATCTCAAATGCTGATTATGATAAATGATTTTTATAAAATCATTACTATTATCATTATGCAGTGCGGTGTGAGAAAATTCTATTTTAATTTATCATCAGATGTTAATCTATTAGGATACTTCAAACTTTTTCTTCTTTCTTCGGTTTCTGGTTGCGTCGATCACTTCCGCGCTGCCGTTGAATTTTTCTTTCATTGCAGCTCTCTTTTGCTGCCGCTCTCTTTCGCTGTCGCTCTGTTTTGCTGTCATAAGATTTCCTCCTAAAGAAATGTCGTATAAGGAAAAATAATATTATCTTATATAAGTCAAGTATATCTAGATATTCATTAATGCTAACTAAGCAAGAAAATTCGTGCAGAATTGTGTTAAGTATGGCCAGTTGGCTTATATTTAACATAGTATTTTATAATAAAATAATATGAGAATACATAAAATAGTATTGATTACAGTGAAGTAATTTATCTTATCTTGATTTTCATCAGTATGCCATCTACGTAGCAGCAACATCTCGAGCTCGTACGGTCCACGGTCCAGATAGTCTGCTTTGGTTTTACTAAGCATTTCTCGTATGCTAGAATTTGAAATACACTCTCCATTATTAAGGAAAAAATTGCTAATTTGATTAAATGGGGAATACAGAGAACACAACGTTATTCTGTCCGCACGACAACAGGCATGTCGGTACCCAATGGTCTTTGTATGACTTTTCCTTTGGAAAACGATAGTATTATATATTGGAATTTTTCGTTTTTTTTTCATGTGAATTAGAACAGCCAAATACCGCGTAGTTGCTTGGCATTATAACTGATGGAATAAATGCATGAATAAAAAGATATATGGGCACACAGCAAGTCCCGTTTTTTACCTTTTGGTTAACCACGTTTGAGAGACCAGGGCGCTTGACGTCACGGTATTGGTGATTCATACCCAGAGCTGGGCGCTGGCTGACCTGTTGTATCTAGACCGTAATACGGTCATACCTCAATTTTTTGCTCACTTAACAAAGCAAAAAATCAGCCGAGTTGCAGAGTTATATTTTGTACTTTTATCCCATGGAAGAACAAACAAATTGCAGTGTTGCAAAATCGAATGTATACGTGAGTTTTGTCTTTTAACCCTTTAACACCGAAGCGGTATTTTAAAAATCGTCTCCCGTATGCCGGCAGGGTTCGGGAGTGAGCGCCAAAGCGGAAAAATATGTTATTTTTTTTTTTAAATCACAGCACGCTTAGTTTGAAAGATTAAGAGTTCATTTTTGGCTCGTTTTTTCGTCATTGCCTGAAGTTTGGTATGCAACCATCAGAAATGAAAAAATAAATATAATTATCATATATAAATATTGGGATATATGACAGAGCGGGAAAAAAATTTCATATATAATTGTATACAAATTGCACTGTGAGCAAAACGGTTAAAGCTAACAAGTATATTTTTTTTTCGTTGTATTGTACACTAAATTGCAATCATTTTGGAATATAAGACATTGTAAAACGATCAAAGCAAAACAGAGAAAATAGTATCACAAAATGATGCATGAATTTGTAATGCACAGACA
>NC_087203.1:49705983-49713483 GCF_015104395.2 Macrobrachium nipponense | reverse complement strand
GGTAGCAGGGGCGGCGGCAGCAGGGACGTCGGCAGCAGGGGCGGCGGCAGCAGCAGTGGTAGAAGCAGGACGACCGAAGTTGGCCCTCCTAACATCTGCCCTTTCCTCTAGGGGCAGATCTGGAGCTCGGGGCAGGGGGCCAGTGATGGAAGGCCACTCATCAGGATTAAGGTTGATGAGGGCATTCCCGGCTACTTCGAGAAACTGGATGTGGGACAACCTCCGGAGATCTGGATTGTATTACTCACAGTAGAGGATGTAGGCATTCTGGAGGGCCAACTGAAGAATGTATTTGAGGAGCTTCTGTGTCCGCCTCCTGGCTCTCCTTGCAAAGGGATAATACTGGATGAGTTGATCAAAGAGATCAACTCCTCACATGTGCCTATTGTAATGCCCAATGACAGTAGGTCGCTCGACACGAAACTCCTCATACATAACTTGTCCCTGCCGACGTGTCTTCTTCCGCTGGACGATCTACTCTTGGATGGGTTTATGACTCGTCGTAATCATGGGGACGAGTCGGACCCCCTTCCAACAGATGACGAAGAGAGCTCCCTTCCGCCACCACTCTCTCTCTCCTCTTGCCAGATATTGCGGATGGCTAGCAAACCTCTTGAGGAAATTCAGGGCCCCACGCACCAACCGAAGGGTACCACTGACGTGCACACCTGCTTCATACAGTTCCTTGACCAGGGATACCGAGTTATAATAATTATCCATAAACAGGTGGTATCCCTGGTTACGGAAACGATCCACAAGACTGAACACAGTGTCACGCAGCGTGGAAAAGACCCCGGAATACACCAAGAAGTCCATGACGTATCCAGTCTTTCACTCCATATTTCTTCGGCTTCTTGGGTTTATACACTTTAATGCTAAGACGTCCTTTGTAAGGCATCATCCCCTCATCCAAAGAAAGGTTCTTGCCAGGAACCACGAGAATTTTGCACCGTTCACTGAGCGGACTATGATGAGGCGATCGGGGTTATTCCAGGGTATGACCCTTCAGTTGAAGGCGTTGAAATAGCTGTCCAATGCCAGGAAACTATCACAGGGCATAACGCCGGGCACATTGGGCGTACTTAAAAAAAATTCCACCTCCAATATTGCCTGACGTCGGCAGCAGGCATCATCCAAAAAAAATGTGGAGCCCAAAAAATGCGCCATGTTGGTGAGGTTGCAGCCCCGCCAACGATACGACAATGTCGTCCGTAGTTCGTCACGGCAGTACCGAGTGTAGTCCGCCATCTCTGCTACCAGGTATTCCAGCAATTCCTGCGTAAGGAACAGCTGAATGAACCGCAGAGCAGCGAGAGGAACAGGTACGGTGAGTCCAGGTGCTGCCGTGAATGGGTGCATGTTAGGTGGGGTGGGGTCCTCCGACCAGCCCTCGTCGCTCTCGGACAACCAACCTTCACCTTGGCTGGCGCGACGCTCCGACCTTCTACGTGCCCATGCGTGCACACGCACACATGCTCGGGCACAGTTTCACACTCGAAACCCCCCCACTGGCCCACCTCCCTCACTTAGGCCCTCGCTTTCTGTGTCGTCATTGGCGACAAAACTAGACGACGTTATCTCCTCCTCCTCCTCCTCCTCAGATTCCCCTTCATATGCACTAAAACCACTAAATTCGAGCTCACTTTCGGGATGTGACCCTCGAACGGACATTGAGGGCAAATATTCATCATCACTAACATCGGGAGTGATATCCTCATCACTAGATGACCTGAACACTTTCGTCCACACGAGGCCGCATGGAACGGCATTGAGGCGCAAGGTCATCATGGGTACTTGGTCCCTCGCCAGCATTCAAGTCCAAAATATGTCTCACACAATCCCTCCCGAGGGGTAAAACGCCATTTTCACGCTCCATACGTCGTTGAGACATTTCTACATACATCTTGTAACACCACAAAAACTCAAACTCTCGCAAAAGTTCGGCAAAACATGATTGCGGCAAAAGATTGCTCTCGGACGACGCATCGCTGATGCTGGCTGATGCGAGAAGGAGGCATTTCGCGCATGCGCACCTGGGTCCCACTAGTAAACAAAACAACAGCTTGATCCGTGAACTCCCAGTATCCCCCAAGGCGCGTGATTCAAAGGTTTTCGCCTAGTAGGCCTATAACTATTTTTCTGTGAATTTAAAAAAAAACTTTTTTCTTCGACGTTTAATACGTCCAATCGGTGTTAAAGGGTTAAAATCAATTTATGTGATTGGAAATATGATTTATTATAAAAACGTGATTCAGTTATATAAATTGAAATATTATTATTCGGGCGCGACTGAACAACCTATTATCTTCATCATGTGAAGGGCTGTTGCAAACTTCAAATGGACATGCGATATGCCACTGTATCATATTTATGTACAAAAAAAAAAGTACCTTGTAATACATTTTTCAGACACATTTTCAGCATGAAAGCATGAAAACTTATATAAAAAAGCTGAAGTTCCATTAACAAAATGAGTTATAATTAGCTCCCAAATTAATAAAATATAACCACGTGGAAGTCTTTGTAATGCATTTTTTCGGAACAGCGGCAGACAAGAACAAACATGAAAAATACCCTCTGGTATACGCGCAGGGCACATACAAAAGCTGCCGTAATTTGTATCATATTTATGTACAAAAATAAAAATACCTTGTATGTAATACATTTTCATGCACATTTTAAACATAAGAGCATGTACAATAATAAAATTGACACATCGATTGCTAAATTTGCACTTTTTAAACTATATTTTCGGAAGAGTGGCAGGCAGTGGCAGACAAGAACGAACATGAAAAAACACCCTCTGATAACGTTGAGGGCAGTTTCAAAAGCTGCCTTTGTATCATATTTGTGCACAGAAATAAAAATACCCTATACGTAATACATTATCATACACATTTTAAACATAAAAGCATGAACATTTATAAATCGACACATCGATCACTAAATTTGCGCTCATTTCATTCGACATTTTGGGCACAGAACAGTGTCAGGGGCATATAGGTTACCCTTTTACCTATGTAATAACTATAATATTTTTTAATATCATTTGCATAGACCTTATGGTCTGAACGGTATTTCTACAAATGTATGTACTCGTTAGACATAACAGCGCTAGCGGCAATGTTAACCAAATAATGATGACAGCCATACAACAGATTCGCCGCTAAGCGATTGCACCGTTAAGGGTGAGGCCACACCAGAAGTGGCTTTCCCTGGGGATAGGTTTATTACTGAATTTAAAGTAAATATTTCAAAAGGACCACAATACATAAACAGACCCTCTAACTTGACATGGTCACTAATGTACAGATGAACAGGCAATCAGTTGCCGAAGTGTCACCTGTTCAGTCGGTTGTGTCTGACGGTAGTGGCTACATAAGAATCAATTAACTGGGGAGGTGTTTCGGTGGTGAGCTTTGTATGATCCCTGTGATCCACTCCATAAAATTTAATTTTTTTTTTAAGAAATGGAAGAAGTAGAATAGAACGAGTGGCCCTTAAATGTGGCCATCGGTGTCATGCATCCGACTCCCACTCTCTACGTAAACTTAAAGGTGCCAACTATTATGCACTCATCCACTCACAAATAAGCCTTGTCCAGCTGCATAGACTTGATAACTATACAAATTCTCAGTGCAGCTGCATCACCGATTCATGAAATATTCGTGGTACATTGTACTTTCTTCATTAATGTTTACAATGAATGTAAAAGCAAAACTGATTTTTCATTGTGTTACTTTCTTTGATGTAAAGTTTACCATTGAACTTTATTTTATATACCGGTAAATTGTTAATTTTAACATAATACAGCCAAATATTAATTTAGTTTTATATAATTTGCAGTTAATTCTGGTTCCAATGTTTTTCTAAGTATCTTATAAAGAAGTAACCCTATATGCTGTTACTTTTGCAATAATAAGACGTTGAAATCCATATTTTCTTTTCACTTCCCTTACAGTAATAACTTTAAGGAATTTTAACTTTTCATTGTCCCAAAATTTACTGCCAATAAGGTTACTACTTCCTGAATGATAGTTCAGGAAAGATGGGTTGTCTATGGTGCGTCGTTTGTTTTATTTGTTTTGGGTCATACGTAGTCTATCGTCAAGTTTAACACTTAGGTTTTCTATTAAAGGCAATTTCCTTTCCAACCGTGACAATGTCTTATTTGCACAGAAGTATATCTTTGACTGCTGAGCGTGACGCGTGGGAAGTGGCATTTCTGGTGTGGCCATGACTCGTTTTAACACTGCTCTTCCGCTCGAGTCTTGCCTGCACCTCGACGCTTCCCGCGTCCGGTGTGGCCTTACCCTAAACGCGGGTAGCCTATATCGTTGTTAACAGGCATTCATTTTCAGTTTGTGATTTTTTGACAAATAAATCTTCCTCCTTTCTTTTATTTCACGTATGTTTTGCCTTTTTTTTATGCAAGAGTAAAAGATCAGCTGTAATCTTCGACCAGCCAGAAGGGTCCGTAGTACAATGTAAAACTAATCATTTTCTTATTTTCATTTTTAATCTTAAACGGATTGAGAGATAGAGCTTATGTTTTACCTAAGCAATGACAGCAGCATCCAGAGATTAATCCAAGTATTGTTTCCGGTATTTCTACAGAAACAATTCACGGTTGCCTAGACTATGGCAATTGATGTTTTCTTATGTTATTTTACTTGCTGTACAAGATTTGGAACTAATATTTATTCGGACGACTGTAACTAAGCAGTAATTTACCTTTGAAGACTACATGACGGTACCAACGGGTTGATGTACGAGTTCAAAGGTAAATTAAAGTTTAGTTCCAGTAGAACGAAAAAAATATCCCCTTCAACTCTTGTAAAGCAAGTAAAATAACATAGGAAAACGTCAACTGCCATAGTCTAGTTCGCCGTGGAATAGTTCTATAAATTGATCTACCAAGTTTTTAGCAAAGTGTAAATACAGCCGCCATGATTGAATTCCGCAACCACCACAGAGCCACATGTTCACTGGGGGGAAGGCGGGGTACTGGGGGCACAGGAGGTACGAGCTGGCTAAATGACGATGGGTCGTTGGGTAGTGGATGTGGCAAATAATGATAACTAACCAACAAAACCTAACACTTCTACCTGAAATTTACTAAACTACGATTGTTCTAACAATAAGGGAATATAGTTTGGGAACTTTACCTTTAAAGGGGCAGATGATACAATTCAGATACGCCGTTAGGCATGCCGAATCTCGTACTCGTCTCTGGTTCTTGAAGGTCTGCCCATCTTGAATCTTGAACAGGTTTACTGCCAAATACCAAACGAATCACGAACACAGATAGGTTTCCCAAAATTATATTACGATGTCCGTATATCATAACAGAATATTTAACACTATGACTGGTGAAACACAGTCACTTTGAGAATATTGGGTGTGGGGTGTTAACACTGTGAATGTAACTCGCTAAATGATTTTAAAACGCAAAACACAATCTGTTGAATGTAGGTATCGGCAGCGCATTGGTGACAAGGCCTCTGGTTGGTCAGAAGAATTGTGGGCGGGTACCTAAGGTATTGTGTATATTATTAAATGAAATAATATTGCAATGAAATGTTGTGTAACCTAACCTAGTAGAACATATTACTTGGCCAGGGGGCAGAGCCCACCCGTACCCTCTCCCCCCCACCCGGTCCCCAGTAAAAGAAGACAAATTTGAAGGTAGACTAAGATATAACCAAGCTAACTTCACCAACCTAACCTATCATAGTAGAATGTGTTACCCGACTGGGGGGCAGAGCCCCCCTGCACCCTCCTTAAGGGGACCGTCCGCTATGGCGGATGACATGTCAACTTGAAAAAGTAAAAAATCGAGTTATTACTTGTATCTATGCAGAAACATGCCGTGCATGCTTTCCAGAAGTTTCAGCCAATTATTTTTACAAATAATGAAGATATAGCGGTTTTTAAATGATGACGTCATCGTAACAGCGTCGTCTGTATCACTTGAGTTTGACAGAATCGTTTTTGCGTGTTTATTTTTGCATATATACAGAGATTTTTAAAGATTTTTTCGAAATTCTCATACATCTGGTAACAATGAAAGGTAGTGTGACACTGGGTGAGAAGCGAGCTGCTCACAGCGGTTATCTATAGGCGAGACTCAGAGAATGACTCAGTTATGCCACAGACGTCAAAGGAGTTACATGCACGTAGGCACGTGCGTTTGGTTACTAGCTATTTACGTTGTTTTTATAACTTCTTAGTGAACTTATAGCAATGCCGAAGTTACCTAAGATCAAGAAGGCTACTCAGCAACTAAGGCTAGCAAAATTAGCGAAGGCCAGGAGTGTGCTGAAAGAAAAACACGAAAATTCATTGTTATCAGCTGCCCTCCTTGTCTCATGTCTCGCCGTCAACATCATTATGTGGTGTCACGCTGAGGGTATTAACACCACTTTTAGGGGTAGGACCAGGATCCTTGATGTAGAAATCAACAATAAAAGTACAAATAAAGTAATTATAATAATGTTGTTTTGACTTTTATAAGAAAAAAGCAAAAATTTACATAGCAAATCTTTGGGAGCTCATAACTCAAAAACATACTTATGCGCATGTCGGTAGCCATTACTCGGTTATTTATTATCCAATTTTAGAGAGAAAGATATCATTGGAAAGAGGAATAAAAATCCCATAATTCTGTGAGACAGAATTCTGATTTCTTTTTTTCTTTTTTTTTTTAGATTTTTTGTGTCTAGACTAAAAGAAATTTAAAAAATTCATAAAAAATAAAAAAATGAAAAAATAAAAATTTTGTCACACAGAATTGTTCCATATATAAAGAAGTTTTTATGGTATGATTTTCAATACAACTGATGTCATATTAGCGGAGAAATCACTACCTATTTTTTTTTTAAATCATGATTTTTGCTAATAAAACAAAAGGTTTTTGCTCAAATGACTTGAAATTTTTATATGATGAAGGTATTATATATATCTAAAACATATGTGAAAATTATGTATTTTGATTAATAAATAAAAAAAAATAGACATCATAGCGGACAGTCCCCTTAAAGAAAGCCAAACTTGAAGGAAGGCCAACATATAGGTTACCATACTAACCTAACCAATCTAACCTAACCTAACCTAGTAGAACATATTACCTGACCGGGGTGGGGGAGGGGGAGCCCCCCCCCGTAACCCCCCCCCATAAAGGAAGACAAACTTGAAGGTAGACTAAGATATAACCAACCTAACTTCACCAACCTAACCTAACCTAACCTAGTAGAACTTGTTACCTGTAACCCCCCTTCAAGAAAGACAAACTTGAAGGAAGACCAACATATAGGTTAACAGACTAACCTAACCAACCTAGTAGAACATATTATCTCTGCCCCCAGTAGTACCCCCCACCCCACCCCCACCGTAAAGGAAGACAAACTTGAAGGTAGCCTAAGATATAACCAATGAAAATGTTCTAATAATTAGTAAAATTTTATCCAAAAATTTCTTATGGGTGAGAAAAGATTGTAA
>NC_087203.1:49690983-49700983 GCF_015104395.2 Macrobrachium nipponense | reverse complement strand
TAACTTTGTTGTTTTGTCCAGAATAGAAATACACACAGGAAGAAATATTCGTAGGTTTTCTGTAAACACTATATTTAAACCCACTACTATTTCTCTGTATGAGGACATCCAAAAAGGGTAGGCATCCATCATTTTCCATTTCCATAGTGAATTTAGTTGATGGTACTAATTGATTTAACCTGCCAAAAAGTTATTTACATCTTCGTTCCCTGGCCATACACAAATTATGTCGTCAACATATCTGAACCAAACTACACTGTATGGAATTAGGTTGTTTAATATTTTCTTTTAAAAAAACTCCATATATAAGTTACTTAGCACTGGGGACAGAGGATTTCCCATTACCATACCAAAATTTTGTGAGTAAAATTTTCCATTAAATTCAAATTTACGTTCTTTTACACACATTTTAATCGGTTCAATTAACGTGCTTTTAAAAAATGGGATATCCAGCTGTGTGTGTTCTAATGATTCAGATAAACTTCAGTAGATCACCAATTGGTACCCTTGTGAATAGCGATACTATGTCAAAACTCACAAGCTTCGATTCACTATTAACATGTAAGCTAAGTTTATTTATCAGGTCCACATTATTCTTGATATTGGCATTAGAGATGGTACCTACCAACCAATGGGTTAAGGATATCCACTAAGTAATTCACTAGTTTATAAGAAGTGGAGCCCACTGAGCTAATAATTGGCCTGGCAGGAAAGTTTGTGTTGTGGGTTTTTATTGTACCATACATATACGGTAGCGATGGAGAGGTCACACACAACTTTTTTTTATTAGACTTTTGTTACCTTTAACAAATTTTTCACTTTCCTATTAAAATCACTATTCACATTATCTAAAGGGTTCTTATCTAATTCTTTATATGTAATATCATCACCCAAAAGACTATCCCTTTTTTCTAAATGTTCATTTTGGTTTAAAATGTGTGTGTGTGTGAATAACTTGATCCCGAAGTATATAAAACGTGATGCTATGTATAAATAAAGGTTTTTTTGCCACGAAGGAAAAACATGAAAAAGCGAGATAGCCGAGTACTTTCGGTCCTATTCGGACCCTTTACTGAGGCAAACTGATTTTACGAAGAACACCATAGTCAAAAGAAGGCTTAATATACAAACTGACACTATCAGATTAGCCATAAGGGTGATTTTTACTCTACAGAGAGGAGGAGTCGCCATAGGCTAGCCACACCTTGAAGGATACCCGCAGTAAACAAGTGATTCTTCCAGAAAACAGTACATTTTGAAAACAACACGGAAGCATATACAATTTAATATCATGAATTTTTACACAAATTTTCCCAACAAAAATTATTATTAATGAAAAGACGAAAGAAAGTATAGATATACATATATCGAGCAAGAGAAAGAGGGAGAGAGAATATCGAACCAGAGGGAGAGAGAGAGAGAGAGAAAGAGAGAGAGAGAGAGAGAGAAATAATAACTATATACTTGTGGGACTAATTTATTAGTTGTTCATTTATTTTGAGGTCCTTCATAAACATCTTACAAATATATGGGTCCAAATGGTACATTCCCAGACTAAGATTTAGGTTGTTTTTATTAGTGATTTGTATAATTGCCGATTCCAGTAAATTTCTTGAAACATAATCATTAGATCTAGCTATTACCGAGGTATCACCCCAATTAATACAATGAGATTTTTCACTCAGATGGATAAACAGTGCATTTGAAGTCTGGGCTGTTCTAACTGAATACATATGCTGCTTAATCCGAACACATAAATTTTTACTAGACTGACCATCGTAAAACGATGGGCAATCCTTACAAGGAATTTTGTAAATGATGTTGTTATTTGTTACGGGACTATTCTTAATTAACATATCTTTAATGGTATTGTTATAAGAGAACACTACATTAACATTAAACGATTTAAATATTGATTTTGTGGTTTCAAATCCACGAAAATAAGGTAAGCTAAGTACATTTTTAGGCATTTCTTTTTCATTAATAGCAACATTATAAAACTTTTTATGAGCTTTTTGATAACATAAATCAATTAAATGAGGTGGGTAGCAGAGATTGAATGGTCCAAGCCCTTCAAAATGGATTTAATTTGTTTATTAAAATGGGAGTTCACTGTCTTTTGTTCATTACTACTCCAATCACTATCAAAATGTTAAATTCTCTGTTTTTTCTGGGATGTTTCTAAGGGCTTTACGTGTCTGTAGCCCGCAGTTTATTGACGCTGAAATTAAAACTATTTATGATATTGCAATGAAGCTTAAATACCCAAGGACGTTTGTAGATGTGGCATGGAAAAGAGCTAGAAAAACATTTTATTCAACTAATGACAAACTTGAATTTAGTAAGCATAACATTCTAAAATTACCCTATGATGAAAGGTTTTAGATATTCCTAGAATTTTAAGATTTTTGTTTTACATAAATGTTGTTTTCAGTAATATTAATGTCAAGAGTTTAATCAAAAATTCTCCTAAAGATCTTCCAGGCTGCATATATGAAATTCCTTGCAAAAAGTTTGATAAAGTCTATTATGGACAAACCGGTAAATCTCTTTCACAATGTCTCAAACAGCATCAGTATTCTGTGAGAACTGGGCAAATATCGAATGAATTATTCGTACATATAAGAGATTTAGACCATCCTATTAAGGGGGCCGGCCGGAACCCCTATATATGGTGGTATAGGGCGAAAAATGCAAAGTCATGAAAAAATTCATGGAGCTTCATATGGCAATTGAGAATACGTATACGAAATATTTCGTCAAAATACCTCTTACTTTCGTAGTTACAGGGTAATTAGTAAACATAACTCAATAAGCCTAAAACATTCATCCGTACAAGAAAATGCAATATTTCTTCTGTTATCGTAAATTTTGATAATTATTGGCAAAGAAATTGTGAGAAATGGCATCTGTAGAGATTCCGTGGCTCGCATAAGCGAGTATCTAGTTCAATCATGAATCAGTTGGACCATAGACTTCAAGTAGATTGCACGTTTGAGTTTCACCTCGTGACATTCGCTTGCTTTTACGTATGTTTATGCATGTTTCGGCAAGAAGTTCATCATGCCAATGAGGAAAAGACAAGGAAAACATCTCGCTAACATACAGACGAAGAAAAATCGCTCAAGTATTATTACAGAATATCATGATATACGCGTAGTTAGTGAAGCGAGAGGGAGGGTGCTTAGTAACGCCCCTTCTTGCCTGACAGCACACGTCACACTGTGCCCAAGGCTACGATCTTTGAGCAAAGTATCTTCATTTATGGATAAATAACATAGTTTTGGTTTTTTAATACCCAACTATGGAATATGAATTTACATAAATAATCATGATTTATTTAAATTGTCTGTGTATTAGAGAGTACACCTTCGAGTCTCACCTCTGACATTCTCTTGCATTTACGTTTGTTTGATCTTTGTTTCGGCAAGAATGTCATCAATGCCAAAGAGGGAAAACAAATACAAGGAAAAAATATCTCGCTAACATAACAGAAGAAAATTCGCTGTAATAAGCCGAGTTAGTGAAGGGGAGAGAGGGGGTTACGCAGGAAGGAGTGCCCCATCTTGCCTCAAGCAGTGCCCCAGGCTACGATGTATGAGCAAAGGGATCATCATTTATGATTAGATTATGATGAATAAAATAGTTTTGGTTTATTAATACACAAAAAAGAAATATATATTCATAATAATCATTATTTATTAACATTGTCTTTATAGAAATACGAAGGAAAACTTTGAACGCCCGTATCTCAAAACTATACTTATTGACCTTCAAAATCTATCTCCTCACTTAGTTTTAAAGGTATAACATTGGAATTTGGTATATAACTCAGAATGACATTATAGAACAATCAAATAGAGCCCTTTTTTCCAATTTTTGTTTCGTTTTTTTTTTATAAACTTTTTTCTCGTGATTTATAGGATTTATTTTTTTTACCATATTGAAAAAAATGACTTAGAAAAAAAACTCTCCATTTGATTGGAGGTCTACATCAGGTCTTTATATTAAATATCAAAGGAGGAGATAGATTTGAAAAATGGTTATTTTCGGGATAAATTGCCCTGGCATCACAAAACCGAAGGTCAGAGGCGAAAATCATATGCGGTTTGGAGATGTCCCAAGTCACCTTATTAAGTGGTATGAATGTCAAAGTCCTGTCGTTAAAAAACGGCATTAGCCGGCCGGCCCCCTTAACTGGAGTCAAGCCAGAGCCTTAATCCCATATGACATAGTTGAGGAATATCATTGAATCTTGTTTCATCAAGTTAAATAATAGAAATGATCTAAATTTAAGTCTTGGTTTATTTAAACTTGATGCTTTCATAATGAAAAAAGTTGTAGATAAAAATAAGCAACAAAATTAATATGTTCAGTTTTTACATGTTTTGGACTGTAAAGAAACTTTGAATTTTCCGTTAGGGTCAATCTGTTTAAGTTTGTGACCGTATGATATCCGATAATCCTGGATTATCTCTTTTAATTTTTACCCTTTTGACAATTAACCATCTGGCATTCTTGATCTTGTGTTGTACCTGAGACCTTTCTCTCCAATTGTACCTCATTAAATCCTTGACAATGTCTGAGTAAAGACGAAAGCGCTTGGATTTCTGACTATCATTTGTCTGTGGAATTCGCTTATATATGTATATATGTAAGTGTTTACATAATAAAAATATGGAATTTTAGTCCATATATATAAAAGACTAAAACTAAAGAGGTCAACCAGATTGCTTGCAGGAATGTGATCAGACCAGAGACGCTAAGATGATGTTTACCATAAAGTATGTAGGCTATGTTGACATGCCGTCACCTGTAGTCATTCAATTGTTTATAAACTTTAGTCCAAGCTTCCTGCTTGAGACAAACATCGTGACCTATAATTCAAACGGCCTACGTGATCTGTAGCGTGTCTCATTTTGATTGTATGTTCGTATGTAACTATGTCATCTGATTGTATGTTCATATGTTCGAGCTACTGTCTGTTCCTTTATGACTGGTAACGGAGATGGTAGTAGAAGGAGAATAGATTTAGCTATCGTCATTAGAAGACCTATACCTCTTTACCTAAGCTTATCATGTAGAGAGAATAGAATTAGCCATCACATTGGCAGAAGCGATCAAGCTTATCGTCCATTAGAAGTACTTGTACAATCATACCTGATCTTCACCATGTAAACTCAGAAGAATATATATATTTTTTATACTTTGTGTTTTCCTACAAGAACCTCATCACTGAATCATCATGAGTTTTAAACACATCGTCATCATAAACCAAAAGAAGATAATACCGACTTCGTAAGTGATCTACAAACCCCAAGACACTCCATTGAATATGGAAGTGCAATACCAACCGACTTAGCGTAAGATTATCGCAAGTCTAACATTACCTCATAGGGCGCCTTATTATACAAGGCAACAGCCCTAAAAGTACATTCACATAAACTAGAGCTAGTGCTACAGAGACAAAGACAAATAATCTCAGAGTAAAATATCTAAATATGAGTTTTTAAAAACCGAACATATTTATCTAGGTTTTAAATGTCTAGTCAAGGTCTTAAAGTAGTCCATGGTAAGGTGTCGGCTATTCATAACTTTCCGGTACCTATTAACGTAAAAGGGGGATACAGCACTTTTGCGCTGTAGTGGGTATTACAATCGTATGTAAATATGTAACTCATCAATCATGACAGCTCCTTTAACAGATCTTACGAAGAAGAGCGTAGATTTATTGTGGTCTAAAAAGCATCAACAGGCGTTCGAATATCTTAAAAGCGAATAATGCGCTCACCTAACTTAAAAATCCTGATTTAAATAAGGAATTTTTTTTATCGCAACAGACGTCTCAGACCAAGGGGTAAGCGGGGTACTACTTCAGTAATATGATAAACAGTTCTTCCCTATAGCTTTTTATTCACGTAAACTAAAGCCCTCTGAAAGTAAATGTGCAGTAATAGGCAAGGAAGGGCTAAGTATCGTTAACTCACTAGTACATTTTAAGTTCATAATCTATGGCTATCCTGATAAAGTCCTTACTGAACATGAGTCCTTTACCGAGTTTTTCAAAGGCTTTAATCACAGTCCAAAAGGAACTCGGTGACAAATGATCATTCAGGTCTTTGGAGCCAAGATAAGATATCTACCTGGGAAAGCAATTATCATAGCTGACTCATTATCCCGCAATCCCGTACCATACTGCAAAGAACCATTAATTGGACTAAAAGATATAGCAACATCCGTGCCTATTGTTAAAACCGTATCTAAACAAGAAAATTCCCTAACCGAAGAGATCGCGAGCATTGAATATCTGGGTTGGAGCGCAGAACTGTTACAAACTGAACAAAGCAAGTGTCAACAGTGATAAGCAAAACAATAAACACTTCGAACGGAAACAGGGTCAGCAGCTAAGCAAAAACAATAAACACTTCGAACGGAAACAGGGTCAGCAGCTAAGCAAACCAATAAACACTTCGAGCAGAAACCCTAAAGCAAAAGTATATTTAAAGTATGTGTATCAGAATTATGTAATCAAATGTAATATTATATGTAGGTCCGTGACGAGGAAAACCCGAAGAACACAGCAGATGACTAACGACCAAGTAGTAATAATAATCTCTTTCATACCAATCGTCATAAACTGGTTGCATTCCGTCATCCAGGGTTCCCTATTATGTCACAGAAAACCAAATCACTGTTTTACTGGCCTACGATGCTTACAGATATAAAAAGCACATAACTAATTGTAACACGTGTCATGAAAACAAGGGATACACTAAGACACCTGTCAGTTTAGGGGCCTATCCTGTGCCAAATCAATCCTTGAAAGAATATACGTAGAATTATTAACAGAATTACGAGTCTGACAGAGGGAATAAACACTTCTTAGTGTTAATAGTTCCTTGACACGTTATATAGAATTAATAGCACTAAAAACAAACACCGCAATGGAGTGCGTTAGGAATATTTATGAGTGCTAAATCAGTAAACATGGAATTCAACACATGATAATCTGACTCGGGTGGTGTAAATCAATAATATCTCCTTAACACGTTGTGTGAATTCCTATCCATTAAGATAATATATTTTATCCCATCCCGAGTCATCGGTTGGTAGAATAAGAGATAAATAAGAAGGTGTCAATGTCTTACGAGTTACAACTCGTGATACTGGATCTGAACTGGATTATAGCGGTTCTTGCGGTTTTAAATACCTTTATCATTCATATCTTGATACCGCAAGTAGCCTTATACGGTACGCCGCTAGAACACTTTTCCACATATTCAAGCCAACCATTAATTTATCAAATATATATAAAAAAATATATAAATAAATATATAAAAAATAAATATATGGATACAAGTGGAGTCAATATAATACACTCCGTAAGAAGTCGGAAGGGTTACAAATTATAATAAAAAAGGAATCGCGATAAAATCAATAAGCAAATCGTAACCATAGGTTAATTAAATATCCAAATATATATGCGTAAAGATTTGAACTTTAACTTAACGCTTTAGTAATGACAAATATGCTAAAAGTTCAAACACATATCAAAACCTACTGACATATTGTCTGTCCCGGTGATTTATATTCGTAGTCAAAAAATAAATAAATAAATAAATAAATAAATAAAATAAAATAAAATAGATTTTGAAGTCAGGAAGTCTAGAAGTGAAAATGTATATCTAAGGAATAATCCTATATGAATCTTATACAGGGCTAATAATATATATAGAATTTGTATGGAAACCTTTTTCATTAGTTTGAATAAGGAATATCTAATTTAACACAATTAATTTATTTACAATCATGCAGATTTCCAACATGAAACTAATATTATATTGTTCAATTTTGGTACTGTTTTTTTTCAGACATTCTTCTCATGTGGGTGGAGAATTAATTAAAACAAAAAAATATCATTTGAAAATACTAAAGTCGTATTTTATTACAGCAAGTAACGTAACTCTTAGCTGGCTGAGAGCAATCTCCTGCCAAGTGACGACGTCATCATTGCCGTATCAGCATTTGTTCCTTTTAACCTCAATAATCTGCTTACACAGGCTTCATCCGTGTGTGTCGTCTCCGCTTGCGAAGCAGGTTGACTGGAGAAAGGAATGCTTAGCTCATGAACTTCACATGTGGTTCATGGGTCATGATGACATACATAGCCATAATCTATTCTTATCCGCATTTCAATCCAAACTTGGTTAAGGAATCGCAATCATTTTAAAATTAATAAACAAAATAAGCAAATAGAATTTCTATAACAACAAAATGAATCAATTTTTTTTTCTGAACCTCATAGACAATTAGAGTCAATAATTCAGCTTATGACATGGGTAAACGGACATTTAGAAGTATCAAGTCATGGATATGAAATATTTACTTGCAACATTAATCTATCACAATTCAAGTAAATCACATTCATGGGAAAATGTTACATTTTCTTGAAAACCCAAAGTTTATATAGAAATTAGTTACATAGTGGGTTCTTTCGTTGCACCTCTAGCCTATTAATAAAGTTTTTAAAATTAACCTCAGAGGATGCGAGCGAGAAAATTGAATATGAAACTTTTGTTTGGGGCACATAGGATCAGATTTTATCACAGCTTAATTTCAGTTAGCATAGAGAAATACAGAATCATGATTAATATTCTCTTTAACTCTTATGTTGCCTTGATATCTTACAAATAGCTCCGTTTTCCACTTCTTTGTCTAGTAACTTTTACTAAACAGTAATATCAAATTTTCTTTGGGATTCGTAATGATACTGTTATTTTTTATAATTATGGATATTTTACAGTCCTCAGAGACCTGGGTAGGTTTCACTCATTATTAATGCCATGGATAGAAAAAAGTTTGTACAGCTGACTCTTTTGAATTCCACAAATATCAGCGAATTCATGTGGGTTAAGGGGACCGTCCGCTATGGCGGATGACATGTCAATTTGAAAAAAAATAAAAAAATCGAGTTATTACTTGTATCTATGCAGAAACATGCGTGCATGCTTTTCAGAAGTTTCAGCCAATTATTTTCACAAATAATGAAGATATATCGGTTTTTAAATGATGACGTCATCGTAACTGCGTCGTCTGTGTGACTTGAGTTTGACAGAATCGTTTTTGCGTGTTTATTTTTGCATATATACATCGAATTTTTTAAGATTTGTTTCGAAATTCTCATACATCTGGTAGCATGAAAGGTAGTGTGACCACTGGGCGAGAAGCGAGCTGCTCAGAGCGGATTTTTATAGGCGAGACTCGGGAGATGACTCAGTTACGCCACAGACGTCAAAAGCGGTTACATGCGCGTAGGCACTTGCGTTTGGGTTACTAGGCTATTTACGTTGTTTTTATAAACTTCTTAGTGAAAACTTATAGCAATGCCGAAGTTACCTAGATCAAGTAAGGCTACTCAGCAACTATGGCTAGCAAAATTAGCGAAGGCCAGGAGTGTGCTGAAAGAAAAACACGAAAAAATTAATTTTTTGTTTTTCAGCTGCCTCATTGTCTCATGTCTCGCTGTCAAACATCATTATCTGGTGTCCGGCTGAGGGTACTAACACCACTTTTAGGGGTAGGACCACGATCCTTGATGTAGAAATCAACAATTAAAAGTACAAATAAAGTAATTATAATAATGTTGTTTTTGACTTTTATAAGAAAAAAGCAAAAATTTACATAGCAAATCTTTGGGAGCTCATAACTCAAAAAACATAATATGCGCATGTCGGTAAAAATTACTCGTTTATTTATTTATCCCAATTTTAGAGAGAAAGATATCATTGGAAAGAGGAATAAAAATCCATAATTTTGTGTAACAGAATTTTGATATCTTTTTTTTCTTTTTTTTTTAGAATTTTTTGAGTGTCTAGGACTAAAAAAAAAAAAAAAATTCATAAAAAATAAAAAAAATTAAAAAAAGTCAAAATTCTGCCACACAGATGTTTGTTCCGTATATAAAGAAGTTTTTATGGTATGATTTTCAATACAACTGATG
>NC_087203.1:49645983-49685983 GCF_015104395.2 Macrobrachium nipponense | reverse complement strand
TTAAATACGAAATCTCGGGGCTGTAACTTACTGGCAACCCACTCCCACATCAAATGAGTCAACTCGCTGCCGCTGTATCCGAGTTCTTTCAACACCGTTACTTTCGTTAGGTAGCAGATTTTCGTTATTTTCACTGTCGGTTGAAATGTCATCCCTGTCTCTTGCACCAGGCGTATAATTATTCATTTAATTGCCTTCTAAATCCCATTCATTTTCATACATAGAAAATTAATCGAGAAAGTCTACAAAATAATTATCGTCATCGAGAGCTCTTCTCTCGATCTCCCGGCGGTCAAGCTCGAATATGTCGTACGCTTGACTCCTCCTACGACATATTGATGAAAAATAATGAATTTTAGGGAAATGCACACATTTATATGAATTCACAGTATGACAACTGGCAGATTGTAACCATATCAAGAAAAACAGGCCAGTAGTTCAATCATCAGTCTTCCACATGAAAGGAAATTGCCAGTGACCGTATACGATACAGCTGTGTTCTGGGATACCTTAGGAAACGTATCGTATACGTCACAATCATATTCAAAGGGTTAAAAGTACGAGGTCACAAAATATTACCTTAAAGTCATGATTTCAGGACGATCAAATTCTGGCTAAATATTAGAAGTACAAAGTTAACAAAATTCCTTTGAAGTCTTATTTCAAGCACGATCAAATTGTAGCTAGATATTAAAAGTACGAAGTGGCAAAATATTGCTTTGAAGTCATGATTTCAGCACGATCAAATTCTGGCTAAATATTAAAAGATCGAAATGACAAAATATTCCTTTGAAGTCATGATTTCAGCAAGATCAAATTCTGGCTAAATATTAAAAGTTACTAAGTAGGAAAATATTCCTTTGAAGTCATGATTACAGGACGATCAAATTATAGCTAAATATTAAAAGTAAGAAGTCACATAATATTCCTTTTAAGTCATGATTTCAGTACGATCAAATTCTGACTAAATATTAAAAGTATGAAGTAACGAAATTATAGCTAAATATTAAAAGTAAGAGGTCATAGATTCCTTTAAAGTAATGATTTCAGTACGATCAAATTTGACTAATATTAAAAGTATGAAGTAACGAAATTATAGCTAAATATTAAAAGTAAGAGGTCATATAATATTCCTTTGGAGTCATGATTTAAGCACGATTAAATTCTAGCTAGATTTTAAAAGTACGAATCGCAAAATATTCCTTTGAAGTCATGATTTCAGCACGATCAAATTCTAGCTAAATATTAAAAGCACGAAGTAACAAAATATTCCTTTGAAATCAAGATTTCATCAAGATCAAATTCTAACTAAATATTAAAAGTACGAAGTCGCAAAATATTCCTTTGAAGTCATGATTTCAGCACGATCAAATTCTAGCTAGATATTAAAAGTACGAAGTCGCAAAATATTCCTTAGAAGTGATGATTTCAGGACGATCAAATTCTAGCTAGATATTAAAAATACAAAGTCGAGAAATATTCCTTTGAAGTCAGGATTTCAGTTCGATCAAATTCTAACTAAATATTAAAAGTACTAAGAAACATAATATATCTTTGAAGTCATGATTTCAGGACGATCAAATTCTAGCTAGATATTAAAAGTACGAAATTGCAAAGTATTCATTTGAAGTCATGATTCCAGCGCGATAAAATTCTAGCTAAATATTAAAAGTATGAGGTTACATAATATTCCTTTGGAGTCATGATTTAAGCACGATCAAATTCTAGCTAGATATTAAAAGTACGAATCGCAAAATATTCCTTTGAAGTCATGATTTCGGCACGATCAAATTCTAGCTAAATATTAAAAGCATGAAGTCACAAAATATTCCTTTGAAGTCAAGATTTCATCAAGATCAAATTCTAACTAAATATTAAAAGTACGAAGCCGCAAAATATTCCTTTGAAGTCATGATTTCAGCAAGATCAAATTCTAACTAAATATTAAAAGTACGAAGTCACAAAATATTCCTTTGAAGTTATGATTTCAGGACTATCAATTTCTGGCTAAATATTAAAAGTACGAAGTCGCAAAATATTCCTTTCAAGTCATGATTTCAGGAAGATCAAATTCTAACTAAATATTAAAAGTACGAAGTCGCAAAATATTCCTTTGCAAGTCATGATTTCAGGACTATCAAACATTCCTGGCTTAAATAAGTAAAAGTACGAGGTCGCCAAATATTATTCCTTTGAAGTCATGATTTTAGGATGATCAAATTTCTGGCTAAATATTGAAAGTTCTCGAAGCAAACAGAAATCTTCCTTTCAAGTCATGATTTCAGAATGGATCAAATTCTTTGGCTTAAAATTAAATTAAAGTACGACGTCACATGCTATTCTTTAGAAGTCATGATTTCAGCACGATCAAAATTTCGGGCTAAATATTAAAAGTTCAAAATAACAGAATATTCCCTTGAAGTCATGATTTCAGCAGCATCGAATTCTTGCTAAATATTAAAAGTACGAAGTCACAAAATATTCCTCTGAAGTCATGATTTCAGTACGATCAAATTCTGTCTAAATATTAAAATTACGGTCACTAAATATTCCTTAGAATTTATGATTTCAGCACGATCAAATTCTGGCTAAATATTAAAAGTACGAAGTCACATAATATTCCTTTGAATTCATGATTTCTGCAAGATTAAATTCTGGCTCAATATTAGAAGTAAGAAGTTGCAAAATATTCCTTTCAAGTCATGATTTCAGTAAGATCAAATTCTGGTTAAATATTAAAAGTACGAAGTAGCAAAACATTCCTTTGAAGTCATGATTACAGACGATGAAATTTTAACTAAATATTAAGTTAAAAGAACGAAAGTCACATAATATTCCTTTTTTGGAGTCATGATTTGAGTATGATTAAATTCTAGCTAAATATTAAATGTACTAAGTCGCAAAATATTCCTTTGAAGTCATGACTTCAGTTCGATAAAATTCTTACTAAATATTAAAAGTGCGAAGTAATGAAATATTCCTTTTATGTCATGATTTCAGTACGATCAAAATCTGGCTTAATCTTAAATGTGCGAAGTCACAAAATATTTTCTTTGAAGTTATGATATCAGTTCGATCAAATTCTGGCTAAATATTAAAAGTACGAATTTACAAAATAATACTTTGAAGTCATGATTTCAGTAAGATCAAATTCTGGTTAAATATGAAAAGTACGAAGTAGGAAAATATTCCTTTGAAGTCATGATTACAGGATGATCAAATTATAGCTGAATATTAAAAGTACAAAGTCACATAATATTCCTTTAAAGTCATGATTTCAGTACGATCAAATTTTAGCTATATATTAAATGTACGAAGTCGCAAAAAAGTCCTTTTAAGTCATGATTTCAGTATGATCAAATTCTGACTAAATATTAAAAGTACGAAGTAATGAAATATTCCTTTGAAGTCATGATTTCAGGACGATCAAATCCTAGCTAAATATTTAAAGTAAAAGTCAAACGTCACATAGTTCATTCCTTTGAATTCATGATTTTCAGCACGATCAAATTCTAGCTAAATATCAAAAGTACGAAAGTCGCAAAATATTCCTTTGAAGTCATGATTTCAGGACGATCAAATTCTGGCTAAATAATAAAAGTACGAGGTCGCATAATATTCCTTTGAAGTCATGATTTTAGGATGATCAAATTCTGGCTAAATATTAAAAGTTCGAAGCAACAGAATATTCCTTTGAAGTCATGAAATCAGATTTGAGTACGATCAAATTCTGGCTAAATATTAAAAGTACGAAGTCATATAATATTTCGTTGAATTATGATTCATGACGATCAAATACTGGCTAAATATTAATAGTACGAAGTCGCAAAATATTCCTTTCAAGTCTTGAATTTTAGTACCGATAAAAATTTCTGACTAAAATATTAAAACGTATGAAGTAACAAAATTATACCTTTGAAGTCATGATTTCAAGGGACAGAACAAAATTCTGGGCTAAAATATTAAAAGTATTGGAAAGTCACATAATATTCTTTTGGAATCATGAATTTCCATTACCATCCATAAATTCATAGATAAATAATTTAAAAGTACTAAGTCACATAATATTTCTTTTTAAGTCATATTTTTCAGTCCGATCAAATTCTGGCTAAATATTAAAAAGTACGAAGTCACATAATATCCCTTTGAAGTCATGATTTCAGTACGATTAAATTCTAGCTAAATATTAAAAGTTACGAAGTCGCGAAACATTCATTTGAAGACATAATTTCAGTATGATCCAAATTCTGAACCCCTAAATATTAAAAGTACTAAATATTAAAAGTACGATGTAACGAAATATTACTCTGAAGTCATGATTTCAGGACGATCAAATTCTGGCTAAATAATAAAAAGTAGGAAGTCACAAAATATTCCTTTGAAGTCATGATTTCAGCACCATTAAATTTTAGCTAGATATTAAAAGTATAAAGTAAAAAACTATAATTCCTTTGAAGTAATGATTTCAGCACGATCAAATTCTAGCTAGATATTAAATAGACCAGACAAATAATATTTCTTTGAAGTCATGAGTTTTCAGCACGATCACATTCCTAGCTAGATATTAAAGGTACGAAAGTCACATAATATTCCCTTTGCTATCGTATTTCAGCATGATCAAATTCTAGCTAAATATTAAAATTACGAAGTCGGAAAATATTCCTTTGAAGTCATGATTTCAGCTTGATCAAATTCTGGCTCAACATTAAAAGTACTAAAGTCACATAATATTCATTTGAAGTCATGATTTCAGCGATCAAATTCTAGCTATATTAAAAAATACGAATCGCATTCATTTTTTAAAGCTGATTTTAGCAGATAAACGAAAGTCGATTACTACTCATTTGAAGTCAGATTTCAGCACGATCAAATTCTAGCTAGATATCAAAGTACGAAAGTTGCCGTATATTAATTTGAAGTCATGATATAGCACGATCAAATTCTGCAGCTAAATTTAAAAGTACGAAGTAACAAAATATTCCTTTCAAGTCATGATTTCAGCACGATCAAATTCTGGCTAAATATTAAAAGTAACGAAGTCACATAATATTCCTTTGAAATCATGATTTCAGCACGATCAAATTCTGGCTAAATATTAAAAGTACGAAGTCGCAAAATATTCCTTTGAAGTCATGATTTCAGTACGATCAAATTCTGTTTAAATATTTAAGGTACGAAGTAGGAAAATATTCCTTTGAAGTCATGATTACAGGACGATCAAATTATAGCAAAATATTACAAGTACGAAGTCACATAATATTCCTTTGAAGTCATGATTTCAGTACGCTCAAATTTTAGCTAAATATTAAATGAACGAAGTCGCAAAACATTCCTTTTAAGTCATGATTTCAGCAAGATCAAATTCTGGTTAAATATGAAAAGTACGAAGTAACAAAATATTCCTCTAAAGTCATGATCTTAGGACGATCAAATTCTGGTTAAATATTAGAAGTACGATGATCAAATTCTAGCTACATAATCAATGTGCAAAGTCGTATAATATTCCTTTGAAGTCATGATTTCAGCTCGATCAAATTCTACTTAGATATTAAAAGTAGGAAGTCATAATAATCCTTTGGAGTCATGATTTCAGCACGATCAAATTCTAGCTAAATATTAAATGTACGAAATCGGAAAATATCCCTTTGAAGTCATGATTTCAGTGCGATTCAAAATTCTGACTACATATTAAAAGTACTAAGTCAAAATATTCCTTTGAAGTCAAGATTTTAGCACGATCAAATTCTAGGTAGATATTAAAAATATGAAGTCACATAATATTCCTTTGAAGTCTTGATTTCAGTACGATCAAATTCTAGCTAGATATAAAAAGTACGAGGTCACATAATATTCTTTTGGAGTCATGATTTCAGCACGATCAAATTCTAGCTAGATATCAAAAGTACGAATCGCAAAATATTCCTTTGAAGTTACTATTTCAGCACGATAAAATTCTAGTTGAATATTATCATTACAAAATCTCAAAATATTCCTTTGAAATCAAGATTTCAGGACGATAAAATTCAGGTTAAATATTAAAAGTACGAAGTCGCAAAATATTCCTTGGAAATGAAGATTTCAGGATGATCAAATTCTGGCTAAATATTAACAGTACGAAGTCGCAAAATATTTTTTTGAAATCAAGATTTGAGTACAATCAAATTCTGGCTAAATATTAAAAGTACGAAGTAACAGAATACTCCTTTGAAGTCTTGATTTCATGTCTATCAAATTCTGGCTAAATATTAAAAATGCGAAGTCATATAATATTCCTTTGAAGTCATGATCTCAGCACAAGAAAATTCTGGCTAAATATTAGAAGTACGAAGTCGCAAAGTATATACTTTGAAGTCAAGATTTCAGGGCGATCAAATTCTGGCTAAATATTAAAAGTATGAAGTCGGAAAATATTCCTTTGAAGTCATGATTTCAGCACGATCAAATTCTGGCTAAATATTAAAAGTACGAATTAGCAAAATATTCCAATGAAGTCATGATTTCAGGATGATCAAATTCTAGCTAGATATTAAAAGTACGAAGTCACAAAATATTCTCTTCAAGTGTTGATTTCAGCACGATCAAATTCTAGCTAGATATTAAGAGTACGAATTCGAAAAATATTCCTTTGAAGTCATGATATCAGCACGATCAAATTATAGCTAGATATGAAAAGTAAAAAGTCGCAAAATATTCCTTTGAAATCATGATTTCTGCGCGATCAAATTGTAGTTAGATATTAAAAGCATGAAGACACAAAATATTCCTTTGAAGTCATGATTTCAGCACGATCAAATTCTGGTTAAATAATAAAATTATGAAGTCACAAAATATTCCTTTGAAGTCATGATTTCAGCACGATCAAATTCTGTCTTAATAATAAAAATATGAAGTAACAAAATATTTCTTTGAAGTCAATATTTCAGGACAATCAAATTCTGGCAAGATATTAAAAGTGCGAAGTAAAAAATTATTCCTTTCAAGTCATGATTTCAGCATGATCAAATTCTAGCGAAATATTAAGAGTGCAAACTCACAAAATATTCCTTTATAATCATGATTATAGCACGATCAAATTCTGGCTAAATAATAAAAGTACGAAGTCACAGAATATTCTTTTGAGGTCATGATTTCAGCACGATCAAATTCCGAATAATATTAAAAGGATGAAGTCGTAAAATATTCCTTTGAAGTCATAATTTTAGTACGATTAAATTCTGGTTGAATATTAAAAGTACGATGCAGCAAAATATTCCTTTGAAGTCATGATTTCAGGACGATCAAATTCTGGCTAAATATTAAAAGTAGGATGTCACATAATATTGCTTTTAAGTCATGATTTCAGATTGATCAAATTCTAGCTGAATATTAAATGAACGAAGTCGCAAAATATTCCTTTTAAGTCCTGATTTCAGTACGGTCAAATTCTGATTAAATATTAAAAGTACGAAGTAACGAAATTTTCCTTTTAAGTTATGATTTCAGTCCGATCATATTCGGGCTAAATATTAAATGTACGAAGTCACATATTATTACTTCCACGTCATGATTTCAGCAAGATCAAAGTCTGACTAAATATTAAAGTACGAAGTATTGAAATATTCTTTTGAAGTCATGATTTCAGGACGTTCAAATTCTGGCTAAATATTAAAAGTACGAAGTCATATAATATTCTTTTGAATTCATGATTTCATTACCATCAAATTCTAGCTATATATTAAAAGTACTAAGTCACATAATATTCTTTTTAAGTCATATTTTCAGTCCGATCAAATTCTGGCTAAATATTAAAAGTACGAAGTCACAAAATATTCCTTTGAAGTCATGATTTCTGCAAGATCAAATTGTAGCTAGATATTAAAAGTACGAAGTGGCAAAATATTCCTATGAAGTCAAGATTTCAGCATGATCAAATTCTGGCTAAATATCATAAGTATGAAGTCACAAAACATTCCTTTGAAATCATGATTTAAGCAAGATAAAACTTTGGCTAAATATTAAAAGTACAAAGTCGAAAAATATTCCTTTGAAGTCATGATTTCAGTACGATCAAATTCTGTTTAAATATTGAAGGTACTATGTCACTTAATATTCCTTTGAAGTTATGATTTTAGCACGATCAAATTCTAGCCAGATATTAAAAGTATGAAGTCACATATTATTCCTTTGAAGTCTTGATTTCAGCACGATCAAATTCTAGCTAGATATTAAAAGTACGAAGTTGCAAATTTTTCATTTGAAGTCATGATAACACGATCAAATTCTAGCTCAATATTAAAAGTATGAAGTGACAAAATATTCCTTTGAAGTCATGATTTTAGCACGATCAAATTCTAGCTAGATATAAAAAGTACGAGGTCAAATAATATTCTTTTGGAGTCATGATTTCAGCACGATCAAATATTAGCTAGATATCAAAAGTACGAATCGCAAAATATTCCTTTGAAGTTACGATTTCAGCACGATAAAATTCTAGTTGAATATTATCAGTACAAAATCACAAAATATTCCTTTGAAATCAAGATTTCAGGACGATCAAATTTAGGTTAAATATTAACAGTACGAAATCGCAAAATATTTTTTTGAAAACAAGATTTGCCTACATTCAAATTCTAGCTAAATATTAAAAAAAACGAAGTCACATAATTTTCTTTTGAAGTCATGATTTCAGGACGATCAAATTCTGGCTAAATATTAAAAGTACGAAGTTGCAAAATATTCCTTTCAAGTTATGATTTCAGCAAGATCAAATTCTAACTACATATTAAAAGTACGAAGTCACAAAATATTTCTTTGAAGTCATGATTTCAGGCCGATCAAATTCTGGCTAAATATTAGGAGTACGAATTCACATAATATTCCTTTGAAGTCATAATTTCAGCACGATCAAATTGTAGCTAAATATTAAATGTACTAAGTAACAAAATATTCCTTTGAAGTCATTATTTTAGCACGATGAAATCGTAGCTAGATATTAAAAGTACGAGCTCAAATAATATTCCTTTGGAGTCTTGATTTCACCACAATCAAATTCTAGCTAGATATTAAGAGTTCGAATCGCAAAATATTCCTTTGCAGTCACGATTTCAACACGATGAATTTCTAGGTAAATATTAAATGTACGAATTCACAGTATATTTCTTTGAAATCAAGGTTTCTGGACGATAAAATTCAGGTTAAATATTAATATTACGAAGTCCCAAACTATTCCTTTGAAATCAAGTTTTCAAGACGATCAAATTCTGGCTAAATATTAAAAGTACGAAGTCGCAAAATATTCCTTTCAAGTCATGATTTCAGCAAGATCAAATTCTAACTAAATATTAAAAGTACGAAATCCCAAAATATTCCTTTCAAGTCATGATATCAGGACGATGTAATTCTGGCTAAATATTAAAAGTACGAATTCACATAAATATTCCTTTGAAGTAATGATTTCAGGATAATCTAATTCTGACTAAATATTAAAAGTTCGAAGTAACAGAATATTCCTTTGAATTTATGATTTCAGGACGATCAAATTCTGGCTAAATATTAGAAGTACGAAATCACATACTATTCCTTTGAATTCATGATTTGAAGACGATCAAATTCTGGCTAAATATTAGAAGTTCGAAGTAACAGAATACTTCTTTGAAGTCTTGATTTCATGTCTTTCAAATTCTGACTAAATATTAAAAATGCAAAGTCGGTAAATATTCCTTTGAAGTCATGATTTCAGCACGATCAAATTCTGGCTAAATATTAAAAGTACGAATTCGCAAAATATTCCAATGAAGTCATGATTTCAGGATGATCAAATTCTAGCTAGTTATTAAAAGTACGAATTCGAAAAATATTCCTTTGAAGTTATGATTTCAGCACGATCAAATTCTAGCTAGATATTGAAAGTACGAATTCGAAAAATATTCCTTTGAAGTCATGATTTCAGCACGATCAAATTCTAGCTAGATATTAAAAGTATAATGTCACAAAATATTCCTTTGAAGTCATGATTTCTGCAAGATCAAATTGTAGCTAGATATTAAAAGTACGAAGTGGCAAAATATTCCTATGAAGTCAAGATTTCAGCATGATCAAATTCTGGCTAAATATCAAAAGTATGAAGTCATATAATATTCCTTTGAAATCATGATTTAAGCAAGATCAAATTTTGGCTAAATATTAAAATTACGAATTCACATAAATATTCCTTTGAAGTCATGATTTCAGTACGATCAAATTCTGTTTAAATATTAAAGGTACGAAGTAGGAAAATATTCCTTTGAAGTCATGATTACAAGACGATCTAATTATAGCTAAATATTAAAAGTACGAAGTCACATAATATTCCTTTGAAGTCATGATTTCAGTACGCTCAAATTCTAGCTACATATTAAATGAACGAAGTCGCAAAACATTCCTTTTAAGTCATGATTTCAGCAACATCAAATTCTGGTTAAAAATTAAAAGTACGAAGTAACAAAATATTCCTCTAAAGTCATGATTTCAGTACGATCAAATTCTGTTTTTAAATATTTAGGTACGAAGTAGGAAAAATATTCCTTTGAAGTCATGATTACAGGAACGATCAAATTATAGCAAAATATTACAAGTACGAAGTCACATAATATTCCTTGAAGTCATGATTTCAGTACGCTCAAATTTTAGCTAAATATTAAATAATGAACGAAGTCGCAAAAAACCATTCCTTTTAAGTCATGATTTCAGCAAGATCAAATTCTGGTTAAATATGAAAAGTACGAAGTAACAAAATATTCCTCTAAAGTCATGATCTTAGGACGATCAAATTCTGGTTAAATATTAGAAGTACGATGATCAAATTCTAGCTACATATTAAATGTGCAAAGTCGTATAATATTCCTTTGAAGTCATGATTTCAGCTCGATCAAATTCTACTTAGATATTAAAAGTAGGAAGTCATAATAATCCTTTGAAGTCATGATTTCAGCACGATCAAATTCTAGCTAAATATTAAATGTACGAAATCGGAAAATATCCCTTTGAAGTCATGATTTCAGTTCGATCAAATTCTGGCTAAATATTAAAAGTACTAAGTCAAAATATTCCTTTGAAGTCAAGATTTTAGCACGATCAAATTCTAGGTAGATATTAAAAATATGAAATCACATAATATTCCTTTGAAGTCTTGATTTCAGCACGATCAAATTCTAGCTAGATATAAAAAGTACGAGGTCACATAATATTCTTTTGGAGTCATGATGTCAGCACGATCAAATTCTAGCTAGATATCAAAAGTACGAATCGCAAAATATTCCTTTGAAGTTACTATTTCAGCACGATAAAATTCTAGTTGAATATTATCATTACAAAAAATCTCAAAATATTCCTTGGAAATGAGATTTCAGGATGATCAAATTCTGGCTAAATATTAACAGTTACGAAGTCGCAAAATATTTTTTTTAAATCAGATTTGAGTACAATCAAATTCTGGCTAAATATTAAAAGTACGAAGTAACAGAATACTCCTTTGAAGTCTTGATTTCATGTCTATCAAATTCTGGCTAAATATTAAAAATGCGAAGTCATATAATATTCCTTCGAAGTCATGATCTCAGCACAAGAAAATTCTGGCTAAATATTAGAAGTACGAAGTCGCAAAGTATTACTTTGAAGTCAAGATTTCAGGGCGATTAAATTCTGGCTAAATATTAAAAGTATGAAGTCGGAAAATATTCCTTTGAAGTCATGATTTCAGCACGATCAAATTCTGGCTAAATATTAAAAGTACGAATTAGCAAAATATTCCAATGAAGTCATGATTTCAGGATGATCAAATTCTAGCTAGATATTAAAAGTACGAAGTCACAAAATATTCTCTTCAAGTGTTGATTTCAGCACGATCAAATTCTAGCTAGATATTAAGAGTACGAATTCGAAAAATATTCCTTTGAAGTCATGATTTCAGCACGATCAAATTCTAGCTAGATATGAAAAGTAAAAAGTCGCAAAATATTCCTTTGAAATCATGATTTCTGCGCGATCAAATTGTAGTTAGATATTAAAAGCATGAAGACACAAAATATTCCTTTGAAGTCATGATTTCAGCACGATCAAATTTCTGGTTTAATATCAAAATTATGAAAGTCTCACAAAAATTTCCTTTGAAGTCATGATTTCAGCACGATCAAATTCTGTTTTAATAATAAAAATATGAAGTAACAAAATATTTCTTTGAAGTCATGATTTCAGGACAATCAAATTCTGGCAAGATATTAAAAGTGTGAAGTAAAAAATTATTCCTTTCAAGTCATGATTTCAGCAAGATCAAATTCTAGCGAAATATTAAGTGTGCACTCACAAAATATTCCTTTATAATCATGATTATAGCACGATCAAATTCTTGCTAAATAATAAAAAGTACGAAGTCAAAGAATATTCTTTTAAGGTCATGATTTCAGGCGATCAAATTCCGAATAATATAAAAGGATGAAATCGTAAAATATTCCTTTGAAGTCATAATTTTAGTACGATTAAATTCTGGTTGAATATTAAAAGTACGATGCAGCAAAATATTCCCTTGAAGTCATGATTTCAGGACGATCAAATTCTGGCTAAATATTAAAAGTAGGATGTCACATAATATTGCTTTTAAGTCATGATTTCAGATTGATCAAATTCTAGCTGAATATTAAATAAACGAAGTCGCAAAATATTCCTTTTAAGTCCTGATTTCAGTACGGTCAAATTCTGATTAAATATTAAAAGTACGAAGTAACGAAATTTTCCTTTTAAGTTATGATTTCAGTCCGATCATATTCGGGCTAAATATTAAATGTACGAAGTCACATAATATTACTTTCATGTCATGATTTCAGCAAGATCAAAGTCTGACTAAATATTAAAGTACGAAGTATTGAAATATTCTTTTGAAGTCATGATTTCAGGACGTTCAAATTCTGGCTAAATATTAAAAGTACGAAGTCATATAATATTCTTTTGAATTCATGATTTCATTACCATCAAATTCTAGCTAAATATTAAAAGTACTAAGTCACATAATATTCTTTTTAAGTCATATTTTCAGTCCGATCAAATTCTGGCTAAATATTAAAAGTACGAAGTCACAAAATATTCCTTTGAAGTCATGATTTCTGCAAGATCAAATTGTAGCTAGATATCAAAAGTACGAAGTGGCAAAATATTCCTATGAAGTCAAGATTTGAGCATGATCAAATTCTGGCTAAATATCAAAAGTATGAAGTCACAAAACATTCCTTTGAAATCATGATTTAAGCAAGATAAAATTTTGGCTAAATATTAAAAGTACGAAGTCGAAAAATATTCCTTTGAAGTCATGATTTCAGTACTATCAAATTCTGTTTAAATATTAAATGTACTAAGTCACTTAAAATTCCTTTGAAGTTATGATTTTAGCAGATCAAATTCTAGCTAGATATTAAAAGTATGAAGTCACATATTATTCCTTTGAAGTCTTGATTTCAGCACGATCAAATTCTAGCTAGATATTAAAAGTACGAAGTTGCAAAATATTCATTTGAAGTCATGATATAAGCACGATCAAATTCTAGCTCAATATTAAAAGTATGAAGTGACAAAATATTCCTTTGAAGTCATGATTTTAGCACGATCAAATTCTAGCTAGATATAAAAAGTACGAGGTCAAATAATATTCTTTTGGAGTCATGATTTCAGCACGATCAAATATTAGCTAGATATCAAAAGTACGAATCGCAAAATATTCCTTTGAAGTTACGATTTCAGCACGATAAAATTCTAGTTGAATATTATCAGTACAAATCACAAAAATATTCCTGAAATCAAGATTTCAGGACGATCAAATTTAGGTTAAATATTAACAGTAACGAATCGCAAATATTTTTTTGAAAACAAGATTTGCGTACATTCAAATTCTAGCTAAATATTAAAAGTACGAAGTCACATAATATTCCTTTGAAGTCATGATTTCAGGACGATCAAATTCTGGCTAAATATTAAAAGTACGAAGTTGCAAAATATTCCTTTCAAGTTATGATTTCAGCAAGATCAAATTCTAACTACATATTAAAAGTTACGAAGTCACAAAATATTTCTTTGAAAGTCAGATTTCAGGCCGATCAAATTCTGGCTAAAATATTAGGAGTACGAATTACCATTTTCAATATTCCTTTGAAAGTCATAATTTCAGCACGATCAAATTGTAGCTAAATATTAAATGTACTAAGTAACAAAATATTCCTTTGAAGTCATTATTTTAGCACGATGAAATCGTAGCTAGATATTAAAAGTACGAGCTCAAATAATATTCCTTTGGAGTCTTGATTTCACCACAATCAAATTCTAGCTAGATATTAAGAGTTCGAATCGCAAAATATTCCTTTGCAGTCACGATTTCAACACGATGAATTTCTAGGTAAATATTAAATGTACGAATTCACAGTATATTTCTTTGAAATCAAGGTTTCTGGACGATAAAATTCAGGTTAAATATTAATATTACGAAAAGTCCCAAACTATCCTTTGAAATCAAGTTTTCAAGACGATCAAATTCTGGCTAAATATTAAAAGTACGAAGTCGCAAAATATTCCTTTCAAGTCATGATTTCAGCAAGATCAAATTCTAACTAAATATTAAAAGTACGAAATCCCAAAATATTCCTTTCAAGTCATGATATCAGGACGATGAAATTCTGGCTAAATATTAAAAGTACGAATTCACATAAATATTCCTTTGAAGTAATGATTTCAGGATAATCTAATTCTGACTAAATATTAAAAGTTCGAAGTATCAGAATATTCCTTTGAACTTATGATTCAGGACGATCAAATTCTGGCTAAATATTAGAAGTACGAAGTCACATAATATTCCTTTGAAGTCATGATTTCAGTACGCTCAAATCTAGCTAAATATTAAATGAACGAAGTCGCAAAACATTCCTTTTAAGTCATGATTTCAGCAACATCAAATTCTGGTTAAAAATTAAAAGTACGAAGTAACAAAATATTCCTCTAAAGTCATGATTTTAGGACGATCAAATTCTGGTTAAATATTAGAAGTACGAACTCACATAATATTCCTTTGAAGTCATGATTTCAGCACGATTAAATTCTAGCTAAATATTAAATGTACAAAGTCGTATAATATTCCTTTGAAGTCATGATTTCAGCTCGATCAAATTCTACTTAGATATTAAAAATAGGAAGTCATAATATTCCTTTGAAGTCATGATGTCTGCACGATCAAATTCTAGCTAAATATTAAATGTACGCAATCGGAAAATATCCCTTTGAAGTTATGATTTCAGTTCGATCAATTTCTGGCTAAATATTAAAAGTACTAAGTCACTTAAATAATTCCTTTGAAGTCATGATTTTCAGTTTCGATCAAATTTTCTGGCTAGATTTATTAAAAGTATGAAGTCACATATAGTTTATTCCTTTGAAGTCATGATTCAGGAAGTTATCAAATTCTAGCTAGATATTAAAAGTACGAAGTTGCAAAATATTCATTCAAAGTCATGATATAAGCACGATCAAATTCTAGCTCAATATTAAAAGTATGAAGTGACAAAATATTCCTTTGAAGTCATGATTTTAGCACGATCAAATTCTAGCTAGATATCAAAAGTACGAGGTCACATAATATTCTTTTGGAGTAATGATTTCAGCACGATCAAATTCTAGCTAGATATCAAAAGTACGAATCACAAAATATTCCTTTGAAGTTACGATTTCAGCACGATAAAATTCTAGTTGAATATTATTAGTACAAAATCACAAAATATTCCTTTGAAATCAAGATTTCAGGACGATCAAATTTAGGTTAAATATTAACAGTACGAAGTCGCAAAATATTTTTTTGAAATCAAGATCTGCGTACAATCAAATTCTGGCTAAGTATTAAAAGTACGAATTCATATAATATTCCTTTGAAGTCATGATTTCAGGACGATCAAATTCTGGCTAAATATTAATAGTACGAAGTTGCAAATATTCCTTTCAAGTTATGATTTCAGCAAGGATCAAATTCTAACTACATAATAAAAGTACGAAGTCACAAAATATTCCTTTTGAAGTCATGATTTCAGCCGATCAAAATTCTGGACTAAATATTTAAACAGAATTTGATCGTACTGAAATCATAACTTCAAAGGAATATTTTGCGACTTCGTACTTTTAATATTTAGCCGAAATTTGATCTTGCTTAATTCATGATTTCAAAGGAATATTTTGTGACTTCGTACTTTTGATATTTAGCCCGAATTTGATCTTGCTGAAATCTTGACTTCAAAGGAATATTTTGCCACTTCGTACTTTTAATATCTAGCTACAATTTGATCGTGCAGAAATCATGACTTCAAAGGAATATTTTGTGACTTCGTACTTTTAATATTTAGTTAGAATTTGATATTGCTGAAATCATGAATTCAAAGGAATATTTTGCGACTTCGTACTTTTAATATTTAGCCAGAATTTGATCGACCAAAAATCATAACTTAAAAGGAATATCATGTGACTTCGTTCTTTTAATATTTAGCCAGAATATTCCTTTTGAGTCATGATTACAGGACGATCAAATTATAACTAAATATTAAAAGTACGAAGTCGCAAAACATTCCTTTTAAGTCATGATTTCAGCAAGATCAAATTCTGGTTAAATATTAAAAGTACGAAGTAACAAAATATTCCTCTAAAGTCATGATTTTAGGACGATCAAATTCTCGTTAAATATTAGAAGTACGAACTCGCATAATATTCCTTTGAAGTCATGATTTCAGCACGATCAAATTTTAGCTAGATATTAAAGGTACAAAGTAACAAAATATTCCTTTGAAGTCATGATTTCATCATGATCAAATTCTAGCTAGATATTAAATGTACAAAGTCGTATAATATTCCTTTGAAGTCATGATTTCAGCTCGATCAAATTCTAATTAGATACTAAAAGTAAGAAGTCATAATATTCCTTTGAAGTCATGATTTCAGCACGATCAAATGCTAGCTAAATATTAAATGTACGAAATCGGAAAATATACCTTTGAAGTCATGATTTCATTTCGATCAAATTCTGTCTAAATAATAAAACTACTAAGTCACTTAATAATCCTTTGAAGTCATGATTTTAGCACGATGAAATTCTAGCTAGATATTAAAAGTATGAAGTCACATAATATTCCGTTGAAGCCTTGATTTTAGCACGATCAAATTCTAGCTAGATATTAAAAGTACGAAGTTGCAAACTATTCATTTGAAGTCAAATAAATAAGCACGATCAAATTCTAGCTCAATATTAAAAGTATGAAGTGACAAAATTTTCCTTTGTAGTCATGATTTTAGCACGATCAAATTCTAGCTAGATATTAATTAAAAGTTCGAGGTCACATAATATTCTTTTGGAGTCATGATTTCAGCACGATAAAATTCTAGATGAATATCATCAGTACAAAATCACAAAATATTCCTTTGAAATAAAGATTTCAGGACGATCAAATTCTGGTTAAATATTAAAAGTACGAAGTAACAAAATATTCCTTGGAAATCAAGATTTCAAGACGATCAAATTCTGGCTAAATATTAACTGTACGAAGTCGCAAAATTTTTTTTGAAATCAAGACTTGAGTACAATCAAATTCTGGCTAAATATTAAGAGTACGAAGTCACATAATATTCCTTTGAAGTTATGATTTCAGGACGATCAAATTCTGGCTAAATATTAAAAGTACGAAGTAGCAAAATATTCCTTTCAAGTTATGATTTCAGGATGATCAAATTCTAACTACATATTAAAAGTACGAAGTCACATAATATTCCTTTGAAGTTATGATTTCAGCACAATCTAATTCTGGCTAAATATTAGGAGTACGAATTCACATAATATTTCCTTTGATGTCATAATTTCAGCACGATCAAATTTTAGCTAAATATTAAATGTAAAAAGTCACAAAATATTCCTTTGAAATTATTATTTTAGCACTATGAAATCGTAGCTAGATATTAAAAGTAGGAGGTCAAATAATATTCCTTTGAAGTTATGATTTTACCACGATCAAATTCTAGCTAGATATTAAGAGTACGAATCGCAAAATATTCCTTTGCAGTCACGATTTCAACACGATGAAATTCTAGGTAAATATTAAAAGTACGAATTCACAGACTATTTCTTTGAAATCGAGATTTCAGGACGATCAAATTCAAGTTAAATATTAAAATTACGAAGTCCCAAAATATTCCTTGGAAATCAAGTTTTCAAGACGATCAAATTCTGGCTAAATATTAAAAGTACAAAGTCGCAAAATATTACTTTCAAGTCATGATTTCAGGACGATGATATTCTGGCTAAATATTAAAAGTACGAATTCACATAAATATTCCTTTGAAGTTATGATTTCAGGATGATCAAATTCTGGCTAAATATTAAAAGTTCGAAGTAACAGAATATTCCTTTGAATTTATGATTTCAAGACGATCAAATTCTGGCTAAATATTAAAAGTACGAAATCACATAATATTCCTTTGAAGTCATGATTTGAAGACGATCAAATTCTAGCTAAATATTAGAAGGTCGAAGTAACAGAAAACTCCTTTAAAGTCTTGATTTCAGGTCTATCAAATTCTGGCTAAATATTAAAAGTGCGAAGTCATATAATATTCCTTTGAAGTCATGATTTCAGCACGATCAAATTCTGGCTAAATATTAAAAGTACGAAGTCGCAAAGTATTATTTTGAAGTCAAGATTTCAGGAAAATCAAATTCTGGCTAAATATTAAAAGTACGAAGTCGGAAAATATTCCTTTGAAGTCATCATTTCAGCACGATCAAATTTGGCTAAATATTAAAAGTACGAATTCGCAAAATATTCATATGAAGTCATGATTTCAGGATGTTCAAATTCTAGCTAGATATTAAAAGTACGAAGTCACAAAATATTCTTTTCAAGTGTTGATTTCAGCACGATCAAATTCTAGCTAGATATTAAAAGTACGAAGTCGAAAAATATTCCTTTGAAGTCATGATTTCAGCACGATCAAATTCTAGCTATATAATAAAAGTACAAAGTCTCAAAATATTCCTTTGAAGTCATGATTTCAGGACGATCAAATGGTAGCTAGATATTAAAAGCATGAAGTCACAAAATATTCCTTTGAAGTCATGATTTCAGCACGATCAAATTCTGGTTAAATATTAAAAGTACGAAGTCACAAAATATTCTTTTGAAGTCATGATTTCAGGACAATCAAATTTTGGCTAGATATTAAAAAGTACGAAGTCAAAAAATATTCCTTTCAAGTGATGATTTCAGCATGATCAAATTCTAGCGAAATATTAAGAATACAAACTCACAAAATATTCCTTTGAAATCATGATTATAGCACGATCAAATTCTAGCTAAATATTAAAAGTACGGTCACAAAATATTTCTTTGAAGTCATGATTTCAACACGATCAAATTCTGGCTAAATAATAAAAGTACGAAGTCACAGAATATTCCTTTGAAATCATGATTTCAGCACGATCAAATTCTACCTGAATATTAAATGTACGAAGTTACAAAATATTCCTTTTAAGTCATGATTTCAGTACGGTTAAATTCTGATCAAATATTAAAAGTACGAAGTAACGAAATTTTCCTTTTAAGTCATGATTTCGATCATATTCGTGCTAAATATTAAATAAACGAAGTCACATAATATTACTTTCATGTCATGATTTAAGCAAGATCAAAGTCTGACTAAATATTAAAGTACGAAGTAATGAAATATTCCTTTGAAGTCATAATTTCACGACGCTCAAATTATGGCTAAATATTAAAAGTACGAAGTCATATAATATTCTTTTGAATTCATGATTTCATTACCATAAAATTCTAGCTAAATATTAAAAGTACTAAGTCACATAATATTCTTTTTAAATCATATTTTCATTCCGATAAAATTCTGGCTAAATATTAAAAGTACGAAGACAAAAAATATTCCTTTGAAGTCAAGATTTAAGCACGATCAAATTCTGGCTAAATATCAAAAGTAGGAAGTCACAAAATATTCCTTTGAAATCATGATTTAAGCAAAATCAAATTTTGGCTAAATATTAAAAGTACGAAGTCGCAAAAAATACCTTTGAAGTCATGATTTCAGCACGATCAAATTCTGGCTAAATATAAAAAGTACGAATTAACATAATATTCCCTTGAAGTTATGATTTCAGGATGATCAAATTCTGGCTAAATATTAAAAGAACGAAGTCACATGATATTCCTTTGAAGTTATGATTTCAGGACGATCAAATTCTGGCTAAATATTAAAAGTAGGAAGTCGCAAAATATTCCTTTGAAGTCATGATTTCAGCCATATCAAATACTAACTAAATATTAAAAGTACGAAGTCACAAAATATTCCTTTCAAGTCATGATTTCAGGACGATCAAATAAATTCTGGCTAAATATTAAAAGTAAGAATTCACATAATATTCCTTTGAAGTTATGGTTTTCAGGATGATCAAATTCGGGCTAAATATTAAAAGTTCGAAATAACTGAATATTCCTTTGAATTCATGATTTCAGGACGATCAAATTCTGGATAAATATTAAAAGTACGAAGTCACATAAAATTCCTTTAAAATCATGATTTGAAGACGATCACATTCTGGCTAAATATTAGAAGTTCGAAGCAACAAAATACTCCTTTGAAGTCACGATTTCAGGACTATAAAATATGGCTAAATATTAAAAGTGCGAAGTCATATAATATTCCTTTGAAGTCATGATTTCAGCACGATCAAATTTGGGCTAAATATTAAAAGTACGAAGTCGCAAAGTATTCCTTTGAAGTCAAGATTTCAAGACGATAAAATTCTGGCTAAATATTGAAAGTACGAAGTAACAAAATATTCGTTTGAAGTCATGATTTCAGGACTATCAAATACTGGCTATATATTAAAAGTACGAAGGCACAAAATTTTCGTTTTAAGTCATGATTTCAGCATGATTAAATTCTGGCGAAATATTAAGAGTACGGATTCAAAAAATATTCCTTTGAAGTCATGATTTTAGCACGATCAAATTCTGGCTAAATATTAAAAGTACGGTCACAACATATTCCTTTGAAGTCATGATTTCAGCACTATAAAAATCTGGCTATATAATAAAAATACGAAGTCACAAAATATTCCTTTTAAGTCATGATTACAGCAAGATCAAATTTTGCCTAAATATTAGAAGTACAAAGTCGTAAAATATTCCTTTGAAGTAATAATTTCAGTAAGATCTAATTCTGGTTAAATATTGAAAGTACAATGTAGCAAAATATTTCTTTGAAGTCATGATTTCAGGACGATCAAATTCCGGCTAAATATTAAAAGTATGAAGTCACATAATATTCTTCTGAATTCATGTTTTCAGAAAAAAAAAAAACTCAAATTCTAGCTAAATATTAAAAGTACTAAGTCACATAATATTCTTTTTAAGTCATGTTTTTCAGTCCGATCAAATTCTGGCTAAATATGCAAAGTACGAAATCACATAATAATCCCTTGAAGTCATGATACCAGGACGATCAAATTCTGGCAAAATATTAAAAGTTCGAAATAACAGAATATTCCTTTGAAGTCATGATTTCAGGACGATCAAATTCTGGCTAAATAATAAAAGTACGAATTCACATTATATTCGTTTGAAGTCATGATTTCAGCACGATCAAATTCTAGCTAAATATTAAAAGTTCGAAGTAACAGAATATTCATTTGAAGTCATGTTTTCAGGACGATCAAATTTTGGCTAAATATAAAAATTACGAAGTAGAAAAATATTCCTTTGAAGTCATGATTTCAGGACGATCAAATTCTGGCTAAATATTAACAGTACGAAGTCGAAAAATATTTCTTTGAAGTCATGATTTCAGGACGATAAAATTCTGGCTAAATAGAGTACGAAGTCAAAATATAATTTTCTTTGAAGTCATGATTTCAGGACGATCAAATTCTGGCTAAATATTAAAAGTACGAAGTCATATAATATTCCTTGGAAGTAATGATTTTAGGATGATCAAATTCGGGATAAATATTAAAAGTTCGAAGTAACAGAATATTCTTTTGTAGTCATGATTTCAGGACGATCAAATTCTGGCTAAATATTAAAAGTACGAATTCGTAAAATATTCCTTTGAAGTCATGATTTCAGCACGATCAAATTCTGGCTAAATATTAAAAGTACGAAGTCGCAAAGTATTCCTTTGAAGTCATGACTATAGGACGATCAAATTATAGCTAAATATTAAAAGTACAAGTCACATAATTATTCTTTGAAGTCATGATTTTCAATACGCTCAAATTCTAGCTATAATTAAATGAACGAAGCCGCAAAACATTCCTTTCAAGTCATGATTTCAGCAAGATCAAGTCCTGGTTAAATATCAAAAGTACGAAGTAACAAAATATTCCTCTAAAGTCATGATTTTAGGACGATCAAATTCTGGTTAAATATTAGAAGTAAGAACTCACATAATATTCCTTTGAAGTTACGATTTCAGCACGATCAAATTCTAGCTAGATATTAAAAGTACAAAGTAACATAATATTCCTTTGAAGTCATGATTTCATCATGATCAAATTCTAGCTAGATATCAAATGTACAAAGTCGTATAATATTCCTTTTAAGTCATGATTTTTGCTCGATCAAATTCTACTTAGATATTAAAAGTAGGAAGTCATATAATATTCCTTTGAAGTTATGATTTCAGCACGATCAAATTCTAGCTAAATATTAAATGTACGAAATCGGAAAATATTCCTTTGAATTCAGGATTTCAGTTCGATCAAATTCTGGCTAAATATTAAAAGTACTAGGTCACTTAATATTCCTTTGAAGTCATGATTTTAGCATAATCAAATTCTAGCTAAATATTAAAAGTAAAAAATTGCAAAATATTCACTTGAAGTCATGATTTTAGCACGATCGAATTCTAGCTTAATATTAAAAGTAGGAAGTCACAAAATATTCCTTTGAAGTCATGATTTTAGCACGATCAAACTCTAGTTAGATTTTGAAGGAATGAAGTCACATAATATTCCTTTTGAAGTCATGATTTCAGCACGATCAAATTCTAGCTAGATATTAAAAGTACGAAGTTGCAAAATATTCTTTTGAAGTCATGATATAAGCACGATTAAATTCTAGCTAAATATTAAAAGTATGAAGTGACAAAATATTCCTTTGAAGTCATGATTTTAGCACGATCAAATTCTAGCTAGATATTAAAAGTACGAATCGTAAAATATTCCATTGAAGTTACGAATTCAGCACGATAAAATTCTAGTTGAATATTAGCAGAAAAAATTCACAAAATATTCCTTTGAAATCAAGATTTTAGAATGATCAAAATCAGGTTTGATATTAAAAGTACGAAGTCGCAAAATATCCTTGGAAATCAAGCTTAGGGACGATCAAATCTGGCTAAATATTAACAGTACGAAGTCGCAAAATATTTCTTTAAAATCAAGATTTGAGTAAGATCAAATTCTGGCTAAATATAAAAGTACGAAGTCACATAATATTCCTTTGAAGCTATAATTTCAGGACGATCAAATTCTGGCTGAATATTTAAAGTAAGAAGATGCAAAATATTCCTTTCAAGTTATGATTTGTCAGCAAGATCAAATTCTAACTACATGTTAAAAGTACTAAATCACAAATATTCATTTGAAGTCATGATTTCAAGACGATCAAATTCTGGCTAATTATTGAGAGTCCGAATTAACATAATAATCCTTTGAAGCTCATAATTTTTCAGGACGATCAAATTTGGCTAAATATTAAAAGTTCGAAGTAAAGTAACAAAAATATCCTTTAAAACAAAAATTCATGATTTCAGGACCCCCGACAAATTTGGAAATTCTGGGAAATATTAAAAAGTACGAAGTCACAAATAATTATTTCCTTTTAACTACATGATTTACAGGACGACCAAATTTCTGGCTAAATATTAGAAGTTCGAAGTAACAAACAAAAATCTCCTTTGAAGTCATGATTTCAGGACTATCTAATTCTGGCTAAATATTAAAAGTACGAAGTCATATAATATTCCTTTGAAGTCATGATTTCAGGAAAATCAAATTCTATCTAAATATTAAAAGTACGAAGTCACAAAAATATTCCTTATGAAGTCAAGATATCAGTACGATCAAATTCTGGCTAAATATAAAAAGTACGAAATTCACATATATTCCCTTGAAGTTATGATTTCAGAATTATCAAATTCTTGCTAAATATTAAAAGATCGAAGTCACATGATATTCTTTTGAAGTTATGATTTCAGGACGATCAAATTCTGGGCTAAATATTAAAAGTATGAAGTCGCAAAAATAATCCTTTCAAGTCATGATTTCAGCAATATAACAAAATTCTAACTAAATATTAAAAGTACGAAGTCACAAAATATTCCTTTCAAGTCATCATTTTAGGACGATCAAATTCTTGCTAAGTATTAAAAGTACGAGTCCACATAATATTCATTTGAAGTTATGGTTCAGGATGATCAAATTCGGGCTAAATATTAAAAGATAGAAGTAACAGAATATTCCTTTGAATTCATGATTTCAGGACGATCAAATTCTGGCTAAATATTAAAAGTACGAAGTCACATAATATTCCTTTGAAATCATGATTTGAAGACGATCACATTCTGGCTAAATATTAGTAGTTCGAAGTAACAGTATACTCCTTTGAAGTCATGATTTCAGTACTATAAAATTCTGGCTGAATATTAAACGTGCGAAGTCATATAATATTCCTTTGAAGTCATGATTTCAGCAGGATCAAATTCTGGCTAAATATTAAAAGTACGAAGTTGCAAAGTATTCCTTTGAAATCAAGATTTCAGAAGATAAAATTCTGGCTAAATATTAAAAGTTAGGAGTCGGAAAATATTCCTTTGAAGTCATGATTTCCGCAAGATGAAATTCTAGCTAAATATTAAAAGTACTAAGTCGCAAAGTATTCCTTTGAAGTCAAAATTTCAGGACGCGAAAAATCTGGCTAAATATTAAAAGTACGAAGTCGCATAAAATTCCTTTGAAGTCATGATTTCAGGAAGATCAAATTCTGGCTAAATATTAAAAGTACGAATTCGCAAATTATTCATTTAAAGTCATGATTTCAGGATTATCAAATTCTAGCTAGATATTAAAAGTACGAAGTCGCAAAATATTCCTTTCAAGTCTTGATTTCAGCACGATCAAATTCTAGGTAGATATTAAAATAAAAAGTCGCAAAATATTCATTTGAAGTCATGGGGGGGATTTCTCAGCGCGATCTAATTGTAGCTAGATATTAAAAGCATGAAGTCACAAAAAAAATATTCATCTGAAGTTATGATTTCAGCAAGATCAAATTCTGGTTAAATATTAAAAGTACGAAGTCACAAAATATTCCTTTGAAGTCATGATTTCAGCACGATCAAATTCTGGATAATATTAAAAATATCAAGTAACAAAATATTCCTTTAAATTCATGATTTCAGGATGATCAAATCCTGGCTAAATATTAAAAGTAAACGGAAGTCACCATAATATTCCTTTTAAGTCATGATTTCAGGACGACCAAATTCTGGCTAAATATTAGAAGTTCGAAGTAACAAAAATCTCCTTTGAAGTCATGATTTCAGGACTATCTAATTCTGGCTAAATATTAAAAGTACGAAGTCATATAATATTCCTTTGAAGTCATGATTTCAGGAAAATCAAATTCTATCTAAATATTAAAAGTACGAAGTCACAAAATATTCCTTTGAAGTCAAGATATCAGTACGATCAAATTCTGGCTAAATATAAAAAGTACGAATTCAAATAATATTCCCTTTAAGTTATGATTTCAGAATTATCAAATTCTGGCTAAATATTAAAATATCGAAGTCACATGATATTCCTTTGAAGTCATGATTTCAGGGAACGATCAAATTTCGGCTAAATATTAAACAGTATGAATTCGCAAAATATGCCTTTCATGTCATGATTTCAGCAATATCAAATTCTAACTAAATATTAAAAGTACGAAGTCACAAAATATTCCTTTCAAGTCATCATTTCAGGACGATCAAATTCTGGCTAAATATTAAAAGTACGAGTTCACATAATATTCCTTTGAAGTTATGGTTTTAGGATGATCAAATTCGGGCTAAATATTAAAAGATAGAAGTAACAGAATATTCCTTTGAATTCATGATTTCAGGACGATCAAATTCTGGCTAAATATTAAAAGTACGAAGTCACATAATATTCCTTTGAAATCATGATTTGAAGACGATCAAATTGTGGCTAAATATTAGAAGTTCGAAGTAACAGTATACTCCTTTGAAGTCATGATTTCAGTACTATAAAATTCTGGCTAAATATTAAACGTGCGATGTCATATAATATTCCTTTGAAGTCATGATTTCAGCAGGATCAAATTCTGGCTAAATATTAAAAGTACGAAGTTGCAAAGTATTCCTTTGAAATCAAGATTTCAGAAGATAAAATTCTGGCTAAATATTAAAAGTAAGGAGTCGGAAAATATTCCTTTGATGTCATGATTTCAGCAAGATGAAATTCTAGCTAAATATTAAAAGTACTAAGTCGCAAAGTATTCCTTTGAAGTCAAGATTTCAGGACGAGAAAATTCTGGCTAAATATTAAAAGTACGAAGTCGCATAAAATTCCTTTGAAGTCATGATTTCAGGAAGATCAAATTCTGGCTAAATATTAAAAGTACGAATTCGCAAATTATTCATTTAAAGTCATGATTTCAGGATTATCAAATTCTAGCTAGATATTAAAAGTACGAAGTTGCAAAATATTCTTTTGAAGTCATGATATAAGCACGATTAAATTCTAGCTAAATATTAAAAGTATGAAGTGACAAAATATTCCTTTGAAGTCATGATTTTAGCACGATCAAATTCTAGCTAGATATTAAAAGTACGAATCGTAAAATATTCCATTGAAGTTACGAGTTCAGCACGATAAAATTCTAGTTGAATATTAGCAGAAAAAAATCACAAAATATTCCTTTGAAATCAAGATTTTAGAATGATCAAAATCAGGTTTGATATTAAAAGTACGAAGTCGCAAAATATTCCTTGGAAATCAAGATTTTAGGACGATCAAATTCTGGCTAAATATTAACAGTACGAAGTCGCAAAATATTCTTTTAAAATCAAGATTTGAGTACGATCAAATTCTGGCTAAATATTAAAAGTACGAAGTCACATAATATTCATTTGAAGCTATAATTTCAGGACGATCAAATTCTGGCTGAATATTTAAAGTAAGAAGATGCAAAATATTCCTTTCAAGTTATGATTTCAGCAAGATCAAATTCTGACTACATGTTAAAAGTACGAAATCACAAAATATTCATTTGAAGTCTTGATTTCAAGACGATCAAATTCTGGCTAATTATTTAGAGTCCGAATTCACATAATAATCCTTTGAAGTCATAATTTCAGGACGATCAAATTCTGGCTAAATATTAAAAGTTCGAAGTAACAAAATATTCCTTTAAATTCATGATTTCAGGACGATCAAATTCTGGCTAAATATTAAAAGTACGAAGTCACATAATATTCCTTTTAAGTCATGATTGCAGGACGACCAAATTCTGGCTAAATATTAGAAGTTCTGAGTAACAAAAATCTCCTTTGAAGTCATAATTTCAGGACTATCTAATTCTGGCTAAATATTAAAAGTACGAAGTCATATAATATTCCTTTGAAGTCATGATTTCAGGAAAATCAAATTCTAACTAAATATTAAAAGTACGAAGTCACAAAATATTCCTATGAAGTCAAGATATCAGTACGATCAAATTCTGGCTAAATATAAAAAGTACGAATTCACATAATATTCCCTTGAAGTTATGATTTCAGAATTATCAAATTCTTGCTAAATATTAAAAGATCGAAGTCACATGATATTCTTTTGAAGTTATGATTTCAGGACGATCAAATTCTGGCTAAATATTAAAAGTATGAAGTCGCAAAATATGCCTTTCAAGTCATGATTTCAGCAATATCAAATTCTAACATAAATTATATAAAAGTACGAAGTCACAAAATATTCCTTTCAAGTCATCATTTCAGGACGATCAAATTCTGGCTAAATATTAAAAGTACGAGTTCACATAATATTCATTTGAAGTTATGGTTTCAGGATGATCAAATTCTGGTTAAATATTAAAAGATAGAAGTAACAGAATATTCCTTTGAATTCATGATTTCAGGACGATCAAATTCTGGCTAAATATTAAAAGTACGAAGTCACATAATATTCCTTTGAAATCATGATTTGAAGACGATCAAATTCTGGCTAAATATTAGTAGTTCGAAGTAACAGTATACTCCTTTTGTAGTCATGATTTCAGTACTATAAAATTCTGGCTGAATATTAAAAACGTGCGAAATCATAATAATTTCCTTTGAAGTCATGATTTCAGCAGGATCAATTCTGGCTAAATATTAAAAGTACGAAGTTGCAAAGTATTCCTTTGAAATCAAGATTTCAGAAGATAAAATTCTGGCTAAATATTAAAAGTAAGGAGTCGGAAAATATTCCTTTGATGTCATGATTTCAGCAAGATGAAATTCTAGCTAAATATTAAAAGTACTAAGTCGCAAAGTATTCCTTTGAAGCCAAGATTTCAGGACGAGATAAATCTGGCTAAATATTAAAAGTACGAAGTCGCATAATATTCCTTTGAAGTCATGATTTCAGGAAGATCAAATTCTGGCTAAATATTAAAAGTACGAATTCGCAAATTATTCATTTAAAGTCATGATTTCAGGATTATCAAATTCTAGCTAGATATTAAAAGTACGAAGTCGCAAAATATTCCTTTCAAGTCTTGATTTCAGCACGATCAAATTCTAGGTAGATATTAAAATAAAAAGTCGCAAAATATTAATTTGAAGTCATGATTTCAGCGCGATCTAATTGTAGCTAGATATTAAAAGCATGAAGTCACAAAATATTCATTTGAAGTTATGATTTCAGCAAGATCAAATTCTGGTTAAATATTAAAAGTACGAAGTCACAAAATATTCCTTTGAAGTCATGATTTCAGCACGATCAAATTCTGGATAATATTAAAAATATCAAGTAACAAAATATTCCTTTAAATTCATGATTTCAGGACGATCAAATCCTGGCTAAATATTAAAAGTACGAAGTCACATAATATTCCTTTTAAGTCATGATTTCAGGACGACCAAATTCTGGCTAAATATTAGAAGTTTGAAGTAACAAAAATCTCCTTTGAAGTCATGATTTCAGGACTATCTAATTCTGGCTAAATATTAAAAGTACGAAGTCATATAATATTCCTTTGAAGTCATGATTTCAGGAAAATCAAATTCTAACTAAATATTAAAAGTACGAAGTCACAAAATATTCCTTTGAAGTCAAGATATCAGTACGATCAAATTCTGGCTAAATATAAAAAGTACGAATTCACATAATATTCCCTTGAAGTTATGATTTCAGAATTATCAAATTCTGGCTAAATATTAAAAGATCGAAGTCACATGATATTCCTTTGAAGTCATGATTTCAGGACAATCAAATTCTGGCTAAATATTAAAAAGTTAATGAAGTCGCAAAATGATGCCATTTCAATGGTCATGATTTCAGCAATATCAAATTCTAACTAAATATTAAAAGGTACGAAGTCAACAAAATAGTCCTTTCAAGTCATCATTTTCAGGACTAGATCAAATTCTGGCTAAATTTATTCAAAAGTTACGAGTTCACATAAATATTCCGTTTGAAGTTATGGTTTTAGGATGATCAAATTCGGGCTAAATATTAAAAGATAGAAGTAACAGAATATTCCTTTGAATTCATGATTTCAGGACGATCAAATTCTGGCTAAATATTAAAAGTACGAAGTCACATAATATTCCTTTGAAATCATGATTTGAAGACGATCAAATTCTGGCTAAATATTAGAAGTTCGAAGTAGCAGTATACTCCTTTGAAGTCATGATTTCAGTACTATAAAATTCTGGCTAAATATTAAACGTGCGATGTCATATAATATTCCTTTGAAGTCATGATTTCAGCAGGATCAAATTCTGGCTAAATATTAAAAGTACGAAGTTGCAAAGTATTCCTTTGAAATCAAGATTTCAGAAGATAAAATTCTGGCTAAATATTAAAAGTTCGAAGTCGCATAATATTCCTTTGAAGTCATGATTTCAGGAAGATCAAATTCTGGCTAAATGTTAAAAGTACGAATTCGCAAATTATTCATTTAAAGTCATGATTTCAGGATTATCAAATTCTAGCTAGATATTAAAAGTACGAAGTTGCAAAATATTCTTTTGAAGTCATGATATAAGCACGATTAAATTCTAGCTAAATATTAAAAGTATGAAGTGACAAAATATTCCTTTGAAGTCATGATTTTAGCACGATCAAATTCTAGCTAGATATTAAAAGTACGAATCGTAAAATATTCCATTGAAGTTACGAATTCAGCACGATAAAATTCTAGTTGAATATTAGCAGAAAAAATTCACAAAATATTCCTTTGAAATCAAGATTTTAGAATGATCAAAATCAGGTTTGATATTAAAAGTACGAAGTCGCAAAATATTCCTTGGAAATCAAGATTTTAGGACGATCAAATTCTGGCTAAATATTAACAGTACGAAGTCGCAAAATATTCTTTTAAAATCAAGATTTGAGTACGATCAAATTCTGGCTAAATATTAAAAGTACGAAGTCACATAATATTCCTTTGAAGCTATAATTTCAGGACGATCAAATTCTGGCTGAATATTTAAAGTAAGAAGATGCAAAATATTCCTTTCAAGTTATGATTTCAGCAAGATCAAATTCTAACTACATGTTAAAAGTACGAAATCACAAAATATTCATTTGAAGTCATGATTTCAAGACGATCAAATTCTGGCTAATTATTGAGAGTCCGAATTCACATAATAATCCTTTGAAGTCATAATTTCAGGACGATCAAATTCTGGCTAAATATTAAAAGTTCGAAGTAACAAAATATTCCTTTAAATTCATGATTTCATGGACGATCAAATTCTGGGCTAAATATTAAAATTTTAGGACGAAAGTCACATAATATTGGGCTAAATTAATTTAAAAGTACGGAAGGTCACATTAATAGTTTCCTTTTAAGTTATGATTGCAGGACGACCAAAGTCTGGCTAAGATTAGAAGTTCGAAGTAAACAAAAATCTCCTTTGAAGTCATGATTTCAGGACTATCTAATTCTGGCTAAATATTAAAAGTACGAAGTCATATAATATTCCTTTGAAGTCATGATTTCAGGAAAATCAAATTCTAACTAAATATTAAAAGTACGAAGTCACAAAATATTCCTTTGAAGTCAAGATATCAGTACAATCAAATTCTGGCTAAATATAAAAAGTACGAGTTCACATAATATTCCCTTGAAGTTATGATTTCAGAATTATCAAATTCTGGCTAAATATTAAAAGATCGAAGTCACATGATATTCTTTTGAAGTTATGATTTCAGGACGATCAAATTCTGGCTAAATATTAAAAGTATGAAGTCGCAAAATATGCCTTTCAAGTCATGATTTCAGCAATATCAAATTCTAACTAAATATTAAAAGTACGAAGTCACAAAATATTCCTTTCAAGTCATCATTTCAGGACGATCAAATTCTGGCTAAATATTAAAAGTACGAGTTCACATAATATTCCTTTGAAGTTATGGTTTTAGGATGATCAAATTCGGGCTAAATATTAAAAGATAGAAGTAACAGAATATTCCTTTGAATTCATGATTTCAGGACGATCAAATTCTGGCTAAATATTAAAAGTACGAAGTCACATAATATTCCTTTGAAATCATGATTTGAAGACGATCAAATTCTGGCTAAATATTTGAAGTTCGTGAAAGTTTCGAAGTAACAGTATACTCCTTTGAAGTCATGATTTCAGTACTAAAAAATTCTGGCTAAATAAATTAAACGTGCGAAGTCAGATAATATTCCTTGAAGTCTGATTCAGCAGGATCAAATTCTGGCTAAATATTTAAAAGTACGAAGTTGCAAAGTATTCCTTTGAAATCAAGATTTCAGAAGATAAAATTCTGGCTAAATATTAAAAGTAAGGAGTCGGAAAATATTCCTTTGATGTCATGATTTCAGCAAGATGAAATTCTAGCTAAATATTAAAAGTACGAAGTCGCAAAGTATTCCTTTGAAGTCAAGATTTCAGGACGAGAAAATTCTGGCTAAATATTCAAAAGTACGATTTCGCATAATATTCCTTTGAAGTCATGATTTCCAGGAAGATCAAATCCTTGGCTAAATATTAAAAGTACGAATTCGCAAATTATTCATTTAAAGTCATGATTTCAGGATTATCAAATTCTAGCTAGATATTAAAAGTACGAAGTCGCAAAATATTCCTTTGAAGTCTTGATTTCAGCACGATCAAATTCTAGGTAGATATTAAAAGTACGAATTCGCTAAATATTCCTTTGAAGTCAAGATTCCAGCACGATCAAATTCAAGCTAGATATTAAAATAAAAAGTCGCAAAATATTCATTTGAAGTCATGATTTCAGCGCGATCTAATTGTAGCTAGATATTAAAAGCATGAAGTCACAAAATATTCATTTGAAGTTATGATTTCAGCAAGATCAAATTCTGGTTAAATATTAAAAGTACGAAGTCACAAAATATTCCTCTGAAGTCATGATTTCAGCACGATCAAATTATGGTTAAATATTAAAAATATCAAGTAACAAAATATTTCTTTGAAGTCAGGATTTCAGGACAATCAAATTCTGGCTAGATATTAAAAGTACGAAGTCAAAAAATATTCCTTTGAAGTCATGATTTCAGCATGATCAAATTCTTGCGAAATATTAAGAGAGTAAAGTCACAAAATATTCCTTTGAAGTCATGATTTTATAGCACCGATCCAAATTCTGGGCTAAATATTAGAAGTACGGTCACAAAATATTCCTTTGAAGTAAAGATTTCAGCACGTTCAAATTCTGGCTAAATAATAAAAGTACGAAGTCACAAAATATTCCTTTGAAGTTATGATTTCAGCACGATTAAATTCTGGATAATATTAAAAGGACGAATTCGTAAAATATTCCTTTGAAGTCATAATTTCGGTACGATTAAATTCTGGTTGAATAATAAAAGTACGAAGTAGCAAAATATTCCTTTGAAGTCATGATTTCAGGACGATCAAATTCTGGCTAAATATTAAAAGTACGAAGTCACATAATATTGCTTTTAAGTCATGATTTCAGAATAATCAAATTCTAGCGAAATATTAAATGTACGAAGACCCAAAATATTCCTTTTACGTCATGATTTCAGTACGGTCAAATTTTGGCTCAATATTAAAAATACGAAAAAATGAAATATTCCTTTGAAGTCATGATTTCAGGACTCAAATTCTAGCTAAATATTAAAAGTACGAAGTCATATAATATTCTTTTGAATTCATGATTTCATTACCATCAAATTCTAGCTAAATATTATAAGTACTAAGTCACATAATATTCTTTTTTAAGTCATATTTTTAGTCCGATCAAATTCTGGCAAAATATTAAAAGTACGAAGTCACAAAATATTCTTTTGAAATCATGATTTCTCCAAGATCAAATTGTAGCTAGATATCAAAAGTACGAAGTGGCAAAATATCCCTTTGAAGTCATGATATCAGGACGATCAAATTCTGTTTAAATATTAAAGGTACGAAGTAGGAAAATATTCCATTGAAGTCATGATTTCATCACGATCAAATTCTAGCTAGATATTAAAAGTACGAAGTCACAAAATATTCCTTTGAAGTCAAGATTTCAGCACGATCAAATTCTAGCTAAATATTAAAAGTACGAAGTCGCAAAATATCCCTTTGAAGTCATGATATCAGGACGATCAAATTCTGTTGAAATATTAAAGGTACGAAGTAGGAAAATATTCCTTTGAAGTCATGATTTCATCACGATCAAATTCTAGCTAGATATTAAAAGTACAAAGTAACATAATATTCCTTTGAAGTCATGATTTCATCACGATCAAATTCAAGCTAGATAATAAATGTACAAAGTCCTATAATATTCCTTTGAAGTCATGATTTCCGCTCGATCAAATTCTACTTAGATATTAAAAGTAGGAAGTCACATAATATTCTTTTGAAGTCATGATTTCAGCACGATCAAATTCTAGCTAAATATTAAATGTATGAAATTGGAAAATATTCCTTTGAAGTCATGATTTCAGTTCGATGAAATTCTGGCTAAATATTAAAAGTACTGAGTCACTTAATATTCCTTTGAAGTCATGATTTCAGCACGATCAAATTCTAGCTAGATATTAAAAGTACGAAGTTGCAAAATATTCATTTGAAGTCATGATTTTAGCACGATCAAATTCTAGCTGAATATTAAAAGTATGAAGTCACATAACATTCCTTTGAAGTCATGATTTCATCACACTCAAAACCTAGCTAGATATTAAAAGTACGAAGTTGCAAAATAATCATTTGAAGTCATGATATAAGCACGATCAAATTCTAGCTAAATATTTAAAGTATGAAGTGACAAAATATTCCTTTGAAGTCATGATTTCAGCACGATAAAATTCTAGTTGAATATTATCAGCACAAAATCACAAAATATTCCTTTGAAATCAAGATTTCAGGAAGATCAAATTCTGGTTAAATATTAAAAGTCCGAAGTCGCAAAATATTCCTTGGAAATCAAGATTTCAGGACGATCAAATTCTGGCTAAATATTAAAGGTACGAAGTCGCAAAATATTCCTTTGAAATCAAGATTTCAGTACTATCAAATTCTGGCTAAGATTTCACTACTATCAAATTCTGGCTAAATGTTAAAAGTACGAAGTCACATAATATTCCTTTGAAGTTATGATTTTAGGACGATCAAATTCAAGCTAAATTTTAAATGTACGAAGTCACAAAATATTCCTTTCAAGTCATGATTTCAGCAAGATCAAATTCTAACTACATATTAAAAGTACGAAGTCACAAAATATTCCTTTGAAGTCATGATTTCAATACGATCAAATTCTGGCTAAATATTAAAAGTACGAATTCACATAATATTCCTTTAAAGTCATAATTTCCGGACGATCAAATTCAGCTAAATATTAAAAGTTCGAAGTAACAGAATATTCCTTTGAATTCAAGATTTCAGGACGATCAAATTCTGGCTAAATATTAAGAGTACGAAGTCACATAATATTCCTTAAAAGTCATGATTTCAGGACGGCCAAATTCTGGCTAAATATTTGAAGTTCGAAGTAACAAAATCCTCTTTTGAAGTCATGATTTTAGGACTATCTAATTCTAGCTAAATATTAAAAGTACGAAGTCACATAATATTCCTTTCAAGTCATGATTTCAGCACGATCAAATTCTGGCTAAATATTAAAAGTACGAAATCACATAATATTCTTTTGAAGTCAAGATTTCAGGATGATTAAATTCTGGATAAATATTAAAAGTACGAAGTCGCAAAATATTCCTTTGAAGTTATGAATTCAGCACGATCCAAATCTGGCTAAATATTAAAAGTACGAATTCGCAAAAAATTCCTATGAAGTCATGATTTCAGCACGATCAAATTCTAGCTAGATATTAACAGTAAAAAGTCGCAAAATATTCTTTTGAAGTCATGATTTAAGCACGATCAAATTCTAGCTAGATATTAAAAGTATGAAGTCGCAAAATATTCCTTTGAAGTCATGATTTCAGCACGATGAAATTCCAGCTAGATATTAAAAGTACACAATCGCAAAATATTCCTTTTAAGTCATGATTTCAGCGCGATCAACTTGTAGCTAGATATTAAAAGCAAGAAGTCACAAAATATTCCTTTGAAGTCATGATTTCAGTACGATCAAACTCTGCTTAAATATTAAAAGTTCGAAGTCATTAAATATTTCTTTGAAGTCATGATTTCAGGACGATCAAATTCTGGCAAGATATTAAAAATATGAAGTCACAAAATATTCGTTTTAAGTCATGATTTCAGCATGATCAAATTCTGGCGAAATATTAAGAGTACGAAGGTCACCAAAAATATTCCTTTGAAGTCATTGATTTTAGCACGATCAAATTCTGGTTAAATGTTAAAAGTACGGTCACAAAAATCATGATTTCAGCACGATCAAATTCTGGCTAAATAATAAAAGTACGATGTCACAAAATATTCCTTTGAAGTCATGATTACAGCACGATCAAATTTTGGCATAATATTAAAAGTACTAAGTCACATAATATTCTTTTTAAGTCATGTTTTCAGGAAGATGAAATTCTGGCTAAATATTAAAAGTATGAAATCACATAATATTCCTTTGAAGTCATGATTTCAGGACGATCAAATTCTGGCTAAATATTAAAAGTTCGAAATGACAGAATATTCTTTTGAAGTCATGATTTCACGACGATCAAATTATAGCTAAATATAAAATTTACGAAGTCGAAAAATATTCCTTTGAAGTCATGATTTCAGTAAGATCAAATTCTAACTACATATTAAAAGTACGAAGTCACAAAATATTCCTTTGAAGTCATGATTTCAGGACGATCAAATTCTGGCTAAATATTAAAAGTACGAATTCTCATAATATTCCTTTGAAGTCATAATTTTAGGACGATCAAATTCTAGCTAAATATTAAAAGTTCGAACTAACAGAATATACCTTTGAATTCAAGATTTCATAACGATCAAATTCTGGCTAAATATTAAAAGTACGAAATCACATAATATTCCTTTGAAGTCATGATTTTAGGACGATCAAATGCTGGCAAAATATTAAAAGTTCGAAATAACAGAATATTCCTTTTAAGTCATGATTTCAGGACGATCAAATTCTGGCTAAATATTAAAAGTACGAAGTCACATAATATTCCTTTGAAGTCATGATTTCAGCACGATCAAATTCTGGCTAAATATTAAAAGTTCGAAGTAACCGAATATTCTTTTGAAGTCATGATTTCAGGACGATCAAATTCTGGCTAAATATAAAAATTACGAAGTCGAAAAATATTCTTTTGAAGTCATGATTTCAGGACGATCAAATTCTGGCTAAATATTAAAAGTACGAAGTCAAATAATATTTCTTTGAAGTCATGATTTCAGGACGATCAAATTCTGGCTAAATATTATAAGTACGAAGTCATATAATATTCCTTGGAAGTCATGATTTTAGGATGATCAAATTCTGGCTAAATATTAAAAGTTCGAAGTAACAGAATATTCTTTTGAAGTCATGATTTCAGGACGATCAAATTCTGGCTAAATATTAAAAGTACGAATTCGTAAAATATTCCTTTGAAATCATGATTTCAGCACGATCAAATTCTGGCTAAATATTAAAAGTGTGAAGTCGCAAAATATTTTTTTGAAGTCATGATTTCAGCACGATCAAATTCTGGCTAAATATTAAAAGTACGAAGTCGCAAAGTATTCCTTTGAAGTCATGACTATAGGACGATCAAATTATAGCTAAATATTAAAAGTACGAAGTCACATAATATTCCTTTGAAGTCATGATTTCAGTACCTCAAATTCTAGCTAAATATTAAATGAACGAAGTCGCAAAACATTCCTTTTAAGTCATGATTTCAGCAAGATCAAGTCCTGGTTAAATATCAGAAGTACTAAGTAACAAAATATTCCTCTAAAGTCATGATTTTAGGACGATCAAAATCTGGTTAAATATTAGAAGTAAGAACTCACATAATATTCCTTTGAATTTATGATTTCAGCACGATCAAATTCTAGCTGGATATTAAAAGTACAAAGTGATATAATATTCCTTTGAAGTCATGATTTCATCATGATCAAATTCTAGCTAGATATCAAATGTACAAAGTCGTATAATATTCCTTTTAAGTCATGATTTCAGCTCGATCAAATTCTACTTAGATATTAAAAGTAGGAAGTCATATAATATTCCTTTGAAGTTATGATTTCAGCACGATCAAATTCTAGCTAAATATTAAATGTACGAAATCGGAAAATATTCCTTTGAATTCATGATTTCAGTTCGATCAAATTCTGGCTAAATATTAAAAGTACTAAGTCACTTAATATTCCTTTGAAGTCATGATTTTAGCACGATCAAATTCTAGCTAGATATTAAAAGTACGAAATTGCAAAATATTCACATGAAGTCATGATTTTAGCACGATCAAATTCTAGCTAAATATTAAAAGTAGGAAGTCACAAAATATTCCTTTGAAGTCATGATTTTAGCACGATCAAAATTCTAAGCTAGATAAAGTAAAAGTACGAAGTTGCAAAATATTCTTTTGAAGTCATAATATAAACCACGATTAAATTCTAGCTAAATATTAAAAGTATGAAGTGACAAAATATTCCTTTGAAGTCATGATTTTAGCACGATCAAATTCTAGCTAGATATTAAAAGTACGAATCGCAAAATATTCCTTTGAAGTTACGATTTCAGCACGATAAAATTCTAGTTGAATATTAGCAGAAAAAACCACAAAATATTCCTTTGAAATCAAGATTTTTCAATTATCAATATCAGGTTAGATATTAAAAGTACGAAGTCGCAAAATATTCCTTGGAAATCAAGATTTTACGACGATCAAATTCTGGCTAAATATTAACAGTACGAAGTCGCAAAATATTCTTTTAAAATCAAGATTTGAGTACGATCAAATTCTGGCTAAATATTAAAAGTACGAAGTCACATAATATTCCTTTGAAGCTATAATTTCAGGACGATCAAATTCTGGCTGAATATTAAAAGTAAGAAGATGCAAAATATTCCTTTCAAGTTATGATTTCAGCAAGATCAAATTCTAACTACATGTTAAAAGTACGAAATCACAAAATATTCATTTGAAGTCATGATTTCAGGACGATCAAATTCTGGCTAAATATTAAGAGTACGAATTCACATAATATTCCTTTGAAGTCATAATTTCAGGACGATCAAATTCTGGCTAAATATTAAAAGTTCAAAGTAACAAAATATTCCTTTGAATTCATGATTTCAGGACGATCAAATTCTGGCTAAATATTAAAAGTACGAAGTCACATAATATTCCTTTTAAGTCATGATTTCAGGACGACCAAATTCTGGCTAAATATTAGAAGTTCGAAGTAACAAAATATTCCTTTGAAGTCAAGATATCAGGACGATCAAATTCTGGCTAAATATAAAAAGTACGAATTCACATAATATTCCCTTGAAGTTATGATTTCAGAATTATCAAATTCTGGCTAAATATTAAAAGATCGAAGATGATTCAGGACGATCAAATTCTGGCTAAATATTAAAAGTATGAAGTCGCAAAATATGCCTTTCAAGTCATGATTTCAGCAATATCAAAATCTAACTAAATATTAAAAGTGCGAAGTCACAAAATATTCCTTTCAAGTCATCATTTCAGGACGATCAAATTCTGGCTAAATATTAGAAGTACGAATTCACATAATATTCCTTTGAAGTTATGGTTTTAGGATGATCAAATTCGGGCTAAATATTAAAAGATAGAAGTAACAGAATATTCCTTTGAATTCATGATTTCAGGACGATCAAATTCTGGCTAAATATTAAAAGTACGAAGTCACATAATATTCCTTTGAAATCATGATTTGAAGACGATCAAATTCTGGTTAAAAATTAGAAGTTCGAAGTAACAGTATACTCCTTTGAAGTCATGATTTCAGTACTATAAAATTCTGGCTAAATATTAAAAGTGCGAAGTCATATAATATACCTTTGAAGTCATGATTTCAGCACGATCAAATTCTAGCTAAATATTAAAAGTACGAAGTTGCAAAGTATTCCTTTGAAATCAAGATTTCAGAAGATAAAATTCTGGCTAAATATTAAAAGTAAGGAGTCGGAAAATATTCCTTTGAAGTCATGATTTCCGCAGGATGAAAATTCTGGCTAAATAATTTAAAAGTTTAAGAAGGTCGCAAAGTATTTCCTTTGAAGTCAGATTTCAGGACG